>NC_086454.1:187607020-187918409 GCF_028390025.1 Pseudophryne corroboree
ACTGTCGGCATCGCCGACGCCTGTCAGTACTTGATTCGGAAGATTTAGTATCAGCAGGTTGGTGGTTGTATGCTTGTAAAAGTAAACACTGTATGGGAGACACAGTCATATGTGGGTGCCCTGTCGGCATCAACTGTATTTACTGGGTGAAAATTAACATGCTGTAACTGAATTATACCTGTATATATGTTTATAGGTATATGTGGGGGGAGTGTTTTGAAATTATATATGTATGCTTCCCTCAGACCCCTCGGGGTTCCAAGAATGTTAATTTTGCCACTTACTATTCCCTGCTGTCGACGACTACTAGGTTTTCTGTCGACCATAACGTTCCACAACATTACTGTCACTAGGGACCTGTTGGGTTCGCACAATTCACTTATGTATATATGATGTTTATATTCAGAAGGGCATCCGGTAGAATTAACCTAAAGTGTGTAAGGTTTGTTCCTCCTGTTGGTTCTTCTTTATACCGTTGCGGCGGCTGCTGTGCGTATACAGGAGGTGTGGCTGGGGAAATGCTGAGGCTGTCTCCGAGAGATACTGGAGTTTTTCCCTGGGACGGTGTACCACTGTTTGGGGATACCTCCGTTCAGTCAATCCCGGGGGATACTGCTGGTGATTCTAACTTCGTGAGTTAGTCTCCTTCACAAGGGTTGGTGATGCATTCTTTGGTGGGATGTAGTCGTTTTAACCAGTTCGATACCGTTCTTTTTCCTTTTCTGTGCTGACAGTGGAAGATGAAGAAGGTAAGGGTTCTGCAGCCTTGTTTGGTTCGCAGAAGGGTATGTTGTTGTCTGTTTTCTACCACGTACATCACATGTCGAGGAGTCTACCTGGCTGGAGGCCACCCTGGTGGGACCTCGTCTGCTACTTTTCAATCAGTCCGGGAATAGACTAGGACCTGTGAGTTAATTAAGGGGGACTTTCTGGTGTTACGGATGTTTCCCCTTACTGATTTTTCTAATAGATCTTGTCGTTCCCCTCTGGAAGGCGAGGTGGTACGCGACGCCATACCAGAGGTGCGTAAGGTTCAGGGCATTGTCCTGCTGTCCCTGGTTAAAAAAAAAAAACAAAAAACAAAAAGAAAGACAAAGATTTCTCCTTACGACGTTTGACTACAGGATGGAATCTCTCAGACCATGGAGCTCCAGCACGTCAAGATAGTAAGGGGTTTAAAGGCGTTTTTCTCCGCATTCAGGAATGTCTTTGCCATATCACCGGAGTGATGGCAGTAGGATGGTATTCTTTCCATAGTAAAAGCTTCGTTATTCTGTAGGGGGGCACTCTCCTGATTAAGGCGAGGTCAAGTCACAAGTGGTGCAAATCGTCGTCTTCTCTCTGACTGTTCTGCGACACAGGGGAAGCCTGTTATTCCCAACGACGCAAACGTCGGAGGTGGGTATCAGAGTAGATACGGAACGGTTGAAGTTCTGTGTGTTCCCGTGGAAAGAGGTCTGAGGATCCGGAGTCGGATCAGATTTGTAGTGACAATCCATCAATATGTTCCGTTGATGAAGAAGATGTGTGCGGCCTAAGAGGCCTTTTTCGGTGAGCTGGTCAAATACCAGAGTGGTTTTCATGGGGCCAGTTAGAAAGGTGGCCCGGGTCTCCCCTGCACATGCGCCGGAATATAATCCTAATAGCATGGATATTGCTCCTGTGGTGTCTGCTCTGTTCTCGCCTCCTAGAGGGACGAAGGTTTGGAATCCAGGATGAGATCCTGGTGTCCATGCATGCAGATTTCCAAATCTGGGGAACAGTCCTTGCAAGGGAAGTATTTCCAGAGGAAAATGTCAAGCTGGGGAGCTTGTCTGCAATAAGCTTTTTTGAATTAAGAGCTATTTTCAATGAACATATGCTTCATGATCTGCCCGTGTTAATTCTGTTGGATGATTTGACAGCAGTCGTGTAGGTAAACCGTTAGGGGGAACAAGGAGCAAAGCGGCAATGGCTGAAGCCGAAAAAGGTTTTCCGCTGGGTGAAAAGACTGGTAAATGCTATATTAGCAGTCTTCGTTCCGGATGTGGACGTTGGAGAAATAGATTCCTCTGCAGACACGATCTTCCCCCGGGAGTAATACAGTCGTCATCGAGAAGTTTTCACCAAAGTGACAAGTCTTTGAGGAGTGCCTCAGGTCGACATACTGGCGTCTCACCTCAACGAGAGATCTCAGGGATATTGTTCCGGGTCAGGGGACACTCAAGCTATAGCAGTGGACATCCTCCGGACACCTTCGGTGTTTTCAGATGGTCTATGTGCCCCCTCCGTTTTCACTCTTCTGAAGATGATAAAAGTAAGAAGAACAAAGGTTCAGGTGATCCTCATTGTTCCGGTCTAAACGAGGAGGGCTTGGTATCCAGTTTCTTCAGGATTTACTCGTAGAAGATCCCTGGCCTCTTCCTCTACGTGAGGAACTGTTACAACAAGTTCAGGTGTGTATCAAGACTTGCTGCGTTTGACGGCGTGGCGGTTGAACGCCATATCCTAATTGGAAAGGCTATTCCCAGTGAAGTCATTTCCACACTTCAGGCTAGAAAAGAAGTAACGGCAGGACCTTACCACCGTGTTTGGAGACAATATGTGTCTTGGTGTGAATCCAAGAAGCCTACTACGGAAGACTTTTGGATGGGTCGTTCTTCTCCATTCTTTGTAAGCAGGTGTGGGTGCAGGCATAAACTTAGGCTCCATTTAAGGGAGGTATTTGGCCTTATACACTTTCTTTCAAGAAAGTATTGGCAACTTTTCCGGAAGTTCGGAACTTCGTGAATGGAGTTCCGCGCATCCATCTGCCATTTGTGCCCCTGTTGTCACTGTGGGACCTTGACGGGGTGTTGCGTTTTCTTGCGTCACACTGTTTGGGACCTTTGTGTAAGGTTGTGTTAAACATTCTCTCTTGGAAAGTGGTCATGATATTGACTTTGACGTCCACAACGCAGGTGTCCGAAGTAACGGTTTTGTCTCACAGGAGCCCGTTTGATCTTCCTTGTGGATAGAGAGGATTTGAGAACTTGGTTAATAGTTCTGCCAAGTGTGGTTTCTGGGTTTCGCATAAATCAGCCTATTTTGATGCCGGTGGTTACTTAAGCTGATTCAAGGTCTCTCGATGTAGTCAGAGCTTTGAATATTATGTCGCCAATTTGGTTCCGTTTGTCCGGTATGCTCCCGACGTGATTGGGTCGCCTGCCTCTCTGCAGTCGGTTACACGCTAGAGCTGTGATCCGATTTGGCGTGCTCGTTCTACGGCTGGTTTGCCGTTACCGAATTTGGTGGTGACCCATTCTACTAGGTAGGTGGGCTTTTCTTGGGCGGATGCCTGAGGAGTCTCTGTGATTCAACTTTGCCGAGCGGATACTTGGTCGGGTTCAAACACTTTGCTAAGCTCTACAAGTTTGGTACCCTGGCTGAGGGGGATCTCATGTTGCTCATTCGGTGCTGCAGAGTCGTTCGCACTTTCCCGCCAGGTCTGGAGCTTTGGTATAAACCCCATGATCCTGACTGAGTCCCCAGCATCCTCTAGGACGTATGAGAAAATAGGATTTTAATACCTACCAGTAAATCCTTTTCTCTTAGTCCATAGAGGATGCTGGGCGCCCGTTCCAGTGCGTACTGTGTCTGCAGTAATTGGTTATGGTTACACTCTGGTAGTGTTTTTTTCTGTCAGCTTGTTGCTGACGTTCAGGTTGTGTTACATATTCTCTCAGCATGTGGCTGTATATTTTTCATACCGTGGGCTGGTATTCTATTGTATGCCACGTTTTGCGGTATGTTCGTGGTGTGAGCTGGTATGACACTCACCGTGTTTAAATTATAAATTCTTTCCTCGAAATATCCATCTCTCCTGGGCACAGTTTCTATAACTGATGTCTGGGGGAGGGGCATAGAGGGAAAAGCCAGTTCACACCCAGTCAGTCTTTTTAGTGTGCCCAAGCTCCTGCGGATCCCGTTTATACCCCATGGTCCTTACGAAGTCCCCAGCATCCTCTACAGACTAAGAGAAAAGGATTTACCGGTAGGTATTAAAATCCTATTTTCTGATGTACAAATCTGCATTGGTCTTAAAATCCCCATAACATAAGGTCACTTCTATCCACCTAGCTAACAGCTGACTTCCAGCTGTTCCTGAAGGCCATTGTTAAACAATCTGTAGCCTTTGTCACAATGTAAACAATATATATGTACAAATCCATCACCATTTAAAAGCTACCAATGAATTTAACTAACCCATGCCATAGTCAATTATAAATAGTGTTTCAATTAGATCTAGTGAGAGTAATAGTGAGATAAATACTTAGCTTGATGTAAGGAGAAAAATCCACTTAGATGAGAGTTTTTTTTCCATGAGTTGTCTTAGACTTGAAAGATACTGATGGTGTAAAATGAAACCCTCTGCTTGTTACAAGATAGGCAATTAAAATGTTAATGAACTTGTTCAACTACTCTGGTACAGCAAGCATGTGGACATCTGTTGAGATGCAAATTAGGGCTGCTGTGGAATCACGGTCAGTATGTGTGTATAAATACATGTGCTGTGTGGGGGTTTCATAGAGTGAAATAATGTGTGTATATATGTATGTGTGTGTATATATGTATGTGTGTGTGTATGTATGTATGTATGTATATATATATATATATATATCATATATATATATATATATATATATATATATATATCATATATATATATATATATATATATATATATATATATTTAGTGATGTGCATTGGAAATTTTTCGGGTTTTGGATTCGGTTCCGCGGCCGTGTTTTGGATTCGGACGCGTTTTGGCAAAACCTCCCTGAAAATTTTTTGTTGGATTCGGGTTTTTTTTTTACAAAAAAACCTCAAAAACAACTTAAATCATAGAATTTGGGGGTCATTTTGATCCCATAGTCTTATTAACCGCAATAACCATAATTTACACTCATTTCCAGTCTATTCTAAACACCTCACAATATTATTTTTAGTCCTAAAATTTGCACAGAGCTCGCTGGATGACTAAGCTAAGCGACCCAAGTGGCCGACACAAACACCTGGCCCATCTAGGAGTGGCACTGCAGTGTCAGACAGGATGGCACTTCCAAAAAATAGTCCCCAAACAGCACATGATGCAAAGAAAAAAAGAGGCGCAATGAGGTAGCTGTGTGACTAAGCTTAGTGGCCTTCTGTACCGTACTGCTATATATTATATACTGGTGGTCAGCAAACTGCAAAACTGAAATGCACCACAGGTATGGATGGATAGTATACTTGACGACACAGAGGTAGGTAGAGCAGTGGCCTTCTGTACCGTACTGCTATATATTCTATACTGGTGGTCAGCAAACTGTGCAAAACTGAAATGCACCACAGGTATGGATGGATAGTATACTTGACGACACAGAGGTAGGTAGAGCAGTGGCCTTCTGTACCGTATTGCTATATATTATATACTGGTGGTCAGCAAACTGTGCAAAACTGAAATGCACCACAGGTATGGATGGATAGTATACTTGACGACACAGAGGTAGGTAGAGCAGTGGCCTACTGTACCGTACTGCTATATATTATATACTGGTGGTCAGTAAACTGTGCAAAACTGAAATGCACCACAGGTATGGATGGATAGTATACTTGACAACACAGAGGTAGGTAGAGCAGTGGCCTACTGTACCGTACTGCTATATATTATATACTGGTGGTCAGCAAACTGTGCAAAACTGAAATGCACCACAGGTATGGATGGATAGTATACTTGACGACTCAGAGGTAGGTAGAGCAGTGGCCTTCTGTACCGTATTGCTATATATTATATACTGGTGGTCAGCAAACTGTGCAAAACTGAAATGCACCACAGGTATGGATGGGATAGTATACTTGACGACAGAGGTAGAGCAGTGGACTACTGTACCGTACTGCTATATATATATATAGTTATACTGGTGGTCAGCAAAATTCTGCACTGTCCTACTATATACTACAATGCAGCACAGATATGGAGCGTTTTTCAGGCAGAGAACGTATAATACTGGTGGTCACTGGTCAGCAAAACTCTGCACTGTCCTCCTACTATATAATACTGCTGGTCCCCAGTCCCCACAATAAAGCAATTAGCACACTGAGCACAGATATTTGCAGCACACTGAGCACAGATATGGAGCGTTTTTCAGACAGAGAACGTAGATATTTGCACTTGCAGCACACTGAGCACAGATATTTGCAGCCCACTGAACATAGAAACTGAGAGGACGCCAGCCACGTCCTCTCACGATCATCTCCAATGCACAAGTGAAAAATGGCGGCGACGCGCGGCTCCTTATATAGAATACGAATCTCGCGAGAATCCGACCGCGGGATGATGACGTTCGGGTGCGCTCGGGTTAACCGAGCAAGGCGGGAGGATCCGAGTTGCTCGGACCCGTGCAAAAAAAGGTGAAGTTTGGGCGGGTTCGGATCCCGAGGATCCGAACTCGCTCATCACTAATAAATATATATATATATATATATATATATATATATATATATACACACACATATTACTATTATTATATGGACATATGTATATTTATATCTTTGTAGGTTCTGCTAGATAGCTATCCAATCTGAATCATAACATTTATATTATAGTCCATAGCAATATGAATTGAAGTGTACTACCTCTGGGGGGATGTTATCAATCACTGAGAAATGATTTTTCTCTTACGTCCTAGAGGATGCTGGGGACTCCAAAAGGACCATGGGGTATAGACGGGATCCGCAGGAGCTTGGGCACACTAAAAAAACTTTGAGTGTGAACTGGCTCCTCCCTCTATGCCCCTCCCCCAGACCTCAGTTAGACTTTGTGCCCAGGAGTGACTGGACACACACTAGGGGAGCTCTACTGAGTTTCTCTGGAAAAAGACTTTTGTTAGGTTTTTTATTTTCAGGGAGACCTGCTGGCTACAGGCTCCCTGCATCGAGGGACTGAGGGGAGAGAAGTCAGACCTACTTCTTTTTAGTTAAGGGCTCTGCTTCTTAGGCTACTGGACACCATTAGCTCCAGAGGGTTCGATCACTTGGTTCGCCTAGCTGCTTGTTCCCGGAGCCGCACCGTCACCCCCCTCACAGAAGACAGAAGCCG
Source organism: Pseudophryne corroboree (assembly GCF_028390025.1). Classification (NCBI taxonomy): domain Eukaryota; kingdom Metazoa; phylum Chordata; class Amphibia; order Anura; family Myobatrachidae; genus Pseudophryne; species Pseudophryne corroboree. The sequence continues at coordinate 187,614,120 of NC_086454.1, forward strand.
GGTGAGTATTAGAAGAACCGAAGACTTCAGACGGCTGAAGACTTCAGTAACGGAGGTACAGCGCAGCGGTAGCTCTGCGCTCCATGCTCCCACACATACCACTAACGGCACTCACAGGGTGCAGGGCGCTTGGGGGGGGGGGGGGCGCCCTGGGCAGCAGTTACTGTGGTATTTTGAACTGGTAAAAGCCATATTCGGTGCCCGGGCACCGTATATCAGACCCCCGCCAGTATTAAAAATTCAAATTCAGGCAGGACTGAAGCGTGCCGGGAAGGGGCGGGGCTTAGCCGCACAGCTCACCAGCGCCATTTTCTTCTCTCCACAGCCGCTGCAGAGAACGCTGGCCCGGACCTCCAAGCTCCTCACACATGAAAGGGAGCAAAACGGGGAGGGGGGGGGGGGGCGAATATTTTGGTGCTTTTATTATTATTAGTACAGCGCTGCTGACATAAATTATTGTGGTGTAAAATATGGGCGCTGGGGTGTGAGCTGGCATACTTCCTCTGTGTTTCTCTCTCTGGGCTTCCCTGTAGGCTGTCCCCTTTATTGGCCAGTGTGTGTGTTGGGTGTCGGTACTTCGTGTCGGCATGTCTGAGGCTGAGTGTTCCTCCCCGGAGGAAGTTACTGGGGGCGCAGAAAAGGAGCTGGAAATGGCTCTGTCGACACAGTCAACTACTGATTGGGTTGCTATGTTGAGTACACTTAATGCTAATGTTGCTTTGTTGTCTAAGAGGTTTGATAAATCTGATTCTCAGACACAGACGTGGAGATAATCCATGGAGGATGCTTTGGCTCAGGTGCAGACCCCCTCAGGGTCACAAAAAATAAGAATTTACTCACCGGTAATTCTATTTCTCGTAGTCCGTAGTGGATGCTGGGACTCCGTAAGGACCATGGGGAATAGCGGCTCCGCAGGAGACTGGGCACAACTAAAAGAAAGCTTTAGACTACTGGTGTGCACTGGCTCCTCCCACTATGACCCTCCAGACTTCAGTTAGGATACTGTGCCCGGAAGAGCTGACACAATAAGGAAGGATTTTGAATCCCGGGTAAGACTCATACCAGCCACACCAATCACACCGTATAACTCGTGATACAATACCCAGTTAACAGTATGACAATGTCACAACTGAGGGTCTGAGCTGACGGGAAGCAGCCTCAGTTGTAGGGGCTGAGATGTAACGGAACCTGGGAGGTTGTATCAGACCCCTAGACATGTAAGTAACATGTAGAATAACTGCCCGAAGGCGTGACCACGACAACCAGGATAAAAGTCAATGATGTTTATTATGACAAACTCCGTAACACAGCAGCAGTAAAAGGAAACATAAAAGTCAACAGAGGATAAATACAATTCCTGGGTACTACAGGGTGGCAAGGGCCACAGGCACTGGTAGTGTGAGACAGTTCTTATAATCTTCTAGTTGGAAAGTCCTTACCAGGCCTGACTGTAGCAATGGAGAGAACCCAGGATCGTACCAGCTGATGTTCCAGGAAAGGCTGGGCTGCTGAAGGTAAAACGGCTGCTGTGGATACTGGCTGGAACCAGACTGTTGTTGGTACGGAGTGGATACTGGCTGGAACCAGTTAAACAATAAACGAACTAGAGAGCGATGAAATAATAGTGACGTTTGGAGTTTGAGAGCGGTGAAATAATAATACCGGTGGAGAGTGGTAAACTGCAGAAAAGGACACCGGCCCTTTAAGAGAAGCTGTACACTGCTGGAAGCTGGGCTGGAAGCAGGTGATTGTTTGAGAGCGGTGAAATAATACCGGTGGAGAGTGGTAAACTGCAGAAAGGACACCGGCCCTTTAAGAGAAGCTGTACACTGCTGGAAGCTGGGCTGGAAGCAGGTGATTGTTGTAGCTGGAAACAGGTGAGTCCAGAATGGATCGGAGAGTCAGGCTACACCGCAGATGGAATGCTGGTGCGGGTCTCTATAGCAGAAGTCTGGAGACAGGAGCTGGAACCTGGAAGACAACCACAGGAGAGAGACAAACTGGAACTAGGTTAGACAACCAAAGCACTGACGCCTTCCTTGCTCAGGTACAGCTTACTTATACCTGCAGCAAGGAAGGGGTTGGCTAGGCAATTATGCAAATCAACAATACAGACAGCAGATTGGTGGAAATGATCAGATGACAAAATCCAAGATGGCTGCGCCCATGCAGACACTTGGAGGGAAGTTTGGTTTGTAATCCATGTGAGAATTGAAACAGTAATGGCGACGCCGGCCACAGGAGACAGGAGACGCCAGACTGACAAGCGCACATTTAACCACGCGGGCACAGCGGAGGCCGCGGCTGATGAAATCACCGCTCTGACATTCTGCATGTGGAAACTCAGGAACAGCGGGATCCGGTCCTGGAACGCTGAGCCAGCCTTAGGAGGCATCTGAAGGGTAAGTAATGGTGTCCAGATACCCGGATCGTGACAGCACCCCCCCCTTTAGGAGTGGCCCCTGGACACTTCTTAGGCTTTAAAGGAAACTTTGCGTGGAAATTTCGGACCAAGGCAGGAGCATGGACGTCTGAGGCATTGGTCCAAGAGCGTTCTTCAGGACCATAGCCCTTCCAGTCAATGAGGTATTGTAACTGACCGTAACGGAAACGTGAGTCCAAAATCTTGGCCACCTCGTACTCGACTCCCCGTTGAGTCTGAACTTTGGGAGCTGGAGGAAGTGCGGAATGAAACCGATTCAGGATCAGCGGTTTCAACAAAGAAACATGAAATGTCCTGGGTATTTTCAAGAAGGATGGTAACTGTAACCTGTAGGCAACAGGATTGATGACTTGTTCAATCTTGAAGGGTCCGATGTAGCGAGGTGCAAATTTCATGCTGGGAACTCTCAACCTCAAATTCTTCGTGGACAGCCACACACGATCACCCACCTTGAGAGCAGGAACCGCTCTACGCTTTCTATCGGCAAACTTCTTATACCTGAATGAGGCTTTAAGCAGGGCTGCGCGGACGTTCCTCCAGTTATTTGAAAACTGACGCAAGGTGACATCCACTGCTGGAACAGAAGTTGCGGGAAGCGGTTGGAATTCTGGGGCTTTAGGGTGGAATCCATAATTAATGAAGAATGGTGTAGAAGAAGATGAGGAATGGTATTGATTGTTGTGGCTGAACTCGGCCCAAGGAAGGAGTTGAACCCAGTCATCTTGAGAGGAAGACACATATATACGGAGGAAGGCCTCCAAGTCCTGATTCACCCTCTCGGTTTGACCATTGGTCTGAGGATGGTAAGCCGTGGAAAACTTTAACTTGACTTGGAGGGCTTGACACAAACTTCGCCAAAATTTGGCTACAAATTGTACTCCACGATCCGAGATGATCTCTTCAGGAAGACCGTGAAGTCGGAAGATCTCTTGTATAAACACTTGAGCCAACTTGGAAGCTGACGGAAGACCGGTGAGAGGGATGAAATGTGCCATCTTGGTGAACCGGTCAACTACCACCCAGATGGTATTAAACTTGTTGCAGATAGGTAGATCGGAAACAAAGTCCATCGACAAATGGGTCCAAGGTCGACGGGGAACAGATAATGGAACCAGTTGCCCCGCAGGCGACTGGCGGGAGACTTTGTGTTGGGCACACTTTGGGCAGGAGGCAATAAATTCCATAACGTCCTTCTTCAGAGTTGGCCACCAGTAGGACCTAGAAATAAATTCAAGGGTTTTCTGAATGCCTGTATGTCCAGCAAAACGGGAAGCATGGGCCCAATGCATGAGCTTCTTCCTTAGAACTGGCTTAACAAAACTTTTCCCTGGTGGAGGCGTAGAGTCCATCCCTACCGTGGAGAATGCCAACGGATTAATAATAGGATGCTTGTCTGCAGACTCGGACTCATTTTCTTGCTCCCATGAGCGGGAAAGGGCATCGGCCTTACGATTCTGAGAACCCGGACAGAACTGGAGTTTAAAGTCAAACCTAGAGAAGAAAAGTGCCCATCTGGCCTGACGAGGATTTAGACATTGTGCGCCTTTGAGATATAAAAGATTTTTGTGGTCGGTAAGTATGGTGATTGAGTGGGAAGCTCCCTCCAACAGGTATCTCCACTCCTCCAGAGTGAGCTTGATGGCTAGCAACTCCTGATCGCCAATGGCATAGTTGCGCTCAGCTGGGGAGAACTTCCGGGAGAAGAAACTGCAAGGATGTAGATGTCCATCTTTGGCCCTCTGGGATAACACTGCTCCTACTCCAACGGAGGAGGCATCTACCTCTAAGATAAAAGGAGAGTCGGTGTCGGGCTGTTTCAGAACTGGTGCAGAGATGAACCGTTGCTTCAGAAGGTGAAAGGCCTGTGTAGCTTCCTCGGACCACTTGGACGGATTAGCACCTTTCTTGGTTAATGCAGTGATAGGCGCCACAATGGTGGAAAAGTCTCGTATAAATTTTCTATAATAATTGGCGAACCCTAAGAACCTCTGGACCCCTTTGAGGCTTAAGGGTATAGGCCAATTCTGGATTGCTTGGAGTTTCTCAGGATCCATCTCTAGTCCGGAACCGGACACAATGTAACCTAGAAACGGAATGGTTTTAACTTCAAACACACACTTCTCCAATTTACAATAGAGGTGATTGACACGGAGACGGGAAAGAACCTCTTTTACCCAGAAACGATGATCTTCGAGATTATTAGCAAAGATGAGGATGTCGTCTAGATAAACCACGACATGGCGGTACAAGATGTCCCTGAAAATCTCATTCACAAAGTGCTGGAAGACTGCTGGAGCGTTGCTCAATCCGAAGGGCATGACGAGGTACTCATAATGTCCGTCACGGGTGTTAAAGGCGGTCTTCCACTCGTCACCCTCACGGATTCGGATGAGATTGTAGGCACCCCCCAAGTCCAGCTTTGTGAAAATAGTTGCACCACTAACTCTATCAAAGAGCTCGGTAATCAGGGGTAAAGGGTATCGGTTCTTGACGGTAATATCGTTCAGACCTCTGTAGTCGAGGCACGGACGCAGACCACCGTCTTTCTTCTTAACGAAGAAGAAACCTGCGCCGGCTGGAGAAGAAGATGGTCGGATGAAACCCTTCGCCAGGTTCTCTTTGATGTACTCTTCCATGGAGTGTGTCTCAGGCAGAGACAACGGATAAGTTCGGCCTCGCGGTGGAACCTTCCCTGGAATGAGGTCGATTGGGCAGTCCCATTCTCTATGAGGAGGAAGGATATCAGCAGAGGCTTTACTGAACACGTCCGTGAAGTCTTGATATGGAGGAGGCGGAACATCAGATGACCTGGGGAAGGAAGAACAAACAGGAAGAACTTTGGCTAAACAAGTCTCAGCACAGGAGGGACCCCATGCCAGTATTTGCGTAGTCGTCCAGTCAATTGATGGGTTGTGGAGACGGAGCCATGGAAGGCCTAAAACCACTGGATGTGTGGCTCTTGGAATCACTAAAAAAGAAATATACTCAGAATGAAGAACTCCCACTCTCAGACGAACTGGAAGAGTCCTTAAGGAAATGACTGCGTCAAAAATCTTGCTGCCATCCACGGCAGTCAAAGAGATGGACGAGGACAGTCTCTCGGTGGGTAGGGACCACCGTTTAACATAAGCTTCGGTTATGAAATTCCCAGCTGCTCCGGAATCAAGGAGGGCAATGACGTTCCTGTAACGTTGAGCAATTTGGAGCGACACTGGGAGGTTACAGTCATGAGGAGATGGAGAGGAGATCATTACTCCTAGCCGGCCCTCTCCTTGGCGAGCTAGGATCTGGAGTTTCCCGGACGTTTGGGACAGGCATTGATAGTGTGCGACAGAGCTGCACAGTAGAGACAGAGAGACTCAGAGAGACGTCTTCGGCGCTCAGCGGGAGATAGACGGGAACAACTAATTTGCATAGGCTCATCCTTGGATGGAGATGGTTGACGAGGAGGAGGAGCAGAAGATTTAGGAGTAGATGATCTTCCTCGCTCGGTTGCTCTCTCTCTGAAACGTAGATCAACCTTCGTGCAAAGAGAAATTAGCTCATCCAACTTAGAGGGCAAGTCTCTGGTAGCTAACTCATCCTTGATGCGTTCTGATAAGCCATGCCAGAATGCAGCATACAGGGCCTCGTCGTTCCATGCCAGTTCGGATGCCAGGATTTTAAACTGTATAAGATACTGTCCCACAGTACGTGTTCCCTGGCATAAACGGAGAATCTCAGATGAAGCAGATGTTATCCGGCCTGGCTCGTCGAAGATGCGCCTGAATGTAGCTACAAAGTCAGTATAGGAGGATAGCAGGGGATCAGACTTCTCCCATAAAGGTGATGCCCAGTCAAGGGCTGAGCCACTGAGAAGGGAGATGATATAGGCAATTTTGGTACGGTCACTGAAGAAATTGCCAGGTAGAAGCTCAAAGTGGATTTCACATTGATTGAGAAATCCCCTGCAGAACCTTGGAGATCCATCAAATTTTGCTGGCGTTGGAAGATGAAGATGTGGACTGGAAATGGGTAAGGTGGGTGGGGTTACAGCTGGTGTCACTGTAGTGGACGCACCGGACGTGCCAGGTCCACGGAGGGTCGTTTGAATCCCATCCAGCCGTGTAGAGAGATCCTGGAGACAGCGGATGATGTGGCCCTGTGCAGCCTCCTGATGTTCAAGTCGGGCTGCCAGTTCTTGCATCGGCCTGGCCGCTTGATCCTGGTCTCCGGCTGGATTCATTAGGTCAGTGCTTACTGTCACAACTGAGGGTCTGAGCTGACGGGAAGCAGCCTCAGTTGTAGGGGCTGAGATGTAACGGAACCTGGGAGGTTGTATCAGACCCCTAGACATGTAAGTAACATGTAGAATAACTGCCCGAAGGCGTGACCACGACAACCAGGATAAAAGTCAATGATGTTTATTATGACAAATTCCGTAACACAGCAGCAGTAAAGGAAACATAAAAGTCAACAGAGGATAAATACAATTCCTGGGTACTACAGGGTGGCAAGGGCCACAGGCACTGGTAGTGTGAGACAGTTCTTATAATCTTCTAGTTGGAAAGTCCTTACCAGGCCTGACTGTAGCAATGGAGAGAACCCAGGATCGTACCAGCTGATGTTCCAGGAAAGGCTGGGCTGCTGAAGGTAAAACGGCTGCTGTGGATACTGGCTGGAACCAGACTGTTGTTGGTACGGAGTGGATACTGGCTGGAACCAGTTAAACAATAAACGAACTAGAGAGCGATGAAATAATAGTGACGTTTGGAGTTTGAGAGCGGTGAAATAATAATACCGGTGGAGAGTGGTAAACTGCAGAAAAGGACACCGGCCCTTTAAGAGAAGCTGTACACTGCTGGAAGCTGGGCTGGAAGCAGGTGATTGTTTGAGAGCGGTGAAATAATAATACCGGTGGAGAGTGGTAAACTGCAGAAAGGACACCGGCCCTTTAAGAGAAGCTGTACACTGCTGGAAGCTGGGCTGGAAGCAGGTGATTGTTGTAGCTGGAAACAGGTGAGTCCAGAATGGATCGGAGAGTCAGGCTACACCGCAGATGGAATGCTGGTGCGGGTCTCTATAGCAGAAGTCTGGAGACAGGAGCTGGAACCTGGAAGACAACCACAGGAGAGAGACAAACTGGAACTAGGTTAGACAACCAAAGCACTGACGCCTTCCTTGCTCAGGTACAGCTTACTTATACCTGCAGCAAGGAAGGGGTTGGCTAGGCAATTATGCAAATCAACAATACAGACAGCAGATTGGTGGAAATGATCAGATGACAAAATCCAAGATGGCTGCGCCCATGCAGACACTTGGAGGGAAGTTTGGTTTGTAATCCATGTGAGAATTGAAACAGTAATGGCGACGCCGGCCACAGGAGACAGGAGACGCCAGACTGACAAGCGCACATTTAACCACGCGGGCACAGCGGAGGCCGCGGCTGATGAAATCACCGCTCTGACATTCTGCATGTGGAAACTCAGGAACAGCGGGATCCGGTCCTGGAACGCTGAGCCAGCCTTAGGAGGCATCTGAAGGGTAAGTAATGGCGTCCAGATACCCGGATCGTGACAGACAACAACTGAGCCTCTCAACAGATGGCTCAACAATAACCCTTTAGTTAAACAATAACTATATACAAGTATTGCAGACAATCCGCTTGGGATGGGCGCCCAGCATCCACTACGGACTACGAGAAATAGAATTACCGGTGAGTAAATTCTTATTTTCTCTGGTGTTCTAAGTGGATGCTGGGACTTCGTAAGGACCATGGGGATTATACCAAAGCTCCCAAACGGGCGGGAGAGTGCGGATGACTCTGCAGCACCGAATGGGCAAACTCTAGGTCCTCCTCAGCTAGGGTGTCAAATTTAGCAAATGTGTTTGACCCCGACCAAGTAGCTGCTCGGCAAAGTTGTAGAGCCGAGACCCCTCGGGCAGCCGCCCAAGAAGAGCCCACCTTCCTCGTGGAATGGGCTTTCACTGATTTAGGATGCGGCAGTCCAGCCGCAGAATGTGCAAGCTGAATCGTACTACAGATCCAGCGAGCAATAGTCTGCTTCGAAGCAGGTGCACCCAACTTGTTGGGCGCATACAGGATAAATAGCGAGTCAGTCTTTCTGACTCCAGCTGTCCTGGAAACATAAATTTTCAGGGCCCTGACTACGTCCAACAACTTGGAAGCCTCCAAGTCTTTAGTAGCCGCAGGCACCACGATAGGTTGGTTCAGATGAAAGGCTGATACCACCTTAGGGAGAAATTGGGGACGAGTCCTCAATTCTGCCCTATCCATATGGAAAATCAGATAAGGGCTTTTACATGACAAAGCCGCCAATTCTGATACACGCCTGGCCGAAGCCAAGGCCAACAACATGACCTCTTTCCACGTGAGATACTTCAATTCCACGGTTTTAAGAGGCTCAAACCAATGTGACTTTAGGAAATCCAACACCACGTTGAGATCCCAAGGTGCCACTGGAGGCACAAAAGGGGGCTGAATATGCAGCACTCCCTTAACAAAAGTTTGAACTTCAGGTAGTGAAGCCAGTTCTCTCTGGAAGAAAATCGACAGAGCCGAAATCTGGACCTTAATGGAACCCAATTTTAGGCCCATAGTCACCCCTGACTGTACAAAGTGCAGGAAACGGCCCAGCTGAAATTCTTCCGTAGGGGCCTTCCTGGCCTCACACCACGCAACATATTTTCGCCATATGCGGTGATAATGGTTTGCAGTTACTTCTTTCCTAGCTTTAATCAGCGTAGGAATTACTTCCTCCGGAATGCCCTTTTCCTTCAGGATCCGGTGTTCAACCGCCATGCCGTCAAACGCAGCCGCGGTAAGTCTTGGAACAGACAGGGCCCCTGCTGCAGCAGGTCCTGTCTGAGCGGCAGAGGCCATGGGTCCTCTGAGATCATTTCTTGAAGTTCCGGGTACCAAGCTCTTCTTGGCCAATCCGAAACAATGAGTATAGTTCTTACTCCTCTTCTCCTTATTATCCTCAGTACCTTTGGTATAAGAGGAAGAGGAGGGAACACATAAACCGACCGGTACCCCCACGGTGTCACTAGAGCGTCCACAGCTATCGCCTGCGGGTCTCTTGACCTGGCGCAATACTTTTCTAGCTTTTTGTTTAGGCGGGACGCCATCATGTCCACCTGTGGCCTTTCCCAACGGTTTACAATCAGTTGGAAGACTTCTGGATGAAGTCCCCACTCTCCCGGGTGGAGCTCGTGCCTGCTGAGGAAGTCTGCTTCCCAGTTGTCCACTCCCGGAATGAACACTGCTGACAGTGCTAACACGTGATTTTCCGCCCATCGGAGAATCCTTGTGGCTTCTGCCATCGCCGTCCTGCTTCTCGTGCCGCCCTGTCTGTTTACATGGGCGACCGCCGTGATGTTGTCTGACTGGATCAGTACCGGCTGGTTTTGAAGCAGGGGTTTTGCCTGACTTATGGCATTGTAAATGGCCCTCAGTTCCAGAATATTTATGTGCAGGGAAGCCTCCTGACTTGACCATAGTCCTTGGAAGTTTCTTCCCTGTGTGACTGCCCCCCAGCCTCGAAGGCTGGCATCCAGGGTCACCAGGACCCTGTCCTGTATGCCGAATCTGCGGCCCTCTTGAAGATGAGCACTCTGCAGCCACCACAGCAGAGACACCCTTGTCCTTGGAGACAGGGTTATCAGCCGATGCATCTGAAGATGCGATCCGGACCACTTGTCCAACAGGTCCCACTGAAAAGTTCTTGCATGGAACCTGCCGAATGGAATTGCTTCGTAGGAAGCTACCATCTTTCCCAGGATCCGCGTGCAGTGATGCACCGACACCTGTTTTTGTTTTAGGAGGCCTCTGACTAGAGATGACAGCTCCTTGGCCTTCTCCTCCGGGAGAAACACTTTTTTCTGTTCTGTGTCCAGAACCATCCCCAGGAACAGTAGACGTGTCGTAGGGACCAGCTGTGACTTTGGAATATTCAGAATCCAGCCGTGCTGTTGTAGCACCTCCCGAGATAGTGCTACCCCGACCAACAACTGATCCCTGGACCTCGCCTTTATCAGGAGATCGTCCAAGTACAGGATAATTAAAACTCCCTTCTTTCGAAGGAGTATCATCATTTCGGCCATTACCTTGGTAAAGACCCTCGGAGCCGTGGATAGACCGAACGGCAACGTCTGGAATTGGTAATGACAATCCTGTACCACAAATCTGAGGTACTCCTGGTGAGGATGGTAAATGGGGACATGCAGGTAAGCATCCTTGATGTCCAGTGATACCATGTAATCCCCCTCGTCCAGGCTTGCAATAACCGCCCTGAGCGATTCCATCTTGAACTTGAATTTTTTTATATATGTGTTCAAGGATTTCAAATTTAAAATGGGTCTCACCGAACCGTCCGGTTTCGGTACCACAAACATTGTGGAATAGTAACCCCGTCCTTGTTGAAGTAGGGGCACCTTTACTATCACCTGTTGTGAATACAGCTTGTGAATTGCCTGTAACACTGCCTCCCTGCCTGAGGGAGTGGTTGGTAAGGCAGATTTGAGGAAACGGCGGGGGGGGAGACGTCTTGAATTCCAGCTTGTACCCCTGAGATACTACTTGAAAGATCCAGGGATCCACCCGTGAGCGAGCCCACTGATTGCTGAAATATTTGAGACGGGCCCCCACCGTACCTGGCTCCGCCTGTGGAGCCCCAGCGTCATGCTGTGGACTTAGAGAAAGCGGGGGAGGACTTTTGCTCCTGGGAACTGGCTGTATGCTGCAGCTTTTTCCCTCTACCTCTGCCTCTGGGCAGAAAGGACGCGCCCTTAACCCGCTTGCCCCTATTGGGCCGAAAGGACTGTACCTGATAATACGGTGCTTTCTTTGGCTGTGAGGGAACATGGGGTAAAAATGTAGACTTCCCAGCTGTTGCTGTGGAAACGAGGTCCGAGAGACCATCCCCGAACAACTCCTCACCCTTATAAGGCAGAACTTCCATGTGCCTTTTTGAATCTGCATCTCCTGTCCACTGCCGAGTCCATAACCCTCTCCTGGCAGAAATGGACATTGCACTTATTTTAGATGCCAGCCGGCAAATATCCCTCTGTGCATCCCTCATGTATAAAAGTGCGTCTTTAATATGCTCTACGGTTAGCAATATAGTGTCCCTGTCTAGGGTATCAATATTTTCCGACAGGGAATCTGACCACGCAGCTGCAGCACTGCACATCCATGCTGAAGCAATAGCTGGTCTCAGTATAACACCTGTGTGTGTATATATAGACTTCAGGATAGCCTCCTGCTTTCTATCAGCAGATTCCTTCAGGGCGGCCGTATCCGGAGACGGTAGTGCCACCTTCTTTGACAAGCGTGTGAGCGCTTTATCCACCCTAGCGGATGTTTCCCAACGTGACCTATCCTCTGGCGGGAAAGGGTACGCCATTAGTAACCTCTTAGAAATTACCAGTTTCTTATCAGGGGAAGCCCACGCTTCTGCACACACTTCATTTAACTCCTCAGATGGAGGAAAAGCTACTGGTAGTTTTTTCTCTCCAAACATAATACCCTTTTTTGTGGTACCGGGGGTAACATCAGAATGTGCAACACATTTTTCATTGCCTCAATCATGTAACGTGTGGCCCTACTGGAAGTTACATTAGTCTCATCGTCGTCGACACTGGAGTCAGTATCCGCGTCGACATCTGTGTCTGCCATCTGAGGTAGCGGGCGTTTTAGAGCCCCTGATGGCTTTTGAGACGCCTGGGCAGGCACAGGCTGAGAAGCCGGCTGTCCCACATTTGGTATGTCGTCAAACCTTTTATGCAAGGAGTCGACACTGTCGCGTAATTCCTTCCACAGCACCATCCACTCAGGTGTCGACCCCGCAGGGGGTGACAGCACATTTATCGGCATCTGCTCCGCCTCCACATAAGCCTCCTCATCAAACATGTCGACACAATCGTACCGACACACCGCATACACACAGGGAATGCTCTGACAGAGGACAGGACCCCACAAAGCCCTTTGGGGAGACAGAGAGAGAGTATGCCAGCACACACCAGAGCGCTATATAACACAGGGATCCCACTATAAATGAGTGTTTTTCCCTTATAGCTGCTTATATTATATCTACTGCGCCTAAATTTAGTGCCCCTCCTCTCTTTTTTACCCTTCTGTAGCTTGTAGACTGCAGGGGAGAGCCAGGGAGCTTCCTTCCAGCGGAGCTGTGAGGGAAAAATGGCGCCAGTGTGCTGAGGGAGATGGCCCCGCCCCTTTTCCGGCGGGCTTCTCCCGCTTTTTCTGGAATTCTGGCAGGGGTATTTTTACACCTATATAGCCTTCCTGACTATATATGGTGTAGATTTGCCAGCCAAGGTGTCTTATATTGCCCTCAGGGCCCCCCCAGCGCCCTGCACCCATCAGTGACCGGAGTGTGAGGTGTGCATGAGGAGCAATGGTGCACAGCTGCAGTGCTGTGCGCTACCTTGTTGAAGACAGAAGTCTTCAGCCGCCGATTTTCAGGAACACTTCATGCTTCTGGCTCTGTAAGGGGGCCGGCGGCGCGGCTCCGGGACCGAACAGCGAGGTCGGGTCCTGTGGTCGATCCCTCTGGAGCTAATGGTGTCCAGTAGCCTAAGAAGCCCAAGCTACCACCAGTTAGGTAGGTTCGCTTCTTCTCCCCTTAGTCCCTCGTTGCAGTGAGTCTGTTGCCAGCAGATCTCACTGTAAAATAAAAAACCTAAATATACTTTCTTTCTAGGAGCTCAGGAGAGCCCCTAGTGTGCATCCAGCTCAGCCGGGCACAAGATTCTAACTGAAGTCTGGAGGAGGGTCATAGTGGGAGGAGCCAGTGCACACCAGTAGTCTAAAGCTTTCTTTTAGTTGTGCCCAGTCTCCTGCGGAGCCGCTATTCCCCATGGTCCTTACGGAGTCCCAGCATCCACTTAGGACGTCAGAGAAACGTTCATTTACCCAGATGGGAGATACAGATGCCGACACGGACTCGGATTCCGATGTCGATTTTAATGAGGCTACTTTACACCCAAGGGTAGTTAAGAGTATTCAGTACATGATTGTGGCTATTAAAGATGTTTTACATATTTCTGACGAACCTGCGGTTCAGGAAACAAGGATTTGCCTATTTAAAGGGAAAAAATCTGAGGTGAAGTCCCCCCCTCTCATGAAATGAATGCTCTTTGTGAAAAAGCTTGGGAGTCGCCGGACAAGAGGTGGCAGATTCCCAAGATAATTTTTATGGCGTATCCTTTCCCCTCTGATGATAGGGGAAAATGGGAGTCGTCTCCGAATGTCGACAAGGCTCTATCCCGTTTGTCCGAAGGTGGCGCTTCCGTCCCCTGACACGGCTGCTCTCAAGGATCTGGCGGATCACAAGCTGGAAACGTCTTTGAAGGCCATTTTCGTTAATACGGGTGCATTGCTCAAACCTGCTGTGGCGTCGGTATGGGTGAGTAGTGCTATTACTAAATGGGCTAATAATTTAGCTTCTGATATGGATACCCTTGATAAAGATGATATTCTTTTGACTCTTTGTTATATCAAGGACTCTGCAGATTACCTAAAGGATGCGGCGAAGGATGTTGGCCTCTTGGGATCAAGAGCCAATGCCATGGCGGTCTCGGCCAGGAGGGCGCTGTGGATCCATCGATGGAATGCTGATGCTGACTCCAAGAAAAATATGGAATCTCTCACTTTCAAAGGTAGTGTCTTGTTTGGTGACGGCCTGGCTGACCTGGTGTCTACCGCTACTGCGGGTAAGTCATCTTTTCTTCCTTATGTTCCCACACAACAGAAAAAGGCACCCCATCAACAGATGCAGTCCTTTCGACCTAATAAATACAAACGAGGTAAAGGCTCGTCCTTCCTCTCTTCAAAGGGTAGAGGAAGGGGAAAGAAGTCGCCTGCAGGATCAGGCACCCAGGACCAAAAGTCCTCCCCCGCCTCTACCAAGTCCACCGCATGACGCTGGGGCTCCCCTGCGGGAGTACGTGCTGGTGGGGGGCCGTCTCCGGATCTTCAGTCAGGTCTGGGTTCAATCAGCCCTGGATCCTTGGGTCTTAGACATAGTGTCTCAAGGGTACAAGCTGGAGTTTCAGGAGATGCCCCCTCGACGCTTTTTCATATCCTTGCCAGTGTCTCTTCCGGAAGGAGAAGTAGTAAATGCTGCGATACAAAAGTTGTGTCAACAGAGGGTCATTGTTCCCATTCCCCCGTCCCAACGGGGGAAGGGTTCTATTCGAGCCTCTTTGTCGTACCGAAGCCGGACGGTTCGGTCAGACCGATTCTGAACCTAAAATCCCTCAATCCATACTTGAAAACTTTCAAGTTCAAGATGGAATCTCTTTGAGCTGTGATCTCCAGTCTTGAAGGGGGGGATTTTATGGCGTCAGTCGACATAAGGGATGCCTACTTACACGTCCCGATATATCCTCCGCATCAGGCCTTCCTGAGATTTGCGGTGCAGAATTGTCATTACCAATTTCAGACGTTGCCGTTTGGGCTTTCCACGGCCCCGAGGGTTTTCACCAAGGTCATGGCAGAAATGATGGTTCTCCTTCGCAAGCAAGGGGTTACAATTATCCCGTACTTGGACGATCTCCTGATAAAGGCGAGGTCCAAGGAACAGTTGTTAAGAAATGTGGATCTATCCCTGTTGGTTCTACGACAACACGGTTGGGTTCTAAATTTGCCAAAGTCTCAGTTGATCCCGGCCACTCGGCTGCCCTTCCTGGGCATGATTCTAGACACGGAACTACAGAGAGTGTTTTTTCCGGAGGACAAAGCTCTGGAAATACAGACAATGGTCAAGGAGCTTATAGAAACATAGAATTTGACGGCAGATAAGAACCACTTGGCCCATCTAGTCTGCCCCTTTTTTATTTTATCCTTTAGGCAATCTCAACCCTTTTTTAACCTTGATTCTTTGTAAGGATATTCATAAGCCTGTCCCAAGCATGTTTAAATTGCCCTACAGTCTTAGCCTCTACCACCTCTGATGGGAGGCTATTCCACTTATCCACTACCCTTTCTGTGAAGTAATTTTTCCTTAAATTTCCCCTGAACCCCCCCCCCCCCTCCAGTCTCAATGTATGCCCTCGAGTTCTAATACTTCTTTTCCTTTGAAGAATGTTTCCCTCCTGAACTTTAAGACCCTTTATATATTTGAAAGTTTCTATAATGTCTCCCCTTTCCCTTCTCTCCTCCAAACTATACATGTTAAGATCTTTTAGCCTTTCCGGGTAAGTTTTGTGATGTAGGCCATGCACCATTTTAGTTGCCCTTCTTTGTACACACTCTAATGTATTTATATCCTTCTGGAGATAGGGTCTCCAGAACTGGACACAGTATTCCAGATGGGGCCGTACCAATGACCTATACAGTGGCATTATCACTTCTTTTTTCCTGCTACTGATTCCTCTCCCTATGCAACCAAGCATCTGACTTGCCTTTCTCATTGCTTTGTTGCATTGCTTTCCTGCCTTCAAGTCACTTGAAATAGTGACTCCTAAATCTCTTTCCTCCTCAGTCGTTTCCATTATAGTACCCTTGATACTATACTTAGCCTTTGGGTTTTTGAGACCCAAGTGCATGATTTTGAATTTTTTAGCATTAAACTGTAGTTGCCACGTTCTTGACCATTTCTCAAGCCTACCTAGGTCATTAATCATTTGTTTGACCCCTCCCGGTGTGTCTACCCTGTTGCATATCTTTGTATCATCTGCAAAAAGGCATATCTTCCCTTCAATACCATCTGCAATGTCACCAACAAAGATATTAAAGAGAACTGGACCAAGTACAGATCCCTGGGGTACTCCACTGGTAACATTTCCCTCCATAGATTCCACTCCATTAACTACAACTGTCTGTTTCCTATCCTGCAACCAGGTTCTTATCCATTTAACTGATTTATAATCCACCCCCAGGCTTTCAAGTTTATTTAGCAGTCTGCGATGTAGGACAGTGTCAAATGCCTTACTAAAGTCTAGATATGCTACATCTACAGCTCCCCCTTGATCTATTATTTTCATCACAGAGTCAAAAAAGTCAATAAGATTTGTTTGGCATGATCTCCCACCAGTAAATCCATGCTGTTTTGGATCCTGTAAGTTGTTTGATTTAAGATATTCCACTACTCTTTCTTTTAATAGTTTTTCCATTACTTTCCCTACTACTGATGTAAGGCTTACTGGTCTGTAGTTACTTGCTTCTTCCTTGCTTCCACTTTTGTGCAGTGGAACTACATTTGCTCTTTTCCAGTCCTCTGGAATAGCACCTGTATTTAGTGACTGGTTAAATAATTCTGTTAAAGGTGTAACCAGCACATCGTTTAGCTCTTTGAGTATCCTTGGGTGTATCCCATCTGGTCCCATTGATTTATCCACTTTTAGTTTTGAAAGTTCTGTTAGGACCTTCTCCTCTGTAAATGTATTTTCATCTACCTTATTTTTATGAATGTCCTTGCAATTTAACTGTGGCCCCATCCCTTCTTCTGTAGTAAATACTGAGCAAAAATAATTATTTAGGTGATCTGCTATTGCCTTGTCTCCCTCCACCAAATGCCCACTCTCTGTCTTAAGTCTTATTATTCCTCCATTTGATTTTCTCCTTTCACTTATATACTTAAAAAAAGTTTTGCCCCCTTTATCTACTGACTGGGCCATTTTCTCCTCAGCTTCTGCCTTTGCACGTCTGATCACTTTCTTAGCATCCTTCCGTCTGTCCAGATACACCTCTTTGTCGTTATTATTTTGAGTCTGTTTGTATTTCCTAAAAGCCATCTTTTTTACTTTCACACTAGTTGATACTACTTTTGTAAACCACACTGGCTTCCTTTTCCTGGTGCTTTTCCTAACCATTTTGATACAAAGGTCTGTTGCACTTAGTAATGCACTTTTCATTTTTTTCCACCTCTCCTGCATTCCTTCCAAGTTCCTCCAGTCTGCCAATGAATCACTTAAACATCTCCCCATTTTTGCAAAGTCTGCATTTCTAAAATCCAACACCTTTGTTTTTGTGTGAGAGGAGTTGGATCCTGTCTTTATACTAAACCATACTGCTTGATGATCACTGGATCCCAGGTGCTCACCCACATATATATCAGATATCCTATCACCATTTGTAAGAATTAGATCTAATATTGAGTCTTTGCGAGTGGGCTCCCTCACCAATTGCTTGAGAGATGCTCCCTGTAATGAATGTAGAAATTTGTCACTTGTAGCTGAACTTGCAAAAGACCCCTCCCAATTTACATCAGGTAAATTAAAGTCTCCCATGATTATGACTTCTCCCTTAAAAGCCATTTTAGAGATGTCCAACAATAGGTTCCTGTCCAAATCCTGCCCCTGGCCTGGTGGTCTATAGATCACCCCAATGCGAATAATGTCCTTCTTCCCAGTTTCTATGGTGACCCAAAGAAACTTATGACCTTACAAAGAACTTATTATGACCTTATGAGGCCGACAAGTGTGTCGATTCCAATGCACTCGGGTTCTAGGGAAGATGGTTGCTTACGAAGCCATTCCGTTTGGCAGGTTTCATGCCCGGGTGTTTCAGTGGGATCTGCTGAACAAATGGTCCGGGTCTCACCTGCACATGCACCGGAAAATAAGTCTATCTTCCAGGGCCAGGATTTCTCTCCTGTGGTGGCTGCAAGGCTCTCACCTTCTAGAGGGACGCCGATTCGGAATCCAGGACTGGGTCCTGCTGACAACAGATGCATGTCTCTGAGGCTGGGGCGCAGTCACGCAAGGAAGAAATTTTCAGGGAAAATGGTCAAACCAGGAATCTTGTCTCCACATAAATGTTCTCGAGTTAAGAGCCATTTACAACGGCCTGCTGCAAGCGAAGAACCTTCTCCAGAGTCTCCCTGTCCTGATCCAGTCGGACAACATAACAGCGGTGGCGTACGTAAACCGCCAAGGCAGAACAAGGAGCAGGGCGGCTATGGCGGAGGCCACAAGAATCCTTCGCTGGGCGGAACAGCACGTGAGCGCTCTGTCAGCAGTCTTCCTCCTGGGCGTGGACAACTGGGAAGCAGACTTCCTCAGCAGACACGATCTCCATCCGGGAGAGTGGGCTCTTCATCAAGAGGTATTTGCAGAAGTTACAAGGCGTTGGGGAATTCCTCTGATAGACATGATGGCGTCTCGCCTCAACAAGAAGCTTCCGAGGTATTGTTCCAGGTCACGGGACCCCCAAGCCAGTGCAGTGGACGCCCTGGTGACTCCGTGGGTGTTTCAGTCGGTGTATGTGTTCCCTCCGCTTCCTCTCATTCCAAAGGTGCTGAGGATCATACGATGAACAAGGGTTCAGGCGATGCTCGTCGTTCCAGATTGGCCACGCAGGGCCTGGTATCCGGATCTTCAGGAATTGCTTGTAGAAGATCCTTGGCCGCTTCCTCTAAGAGTGGACCTGTTACTGCAAGGGCCCTGCGTGTTTCCGGGCTTACCGTGGCTGCGTTTGACGGCGTGGAAGTTGAGCGCCAAATCTTAGCTCGGAAAGGTATTCCCGGGGAGGTCATCCCCACTCTCCTTAAAGCTAGAAAGGAGGTTACGGCGAAACATTATCACCGTACTTGGAGAAAGTATGTGTCGTGGTGTGAAACCAAAGCAGCTCCTGCGGAGGAGTTTCACTTGGGTTGTTTTCTCCATTTTTTGCAGGCAGGCGTCGATGCAGGCCTGAAATTGGGTTCCATCAAAGTGCAGATTTCGGCTTTATCTATTTTCTTTCAAAAAAAAATTGGCCGTTCTTCCAGAGGTTCAGACTTTTGTGAAGGGAGTGCTGCATATCCATCCTCCATTTGTGCCACCCGTGGCGCCGTGGGATCTTGAAGTGGTGTTGCGATTTCTTAGGTCTCACTGGTTTGAACCTTTGCGTAAGGTTGAGTTGAAGTTTCTCACTTGGAAAGTGGTCATGCTTTTGGCTCTGGCGTCTGCCAGACGAGTGTCCGAGTTGGCGGCTTTGTCTCACAAGAGCCCATATTTGATCTTTCATTCGGATAGAGCGGAATTGAGGACTCGTCAACAATTTCTGCCGAAGGTGGTTTCTTCGTTTCACATAAACCAACCTATTGTGGTTCCTGTGGCTACAGATACTGTAGCGGTCCCTAAATTTCTTGACGTTGTAAGAGCTTTGAAAATTTATGTCGCTAGAACGGCTCTTACTAGAAAGACAGAGGCTCTATTTGTCCTATATGCTTCCAACAAGATTGGAAATCCTGCTTCTAAGCAAACTATTGCACGCTGGATCTTTAATACGATTCAGCAAGCTTATTCTTCGGCTGGGCTACCGTTGCCAAAGTCAGTAAAGGCCCATTCTACCAGGAAGGTAGGCTCCTCTTGGGCGGCTGCCCGAGGGGTCTCGGCACTTCAACTTTGTTGAGCAGCTACGTGGTCGGGTTCAAACACTTTTGCGAAGTTCTACAAGTTTGATACCCTGGATGATGAGAACCTCATGTTTGCTCAATTGGTGCTGCAGAGTCGTCCGCACTCTCCCGCCCGGTCTGGAGCTTTGGTATAGACCCCATGGTCCTTTTGGAGTCCCCAGCATCCTCTAGGATGTAAGAGAAGATAGGATTTTAATACCTACCGGTAAATCCTTTTCTCCCAGTCCGTAGAGGATGCTGGGCGCCCATCCCAGTGCGGACTGTTACTTGCAGTTGTATTGATACTGGTTATTTTTGGTTACACGTGGGTTGTGTATTAGTTATATTCAGCTTGTTGCTGTTGTTAGTTCATACTGTTATCTGGTTTCCAGCTACTCCGGTTGTACGGTATGTTTGTGGTGTGGGCTGGTATGTTTCTCGCCCGTAGTTTAACAAAAACCCTTTCCACGAAATGTCCGTCTCTCCTGGGCACAGTTCCTATAACTGAGGTCTGGGGGAGGGGCATAGAAGGAGGAGCCAGTTCACACCCAGTCAAAGTCTTTTTAGTGTGCCCAAGCTCCTGCGGATCCCGTCTATACCCCATGGTCCTTTTGGAGTCCCCTGCATCCTCTACGGACTAGGAGAAAAGGATTTACCGGTAGGTATTAAAATCCTATTTTTTTTTTCCTGCACAGAAAACATTGTGAATTCGTGTGGGTTGAAAGTAAGGGTGAGTGGATTGAACCCCCGGAATTCGGGATCCCGTAGGGCGAGACACTCAGCTAGGAGAAGCTCCAGTGGTGTGGCGGCTCATAATCGCATGTTTAAGGCCAGGTGTGGGGTTAGCCAAAACACCCAAGGTGACGGAGACATAGCCTACTGTAAAAAGTAAAATTGTCTTCATAATCGTAAGGCACACAAATAACAAGTATTTTTGAGTCGTGTGATTTGAAGGCATCTCTGCTCATGTGATACGTGTCGCAACGTGATATGGTTTTTGCGTCATTTTGCGCAAATAGCGTCATCATACGCGCTTTGTTAGCATACGCAGAGGTGATTGAGTAAAGAGCTAAGAACTTCACTGTTCTCCCAGGAAGATTCTTGGTGGACATTCATTGGATGGTGTGGTGACGTTTCCCACACGGAATTCCAGTGGATAGAAACCCAAAAGTAGCAGGCCTGTAACCTCCACTGGAAAGGCGTGGTATTCCTCGGTTAATACATTTCGTGCTCCCAGTGCCTGAGGGGTCTAATAGGGTCCTCTCTGATATACGTGTGTCATCAGTCAGTGAGGCGTTGTATACTCTGTTGAGAAGGAGTTTGTGAAAAGAACTCTGAGGACTTTCACCGTTTGCTCATATTGTCCATTTGGGGATCGTGTTAAAAGGCCCACGATGGGAGCCAAGTGCACAAGCAAGAAACGTTCGGCAGCTAGTGTTCAGGCTGAAGTTCAGGGGCCGAAAGGGTCCGCTAGTTATATTAATGTGTAGGAAGTCTGGTGGAAGTCTGCTAGATGGGGTGATCGATAAGTTGTTTCTCACCCGGAATTCCAGTGGAACAAAACCCAAGTAACATTGACAGGATGTTCCTTACAAGGAGGCTTTTTGTAATGTTTGGGTAAAAAGGCCAATGAATGAATGTCATTTTCCAGTGATTGGTGGTTTTGATCCTAAGGTATTACAGGTAGTATGAAAACAAATTATGTTTAAACAAAGTCATATAAGATAAGAACGAAAACATAATAGCTGTTTGAACTCGTAGCAACAATGAGGAAGTAAAAAGAGAAAGCAAATACACCACCATATGTAGATGTGGAAGCAGTTACAGCCAGTATACAAACTATAGAAAATAAAAATATAAATATAACTTATAATATGTACTAATGAATGTCAAAAGTTTTATTTAGGAGGAGAAGGTGACCCAACTCTGGTTTCAGCCATTTCTCATGCACTCAGAGGAGTAGTATCCAACCAGTAAAAGAGGAGCTATAGCCTGCAGGGGAAGTGGCTGAGACCAGTGGAACTGGTAAGTATGGAGCCATTCAAGTACATATATAGCAAGACCCAAAAATAAAATAAAAATCAAGAAAGTAATAACATAAATGGAGAATATCCTGTCCGCACATTAGTATTTCCCAGTAGGAAAGCGGACAGGGAAGGGATAACCCCCAGGGTACTTTTTTTTTAACTATCACATAAGAGGTATTCATTTCTAGGAATGCCCTTGTCTAGATAAGCTCGGAAATGTTTGTTAGACCATGTACAGACCCTTAATACGGGATGAGAAGGATTAAATGAATACTTTGCATGACCTAGAAGCTTTTTTTTTTTTGTAGTACTAGAAAATTCTCTGTTAGGAAAAGATCACAGGTAAATACTAATTCGGCAAATGGGAGTAACGAGAGATGTGCAACATCACCCTTTGACAAAACTTGCTGAAGTTATGATTGGGCCTCTGTGATGCTAAACCCTTTTCATTTCTCCTAGCAGCGGTGGCCCCTGACTAACTTAATCGACAGAGATTTTGTTGTGTAAATTTAAATGTGAAATACATATATTGTACTCCCGCTCATGAAGTACAAGGTATGTTATATACTCCTCAAAGACTAATGTTGCATTCCACTGTTCTAGAGTCATGTCCATCACAGGTAGAGGAAATTATCTCACAGATACCGGGTTCCCTATGAACTTAGGATGGACAGGACACTGGATTGATTGCTGAGGTAATCCCAGTAGTGACACAGTAAGCACAAGATTTAAGGGGGGGGTAGACCAAGTATTTAAGAATCAATTCCCCATAGTGCCCAATCCAGCTGTAATTTTAATAAAATCCTCTCCACCTCTACAAACTTTACTGTCACCAACCTCTATTCTGTTTTCTTCACTGTTTCCTCTTCATCTTTGCGTTCACAAAGGGGGTGCAATACATGGACCTGACTCTCCCAAGGTTTCATTGACAGCCTGAGTGTTTAGCTGCTTACTATGAGCCCGATATGAGATCAGTATTGATATGAAGTTATTACTGTGCTCCGATACATTTGTGTCTTCACTGGCGAATACTAAAAACGTATGTTTCATCTCTTCCAGACAGGACACAGGGTCTCAAAGGATAAACTGCAGTTGTGTAGGACAAGGGTCAAATACTTAGGATGTAGTACTGGTACATGGTTTGAGAGTTCATACACCACATGCCGTATCGGTCCTTCAAAGTTCTGCCTGAACCCGGTATGTCTCATCAGCACAAAAGGGAGCTGTCACTGATGACACCAGTATATTACTGCATGTGCCTTGTAATGCACAAAGGGTGGTGGATGAGAATACTGGTGGAGGAAAATTTTGTATGGACACTGATGCGCATGATTGTGTGGAATATCTGAATCAGACCTTTACTACGAGACCAGACTTAAGTGACAGCCCGTTAATGAACGCAGACCTGATATTTTTTTTTATTTTTTTTCCCCCTAGACTGACGGTAGTTACCACAGACAGACATTCATGTCACTGTCAGGCTCCGGAGCCTTACCTCCGGCAGGTGCTCCCGCGGGTTACCATCCCGCTTGTTGGCACGGCTGCAGCGGCGGGTTCTTCTGGACGGATGTGCGGCTGCCAAGGGCCGGGGGCCGAGGGTCTGGAGAGCCGGGCGCTGCGGCGGGGATCGCTGCGGTAAGGTCCTCTAGTGGTGACACAGTATAGTGTGTCAGAGACAGAAGCTGGCTAAAGCTGTGTGCTAACAGCTAAGTATGTCTCCTGTGCTGGGGCAGCCATGTTGGAGACCAGAGTATTACCAATGAAGTTCCCAATCTGTGTCCAGCCAATCCTGCGTGTTCTCCCCTTACAAAAGGGGTCTGGCTCGGAGGGAGAGTGCCAGTGCTTCATGTTACCTCCTTGTGAAAGGTTCTCCAGCTCTGTGCTCCCAGGTTACTTCTGGTTCCCTGGTCCTGGTTGCTCTCATCCATCGGTTACCTAAGCGCTGCTGCAGTCCTGCTGTCTAAATCCGTTGCCACTCGTGGAAGCGCTCATGGGGTCCCAGGTCGTAGAGGAGCTCCAGGTGCTAACGTTGGTTCCCGGAGACTTCTCCATTTCTGCAAAGTCCAAGTTCTTCAGCCTCGTCTTTCAATCACAAACCACAGTCCTCATTTCTTCAAAATCCAAATTCTTCAGCCTCGTCTTTCAATCACAAACCACAGTCCTCAATTCTTCAAAGTCCAAGTTCTTCAGCCTCGTCTTTCAATCACAAACCACAGTCCTCATTTCTTCAAAGTCCAAGTTCTTCAGCCTCGTCTTTTAATCATAAAACACAGTCTTCAGTTCTTCTTTACCGGAGTTCTTCAGCTTCACTCTTCAAGTCATTTAACCATAGACTCTAATTCTTCCACTTTCTTCAATTGCTCCAATATTCGTGTACAGACTGATTATTCATTAAAACTACAGTTATCTTTCTACGAAGTCCTCCTTTTCTTTACACCCTCCAGCCAACGTTAACACTTAGATAGGCTTCCACCCCATGAGGAGGAATTACATTCAGCCACCTCATTTACTCTCCTCACAGGTAGCTGTCCCTTCAGCCAAAACTCTGTTGTCGGAACCCCAACTTACGCCGAGCGTGAAAGTCACATGATATGCTGTTGTAGATGACTGAGGTGTTATAGAAGCTGAAACCTTTGGGCAGACCACATGCAGCACTAGTCGCTGAGCTGGTCTCACTAACCGGGGCATGCGAGTTGGCAGAAGATATGTCAGCCAATATATAAACCCACTCTAGAGATTTTTTTTTTTTTGAGTGATGCTCATGGTACTCTACATTGCAAACACACAGCAATTAAATTAAGATGCAAATTTGTGTTCCCTACAGGAAAAGGAGGTCTGGAAGACGAAGGGGTATTGTCAGGAGTCCTCAGGACTCTGGAGAGATGGACAAGGTAAGCCAGTGGCACCCCAGGGCGTATCTCCCAAGCCTAGCTGAGGCGGCACATGGTCTGACTCATCTGGGTATTGAAGGTATTTGCAAATTGGTAAGAGCTTACTGGCGTGCATTGGGGTTCTCTTCTCAGGCAAGCAGGAAAGCAATGACCTGTCTTACTTGCATGAGGAAGAACATTTGGTAGGGTAGCACTGACACAGCCATCCCATACTCCTCCTGCAGACGGACCTTTTTCAGGTAATACAAATCGACTTCGTACAGTTAACACCCTGTAGGAATTTGAAATATGTATTGATGTGCACTGAGTTTTTTTTCAAACTAGGTAGAGGCATTCCCTACTGCTACAAATACTGCTGTGTTTACCGCAAAGAAAATTGTGCAGAAATTTGTGTGTAGATATGGTATCCTTAGGAGTAGGAGCAAAGTGATGGCTGAAACTGGACTATTGTGGTCATAAGCACTGCCACTAGTGTTATGTAGCATCGGAACCACTCCCAGATCCCCACTTAACGAATCACCCTCTTTGAATTTTTTTTTTTTTTGGGATGACAACCTCATGCCATGATCGATCCGCACCATGATTTGAAATACACTAATGAGGTGACAGTGCAGTACCTTATCAAGATGAGCCAGCATTTGAGAACTTATCAAAAGACCTTGACACTGTTGATTCCTGATATGCCAATTACTAACTGTCTTGATTGTGAACCAAGAGACTGTGTGATTATTCTTACGCTCAGGTTGCCTAATAGGCAGGTGGGAAGGACCGTGTCAAGTTTTGTTGACCGCACAATTTCAGTGAAAGTAGCTGAGAGAGAGACTTGGGTCCACGATTCCCATTGCAAGAAAGTCATTAGTCCGGAAGGAACTCGTAAAGGGAGTAAAATCGCAGAAATATCACTCGAGAATCTGTTCCATGAAGACTGAGTGGCGGCACTGTTGACCACTACCTGAGCGTACTAAAGGATTACAAAAAAGACCAGTCGTTGTAATGAATTTGCTATAAGCAAGATTTGTTTTGTTCTATCTTTCGTTTTCTTTTGATAAACAAATTTTTTTCCCCAGGACATTCTATTTTTGTGAGTTTTCATGAGGAGTTGAGTGTGGGACTGGAACTGGTTCTGGAGAAAGGAGTGATGTCTTTATAGGATCCCAGGATCAGCCTATCATTTTGTTTAAAGCCAGGGTAAATCAAAGGTCTAGTAGTTACGGAGTTCGGAGGTAATGTGATAGGCTATCGTCTGAGGAATAATGTATTTTGTAGTTATTGTGACCCTATAATTGAAGATGAGTGCATCCAGAGATGTCAGTTAAGCAATAATGTTGAATTTAACAGACATCCTATGAGTGATTACCACTCAATAGTGGGTAAGGTCTTAAACCAAACAGAATGTTGGATGTGCTCACAGGTACCTCTAAGACCAAGTAATGCAGGATTAGTGCTATATTCTTTAGAGTTAGCTGAGGTACTTGAATGACACGGGGGGGGGGATAACGGTTGAAAAAAGGAATATAATATAACTGGACCCCCTAGTCTTAAGATCCACAAGTACCATAGATAAATCCCTGGTATGTTTAAGTGTCACCAATTTCAGGAAATCAGGAAACAATCAAACAATGGCCTATTCACACATAGCAGATAAAGAGCTCATTAATATATGCGGAAGAAAAGTCTATGAGTGGCTCTCCCGAACTCCGAAGGTTTATGTTATCTAGGAAGGATACTACCTGAAATAATAACCCTTGTTCAATGATGAAACAGATTTGGTATACGATTTAGAAATGGAAACAATGTTCAGGGAGTGACAGGAATATATACCATGAATATTTTATGTGTCTCTTTCACAACTTGTTTGTGTTTTCTCCCTCTGCCCAGCAAAACCTCTATCGAATCCGAACATCAGTGTACAAAGACGTAGGTACATGTATGTATGCAGCGATCGTTCAGATCAGACATAGACTGTCCCAGCATACTCTCTAGGTTGAATGTCGTCCAACATCCAACCAGTGGTCTCACGACCGCCGAGCACATGTAGAGGATGTCCCGTCCTCTTCCCTGTCTTCCCCAACTATAGTCCATGTCTGATTTGCGAAATGAATACATACGTGTGTCTAGGTCACCAATTATTGTTTGAAATATCTTTATTATGAAATATGAGTTATGACAGTTATGTGATAGTTTTTGGTTACTATCAAAGGGTGATCTGTCGAAGTAAAATAGCATATTTCAGTATTTAGAATACGCAATGGCATTTATTAATGGATGCATCTACGATGCATGCATCGATACGGTAGGGCGAGAATTACCATAACGGCAAGTTACTGTGCGCATTACGGTAGAAGATGCATTTATTAATAAATGTCATACTGTCACAAAATAGCAAATCACTTATACACGCAATCAAATGTATTACAGCCAGTAATACAAATTACTATAGTGTCTTAAAACATACAGTATCAGATTGCTCCATGGAAGATAGACCTTGGGCTGAGGGAATGTGTAAATAACCGTTGTTTGCCCCAATTGTTTGAGAGTTGTATTTTGAGTCAGTAGATACTGGACTGTCATTGTTACACTAGAGGTCAGAACAAACAAGAACACAATATAACATATGCAAACACAAGCAAGACCTTTGTTTGCTTAATACCTTTCAAGACCACTAAAAAGTGACATTCAGTATCGTACAGACCAGACATTGATGTATGATGTGTCAAATGTATAACATTTATATTCCCCTACACATAGTTTTAAACACATCTAACCCACGGTTTAAATATATTTCATAACGTAATTGTAATAGCAGGAAGTCACATATATGTAGAGATATATATGTATTGTTCCTTAAATATCAAGAACACTGTGTGTGGGATCAAATTGTTCAGGGTCACATAAGCAGTAATCCGGTGGTTGCGAGGATATTTGTCACATATTTCTGCAACAAGTTATTAGCAATACCGGATTCATTTATATTACTGAAAGATAATGTGGTGTGTTTGACTGGTGCTGGGGCGGGAACTCAAATGTAAACAAACAGTAATTACATCTCAGGACTTAGTCATAGCCCACAGTTTGAGCCGACCAATGATCCCTAGTGTACTGGATGTGTCGCACCCCTGGACCAATAACAGAAGACTCAGCCCCAGACATGTAACCTCCTCCAATACACAGTATATATGTATTTCCCCTCACCCAGGAAGCTCTGTTGGTGCAGATTCTAAAATGGAGACCACTGAGCATAGGGTGACGTATACTGGCTGTATCAGATTCTTATGTAACTGCAACTGCTTCATTTATAACTGTAACTCTGTAACCATATTTATAAATGTTATTTTGTATGCATAACTTTTTATATCAAATACATATATCTCTGAGCGTTGGACCTCAGTAATACCATGTGTGCGACTGCTTGCTTTCTCTTAAGGGACATAGAGCTGCGATGTTCAACGCACTTTTATCGTATATGGTAATAAGATGCTCCTTGCATCCGCAGTATATATTAACGCTGACATTTAAATGTTTATTTAAAATAATTAGAAATTCACAATGGTTACCTGTTCAGCTGTTGCTGTTGTTACCAGCCGTTGCTGGTGGTTGTATGTTAGTGGTGTGCTGATTTATAAATCTCACCACTCGTTGTTATGTTCCTTCTCTCATATATGTAATTTCTTTTGTGGGCACTGTTTTACCTATAACTGCCTGTGGGAGGGGTCATAGAGGGGAGGAGCCAGCACACCCAGTGAAGAAATTTAAAGTGAACGGCTCCTTTGGACCCCGTCTATACCCAATCGTACTAAGTTTCCCCAATATATCTTATGGACTACGGGAACAGGATTTACCGGTAGGTAATTGAAATCCTATTTTTCACCTTGTGTTACCACGATCCTATGGGTCCCTGACAATGCACAATGATTCTGAGTTAATGGGACTCTCTCCTACTCAGCAAGCTCTTTTTCAAGCTATCAACTATTTTTGTGCCCTTTTCCTATGGAGCTTCCATTTTTATCAGACAAGCGATATTAAGAAAGATTGCACTGTTGGTGCCCTCAGTGTCTGTACTCAGGATTGGGGTTATGTCACACTGACTGTAAGTAAAATCAAAAGGTGTATTTTATGTATCTGAGCTCCCCCCAAAACCATTTTTTTTATTTTTTTCTGGATGGCATTATCCTTTCAGCACTTCCATGAGATTAGCCCCCTAGAAATGCCACAGTTTATACTTCTGTTTTTAGTGATGGATGTACGGAAAGATCTGTTTGACGCATTTAAGTTTTACAGAGAAACTACAAAACTTCCTATATTCTACCACAGGGGTATCAAACTCGCGTCCCTCCAGCTGTTGTGGAACTACACATCCCAGCATACCTTGCCATACATTTTGTATTCGGGACTGCTGCAACTGTGGCAGGGCATGCTGGGATGTGTAGTTCCAAAACACCTGGAGGGCCATGAGTTTGACACCCCTGCCTCTACCACATACATTTCTGGTTAATAATAAGTGTATTAAATAAGGACATTAATGTTAACTTCCTTGGTATATTTTGATGCTCTTAAGCAAAAACAAATGTAAATAAAACACTTCATCATGAGTATTTTCTTGTTTTTGGTTGTGGGCTTCCTCAAGCTGTTTACACGATATTGTTGTACTGTAGTGGATGCATTTGTCATATTGTCGTCTTCAAAACATGGCTGTTCAGCTAAGCAGGAGGTAAAGGGGGTGGAGTTGAGACAACCTGTAATCAATTGGAGCAATTAGCTATAGCCACAACCAACTTTATTGATATGAGAGGCTCTTGTGAAGCAAGTGCAGAAATATTGTGGTGTCATACATGTCTGTATGGAACCAAGGTCAATAATCCAACTTGTGTACGTTCAATTAAATTAATGGTCGTGATGTTCATCTGCAACGGCAGTCTGAGTAAGCCTGAGCTTACTCAGGCTTGCCAATGCAGGGTGGCTTGCGAGGCCAAGGAAACTGCATCTCGCGACGCAGTCTTTGGCCTCGCCACTCCCGGAAAATGCGGTCTGTCATTCAGGCAGAGGCGTTTGCATCCCTGCGATGCAATCACAGGACCCGTTCTGCACATGCGCAGTTTCCCAACCATCAAGAAACTGCGGGTTGGATTGCTATTACGAGCCATCCTGAATTAGGCCCACTATTCAGAGTTTAGGGCATGTCATTACAGCTTATCTAGCTCTATGTTTATTTTACTCTTGTGCAAATGTTATATTGTTACTTATCTCTAATTATAGAATAATAACTTTCCTTCTACTGGAATGTTGTTGTTTTTTGCACTTGCTGCTCTGATTTTCTTTTTGGCACGGGTTAAAAACAAAATCTTAATCTGTGCTTTACAAGCACTTTGCAGCACTTTCTTGGGTCTCTGCTTTCACTCTCCATCTCTTCCCATGTCAGGAGACTTCAAGGAACCTGGTCAGTAGTAGTGCTGGGGCCTGGTTCCTTCAGTTGACCCAGGGGTCCAACCTAATGTTCTTCCGCATATTCAGTCGATCCCCCCTTGGGCTCAGGTTTTGTCTTGTTCTATCCAAGGCCTGGTTCAGGTATCCTCTTCACTTGACAAATTACTTGACCCTTTTCCAGGTGTTCAGGGGACACTTCTAGATATAGCGGTTCTAACAAAAGAATTTTACAGTCTGGTGAAGATTCCTCTTCTTAGGTTTCTTCTCACAGGGAGCAGGACCTTCCGGAAGATTCTGAAATTTTGTTGGTACTGAAGGAGGACTCTAATATTCAGGGAGTGGACGCTTTAATCAAGGATGTTTGCAAGTGTTGGAGATCTCTCATGCTGATCCTTCAGTGTCTCAGGAATGTAATTTCAAAATAAAATGAAAACAGACACTTTTCCTTACTCTCCTTAGTTAGAGGACATGTGATCTACAGGATAGTTACACCCGGAGAGTAAGTTCCAAATCTTAAAACATTTAAACCTCTCTACCCGCTTCCTGCTACGGATAGATCAAAGTGGGAGTCTCCCCCACTTGTGGATCGTTAGGTATCACAACTATCCAAGAAAACTTCTATTCCCGTCCTGGATTCTACTTCTCTTAGGTATCCCTCTGATAACAAACTTGAATCTACCCTGAAGGGTATTTATGTGGCTGCAGGAGCGGCTCTCAGGCCTACTCTTGTTTTAGTCTGGGTAAATAAAGCAATTGAGGAATGGACAGATCTTATTGCAGACAGCCTTCGTTTGCCTAGGGTACTCCTAGGGCTGTTCTTCCTTTGGTTGAACATATGCAGGTTATTTGGGAGAGGCTTCGATTGATGCAGGTTTAGTCTGTTCCCGGCTATTGTGGCATGTCAGGCTCTCTGGCTATGAACATGAAGAGCGGACGCTGAATCCAAATGATTCTCAGGCTCGTTCGTTTTCTGGTGAGATGTTATTCAGTCCTGAACTTGATGAAATCATTGCCTTGGCAATGGGAGGAAAACTTTCATCCTACCCTCTTTTTCTTCCAGATCTAGATCTTCCACTGGTCCTTCCTTTCGCTCCTTTCGGATTTTGGGTCCTTGAGAGCTACTAACTGTTTGTTTTCCAGTCCACCTAGTTGGTACCGAGGTGTAGTCATTACGAACGGTTACATTTTGGAACATGTGGTGCATTCATTCCTAACCGACACATTGTACAGATCCACTGGTGGTCCTGAACACATGAACTGTTGGTAGCTCCCGAGGACCAGGGTTGGCTACCACCTGCCCAAAAGCAAAAGCCCATAAGTCTTGGTCCTCCCGCCATCCGGAAACAAAGCTCTCAGAAAACCCAGCAACATGACTGGCTTCCCAACTGGTTGGAGGGCGCGTCTTCAGAGGTTTCAGACCATTTGGATTCAAACATGTTCAATGCTTGTGCAAGGAGCACCCCCTTGGTTAGATACAAAATAGAATTTTTACGTCTTCCTCATCTGTATTTTTTCTCCATGGATCTTCCAGCCTGTTGTGACAAGTGGCTGACCATCCAAGGAGCTGTAGAGAGCATTTTGTTAATGGGAGTCATTGTTCCAGTTCCCATGGGTCAAAGATCAAAAGGTTTTTTATGCAAACCTATTCATAGTACGAAAGCCAGACTGTTCGGTACAAACCATTTTAACCTAAAGGCCTTTGACATTCATTTGCAGCTCCACAAATCCAAGATGGAATCTCTGTGTTCAGTGATTGCCAGCATTGAGGTCAACGAGTTTCTGGTATCAATGGATTTTTTGTGATGCTTGTCTACATATTTTTATATGTGAACTGCACCAGTCCTACCTGTGGTTTGCGATCCAGGATGCCCACTTCCAATTCCGGGCTCTTCCCTTAGGCCTCTCCTTTGACCCACGTGTCTTAACCACGATCATGGCAGTCGTCTTGGCTAATCTACGGTCATTGGGAGTTTCGTTCATTCCCTATCTCGATTATCTACTAATATAAACCCCATCCAGGGAACTGCTCTCCCAGGTACAGCTGATCCATCAGACTGATCTCTCATGGATGGATTGTGAATTTCAAAAAGTCCAATCTGATTCCATCCCAGTGCTTGATTTTTCTTGGAATGCTCTTCGACATGTACTTTCAGAGGATCTGTCTATATCAGGACAACATATCAGATCTCCATGCGCTGGTATGACTTGTCATTTAGCGGACAATCTCCATCTGTCTATGCATGCATCTCTTAGAGAAGCTTGTCTCCTGCTTTGAGGCATTCCCATTCGCCAGATTCTCTTCCAGGGAGCTGCAGTTAGAACTGCCCTCAAAGTGGAACGGGTCACACTTTCATCTGTCGCGCGTCATATGCCCCTTCCCTCAAGCCTGTCTTTCCTTTGATGGACTCCTAACACCTCAGAGTGGGTCAGCCATTCACAGTAGAGGATTGGACTTTGCTCACCAAGGACGCCAGTCTAGGTGGCTGGGATGCAATTCTTTTGCAATCTCGGTTCGAGGGTCTCTGGACTCGTGTGAAAGCAAGGCTTCCCATTAATGTTCTGGAACTCAGGGTGATCCTCAGGGCTCTGTTACCAGCTCAACAGCTTCTTAGGCGCCGTCTCATGAAGATCCAGTCAGAAAACACAGTGGCTGCGGAGTACATCAATCATCAAGGAGGCAGAAGAAGTCACTTGGTGATGAGGGAGACTGCACGGATCTTCCCATGGGTAGAGGACAACATTCCAGTCATATCTGTGGTTTCCATTCCCAGGGTCAAAAATTGGGAGGCAGACTACCTTAGCTGGCAGGATCTCCAGCCCGGAGAGAGTGGTCACTTCACTTCACCTGGATGTGTTCCAATCTCTAGTAGACAGATGGGGTCTTCCGGAGGTCGACCTCATGGCATTGTGTCTAAATCACAAGGTTCCCCTTTACTGTTCCAGGGCCAGGGACCCAGTGGCCTATGCGGCAGATGCTCTATCTCTACCAGAGTAATTTTGTCTGTTTTTATCTCACCTTTTCCACTTCTACCTTGAGTTCTCCAAGGCATCAGGAGGTAACATATGACGATTATCCTGGTAATCTAAGATTGGCCTCACTGTGCGTGGTACGCAGACCTGATCGGTATTCTCATCTCGGACCTATGGCCTTTTCCACTTCATCCAGATCTGCTCAGTCAAGGGCCGTTCCTTCATCCAGACTTGCCTCCCACTTAATTTGACTGCATGGCTGTTGAGACCACAATTTTGAGAGCTCAGGGTGTTCCGGGGCAGGTTATGCAAACCATGCTTAAGGCTCAGAAGCCGGTTTCATCCCAGGTATATCATCACATCTGGAGAGCATATCAATCTTGGTGTGAGACAAATCCATTGTCTCATTCTTTCCGTATTACCCATCTTTTGTTTCTTCAAGCGGGTCTTGATGCGAGCCTCCATTTAGGCTCTTGAAATTGCACGTGTCTGCCATTTCCATTTATTTTCAGTGCCGGTTGGCTTTGCTTTCAGCAGTTCAAACGTTTCTGCAGGATGTTCTTCATTTACAACCCACCTTTCTACCCCCCCATGGTTCCATGTAAACTAAATTTGGTTTTGAATTTTTTTTACAGATCAACTTGTTTAAACTTCTTGATTCTATTTACCACAAGTACTTAACTTGGAAGACTATCTTTCTGTTGACAATCCCCATCTTGTCTTCCATGATGATTGAGTGGAACTTCATATTGTTCCATCATTTATGCCTAAGGTCTCAAAATTTCATATCAACTAATCCATTGTGGTTCCAGCTCTTCCTAATGCGATTTCGTCTTCTGAACATCTCTTAGATGTTGCCTGAGCTCTTATAGTTTATGTTGCCTGGACTTCCTTCTCTGCGTAAAACTGGTAACTTGTTTGTTATTTGTGACACCCACAAGCAGGGCTGGCTGGCTTCCGAGCAGTCGATAGCTAGATGGCTTTGAGCTGCCATTCACTCTGCTTACATAACCAAGGGCCATCAGGTGCCCTTCAGGGTTTCAGCTTATTCCACTCTGTTGGTGGGTGATTTGTGGGCTGCGCGTCACGGGGCCTCTGCAGAACAGCTGTGCCTTGCTGCCACCTGGTCGTCCATGCATATTTTTGTCAGGTTTTACCTGTTCGATACTTTGGCATTCACAGTTGCAGGGTTTGGGTGCTTCAGGCAGCCACAGATTGCTCCCTCCTAGGAGAATTGCTTTGCAATGTCTCCAGTGTAGCACCAGTGTCTCTCAGTGGATGAATGAGGATTTTTGTACTTGCCCCTAAAATCCATTTCTCCAATTCAATGGGGGACCATGAACACCCTCCCTGCACGTCTGTGTCCTTTTGGTTTGGTTATTTGTGTTTGTTTTGTTTGTGGTTTGTACAGTGGCTCCTTGCCTTTTGGGCTGTTTCTTTATTCTGTTGTGCTTCTCTCCTCTCCAACTCTTTGTGCTTGGCTAACCTTATTCTGAGTCATGATGGGTATAGGTGGGGGAGCCTTTTTTAAATCTATTCAGATTCAAAGTGCCAGGCTACACAACCCACTGATTATACCCCAGTGCAGTGCCAGTGTCCTCCTTGGCATGGGAGAAATGGATTTTGCTGGTAAGTACAAAAATACTGGGGGGGAGGGGGGGGTTTCAAACAGTCTGTAACATGACAGTTTAAGAACGGATTGGCTGGTACTTTATATCTTTACAAGGCTTAGTACAATATACCACTAAATGTGTTTGTGTGCGCACAGGGCAGATGCTTTCCAGTTCTGTACTGCAGTTTCCTTAGCTATACATAAATCGCATATGTTCTATAAGGGCAATCTTGTGTAAGAAAGGGGTGGACAATTTCTTTGAACAAAGACAAGCAAGGCTAGCTTTATAGCAATACTATTTATTGCATCTTGTATTTTCCATTCAGTAATACATTGCTCCTTTCTTATTTAGCATGTTGGGGACCTGGGAAACATCTTTGCTGGAGATGATGGGCGAGCAGTATTTAGGATTACCAATGTACGCGTGAAGGTAAGATGGTGTTTGTGAGCAAATGTTCCATGGTTTCAGTTTGTCCATTACGGGTGTTTCTTGTTTGACACTGACATTTTAGATCATGTAAATGCAGACTGCCATAATACTAAAACGCTACATTTTGCTTTAAAGGTTTGGAATGTTATAGGCCGCTCATTAATGGTGGACAAAGGAGAAGATGACCTTGGATGTGGCAGTCACCCTTGCTCTAAAGTTACAGGCAACTCGGGCAAAGGGTAAGAAATCTCTTTTAAAATGCTAGAATGTAGGAGGACTATGTCACCATCATACATTGTTCTATTTGTTTTTTCTTTTAAATTGTGTGTGCGAGGGAGTATATATAGTAAAAAAGGTGCAGTTAAATTGAAAACTTTTTTTGTTTAATGGAGTTTACTTTATCACATTATTCACAAATGTCTAAAGTAATTTTTATGAACACAGCTGTTAAGAGATGAACCTTGCATGAGAATGAGAAAAATTTACTTAGAATTTATGCGTGGAATTTGTGAATATGGGGGGGGGGGCAGATTCAGAGATGGATGCAGTAGCACAGCGGCTGTGTCTTGATCAGCAGCAGCTGTGTTAAAATATGTAAAAGCAGCAGTAAGCATCTTGCATAGAAAGACGCCCACTGCACGCTTTTGTGCTGCTCTGTTGCGTCCGAAGATGCAGCGTCAGATTCCCCTGCGTTAACTTTGGTCATCTGCGTAATACTCAGAATTGCTGGTGTTTTCATGCTGCCGAGGCCAGTGAAGCATAAAACGTTGTGTACACAGCCAAGCGGCACACAGTTTTCTCCTGCAGGGTCCACAGGTTATCCGCAGGATAAACATTGGGATGTGAGGTAGCGACAGCGGATTGACACCAACGATCAAAGCTTTCGGCCTCCCAGAATGCAATGGGCCAGTCCCCTATATCCCCGCCTCCTGGCTCGGGCAATTCAGTATTTTTGTTGGTGCGGCAGGAGCCGAACCACTGTCTTTAGGATGCTGATTTTGGCAGCCCAAAAACTAGTTTGTTTAATTTGTTTTTATAGTCTTAAATTTTTTGAGCGAATTTTCTAAAAAGCATCTTACATGCACCTTACAGTCGCTCCAACAACTCTCCGCCGGGTCGCGACAACACATACCCACGTGTACAGTGCTGTTTTGGTGGGTGCCTATGCTGGATGTACTAGCAAGTCGAGCAGACATTACCAGGCTGTAGCCAGAGCACTGGGAGAAGGTAAGGCGTCAGTTCCGCTTAGTGAGGGAGTCGCAAGACACAACCACACTGTTTCGGGAGGAAACTACCGGACAGTAGCTGGTGCGGCTGCCACCTAGGGTGCACCAGCACTAGGACCCAGGGATTATAGGCTCCAGGGATTAGTGTGAGGCCGCAATCCCTGGGGTTGATGTCGGCAGTGGGGAGTAAGACGCTCCCCCTGGTCGCCCCTCTCCCCCGGTTCATGACCAGTTTCCTCTGAGTTTCCCGCCATGAACTGATTTCCCGCTTCCATCTGAGACACTGTGTATCTAAAAGGTCCCAGTCACAGCATAGGCGGCTGTATGACTGATGCGTTGGTGTTCACTTGGGCGTCTGTGTTCACTGGGCGGTTGTGTACACTATTAGCGTCTAGATCCACTCAGCATTCACTAACGTATTAATCAATCCTGGAAGCTGGGTGAAGTCTCCCTGTATCCCACTCTTCTGAGCTGGGTGATACAGCACTAAGTCTCTATCTACCATTGAGTACGAATGGTTGAATAAGTGCCTGATGCATATGAGTCTATAAACTATTGCTGCTGTTTCTTCCGCTGTGCGACTGAATACATTTAAAGTCGAAATAAAATAAAATAAATAAATAAAGTTTAAAGTTTACGTTATAAAGTAAATAAGTAATATGTTTCTCCTACATACTTGAAATGTATCTGTAGTTGAATATGTGCTCATTTGCTTATACGAATATATAACCTGTGACTGATTGCTAGTGTGATTGCTGACTTTACTATTTCTGTGTCAGTTTCTGTGTATTATGATTCTCAATGCTGGTGCAAAGCAGGGAGGAATCGGATTGTATATCACTTTAACAAGTTTTAAAGTTATTTCAGTCACAAATTGTGTAGTTAACACTGTACATGTGTGAGATTTGTTTATCATGTCTAAGAGAGGCAAGGGTGAGGAGGATACTCTCTCCACAACATCACCAACACTCATTTCATGTTTGTCTTGAAAAGCTGGGTTAACCTCTTAGGATCTGGTTCAAAATAAATTATATGCAAACTTTTAGCTTTCACCAAAGCCTCCTGAATAATCAGAGGCAGGCACAGGTTCAAGCTGAACCCCCATGGGCTACTTTTGCACAAACATTATCCAGTATAGCGGAGCGGATAATGCCAGGTCTTATATCAGGGATAGGTTACCCTATTAACCCTACATGCAACATTCCACCTTGGATTTATCGCATACAGTACAGGAATCTGCAGCCTTTCAACAAAAACAAGCTTAAAGGCTGATGAAAAATAAATCACGTACATATGAAACAACATCATCACAGTCTACACATGTTTCAGATGGTGACTCGTCGGAGGATGAGGGCTCATCACACTCCGGGTCTGCATACGGAGATGAAGCTCAGTGGACATACCTGAGCTCATTAGTGCTATGAAAGCCATTCTATCTTTAGAGGAAGCAGCAGAGCCTTTGTTAAAATCTAAGGCACTTGTGTTTAAACGTCCCAAAACAGGAATGAATTTCCTGGGTCAGAACAGCTGATGGAAATCATGCAAGAGGCTTGGGTAACACCCTGTAAGAAGTTTAGAATTCCAAAGAAATGGAATTCCCATTTTCTCCAGCTGGGTCCACAGGTTATCCACAGGATAACAATGGGATATGATGGAGCGATAGCAGATTGGCACCAAACAATCACAAGCTTTCAGTCCTCCCAGGATGCACTGGGCCCGTCCATATATCCCCGCCCACTGGCTCACGCAAATCAGTTTTGTTTGGTGCGGCAGGAGCCGGACCATGGTCAGGAGGCTGCTGTTTCTTGGCAGCCCTAAGCTTTCTTATTTTATTTTTATAGTCTTACTATGGTTTTTGAGTGATCTTTCCTAACAGCGTCTTATACGCATATTGGAAAGAGTCGCTCCAACAACTCTCCGCCGGGTCGCAACAACGCTTACCCACGGTACATTGCTGTCTCAACGTGCGTCTGTGTCGGATATACTAGCAGGTCAGCAGACGTTACTAGGCTGTAGCCGGAGCACGGGGAGAAGGTAAGGCATCGGTTTCACTTAGAAGGGGAATACGGACACAGCCTCATTGTATTGGGAGGAGACTACCAAACAGTAGCTGGCGCGCCGCCACCACGAGTGCTACAGCGCTAGGCCTTAGGGATCATAAGGCACCAGGAATAGCATGAGGCTGCGATCCCTAGGGTTGATGTCAGCGATGGGGAGTCAGACGCTCTCCTGGTCACCCCTCCACCCAGTTCATGACCAGTTTACGTCAGTCTCCCGCCATGAACTGTTGCCTCACTTCCATCTCAGACGCTAACATGAGGGGTCTCGGTCGCAGCATAGGCCGCTGCATCTGTTTTCACTAAACGCTACCGCGAGGAGACCCGGTCGCAGTACAGGCGTCTGTATGCACAGTGTGTCTGTGTTCACTTAAAAGTTCCCGGAGCGGCAGTATACACTAGTAGCGTAAGGATCCACTCAGCGTTCGCTAACGTATTGATCAATCTTGGAAGTGAGGTGAGTCTCCCTGTATCCCACTCTACTGAGTACTGGTTATACAAAAAAGGTAGATACGCATGTCTTTCAATTGGTGTGAAAATTTACATTACCTCATTAAATGATTAAATCATTAAATGATGTCATGGATAGGAAAATAGATGTTTAAAAAAAAAACATTTTCTCTGACGTCCTAGTGGATGCTGGGAACTCCGTAAGGACCATGGGGAATAGCGGGCTCCGAAGGAGACTGGGCACTCTAAGAAAGAATTAGGACTACCTGGTGTACACTGGCTCCTCCCTCTATGCCCCTCCTCCAGACCTCAGTTAGAATCTGTGCCCGGCTCGAGCTGGATGCACACTAGGGGCTCTCCTGAGCTTCTAGAAAAGAAAGTATATTTAGGTTTTTTATTTTCAGTGAGATCTGCTGGCAACAGACTCACTGCTACGAGGGACTTAGGGGAGAGAAGCGAACCTACCTGCTTGCAGCTAGCTTGGGCTTCTAGGCTACTGGACACCATTAGCTCCAGAGGGATCACAGGCCCAGCCTTGGTCGTCCGGTCCCGAAGCCGCCGTCCCCCTTGCAGAGCCAGAAGCAAGAAGAACGTCCAGGAAATCGGCGGCTGAAGACTCCGGTCTTCATTAAGGTAGCGCACAGCACTGCAGCTGTGCGCCATTGCTCCCCATGCACACCTCACACTCCGGTCACTGATGGGTGCAGGGCGCTGGGGGGGGGGGCGCCCTGGGCTGCAATAAGATTACCTTACATTGGCACAAAATACACATAATATAGTCATTAAGACTATATATGTGTAAAATCCCCTGCCATATATCCATAAAAAAAGCGGGAGAAGTCCGCCGTGAAGGGGGCGGGGCTATCTCCCTCAGCACACTGGCGCCATTTCCTCTCACAGCTCCGCTGGAAGGACGCTCCCCAGGCTCTCCCCTGCAGTTTCCAGGCTCAATAGGGTAAAAAAGAGAGGGGGGGCACTAAATTTAGGCGCAAATACTATATATATATATATATATATATATATATATAGCTGCTATAGGGTAAAATCACTCATTATAGTGTACATCCCTGTGATTTATAGCGCTGTGGTGTGTGCTGGCATACTCTCTCTCTCCCCAAAGGACTTTGTGGGGTCCTGTCCTCAGTCAGAGCATTCCCTGTGTGTGTGCGGAGTGTCGGTACGGCTGTGTCGACATGTTTGATGAGGAGGCTTATGTGGAGGCGGAGCAGGTGCCGATAAATGTGATGTCACCCCCTGCGGGGTCGACACCTGAGTGGATGGATATGTGGAAGGAATTACGTGACAGTGTCAACTCCTTACATAAGAGGTTTGATGACATAGCAGATGTGGGACAGCCGGCTTCTCAGTCCGTGCCTGCCCAGGCGTCTCAAAAGCCATCAGGGGCTCAAAAACGCCCGCTACCTCAGATGGCAGACACAGATGTCGACACGGATACTGACTCCAGTGTCGACGACGATGAGACTAGTGTACATTCCAATAGGGCCATCCGTTACATGATTACGGCAATGAAAAATGTGTTGTACATTTCTGACATTAACCCTGGTACCACAAAAAAGGGTATTATGTTTGGGGAGAAAAAGCAACCTGTGGTTTTTCCCCCTTCTGAAGAGTTAAATGAAGTGTGTGATGAAGCGTGGGTTTCCCCCGATAAGAAACTGGTAATTTCCAAAAAGTTACTAAGGGCGTACCCTTTCCCGCCAGAGGATAGGATACGTTGGGAGACATCCCCTAGGGTGGATAAAGCGCTCACACGCTTGTCAAAGAAGGTGGCACTACAGTCTCCAGATACGGCCGCCCTAAAGGAGCCTGCGGATAGAAAGCAGGAGGCTATCCTGAAGTCTGTATATACACACTCAGGTATTATACTGAGACCGGCTATTACTTCAGCATGGATGTGCAGTGCTGCAGCTGCGTGGTCAGATTCCCTGTCTGATAACATTGATACCCTTGACAGGGACACTATATTGCTAACTGTAGAGCATATTAAAGACGTAGTCTTATACATGAGAGATGCACAGAGGGATATTTGCCAACTGGCATCTAGAATAAATGCAATGTCCATTTCTGCCAGGAGAGTATTATGGACTCGGCAGTGGACAGGTGATGCGGATTCTAAAAGGCACATGGAGGTTTTGCCTTACAAGGGTGAGGAATTGTTTGGGGATGGTCTCTCGGACCTCGTTTCCACAGCGACGGCTGGGAAGTCGACATTTTTACCCCATGTTCCCTCACAGCCAAAGAAAGCACCGTATTATCAGGTACAGTCCTTTCGGCCCCATAAAGGCAAGCGGGTTAAAGGCGCGTCCTTTCTGCCCAGAGGCAGAGGTAGGGGGAAAAAGCTGCACCAAACAACAAGTTCCCAGGAACAAAAGTCCTCTCCCGCTTCCTCTAAGTCCACTGCATGACGCTGGGGCTCCACAGGTGGAGCCAGGTGCGGTGGGGGCCCGTCTCCGAACTTCAGCGACCAGTGGGCTCGCTCACGGGTGGATCCCTGGATTCTACAAGTGGTATCTCAGGGGTACAAGCTGGAATTCGAGACGTCTCCCCCTCGCCGTTTCCTCAAATCAGCCTTGCCAACTACTCCCCCAGACAGGGAGGCGGTGCTGGAGGCGATTCACAAGCTGTACTCCCAGCAGGTGATAACCAAAGTACACCTCCTTCAACAGGGACGGGGTTACTATTCCACAATGTTTGTGGTACCGAAACCGGACGGTTCGGTGAGACCCATTTTAAATTTGAAATCCTTGAACACTTATATAAGAAGGTTCAAGTTCAAAATGGAATCGCTCAGGGCGGTGATTGCAAGCCTGGACGAAGGGGATTACATGGTATCACTGGACATCAAGGATGCTTACCTGCATGTCCCCATTTACCCTCCTCACCAGGAGTACCTCAGATTTGTGGTACAGGACTGTCATTACCAATTCCAGACGTTGCCGTTTGGTCTGTCCATGGCACCGAGGGTATTTACCAAGGTAATGGCCGAAATGATGATACTCCTTCGAAAAAAGGGAGTTATAATGATCCCGTACTTGGACGATCTCCTTATAAAGGCGA
Source organism: Pseudophryne corroboree (assembly GCF_028390025.1). Classification (NCBI taxonomy): domain Eukaryota; kingdom Metazoa; phylum Chordata; class Amphibia; order Anura; family Myobatrachidae; genus Pseudophryne; species Pseudophryne corroboree. The sequence continues at coordinate 187,656,070 of NC_086454.1, forward strand.
GGTCCAGGGAACAGTTGTTGATCGGAGTAGCGCTAGCTCGGGAAGTGCTACAACAGCACGGCTGGATCCTGAATATTCCAAAGTCGCAGCTGGTTCCTACAACGCGTCTACTGTTCCTGGGGATGGTTCTGGACACAGAACAGAAAAAGGTGTTTCTCCCGGAGGAGAAGGCCAAGGAGTTGTCATCTCTAGTCCGAGACCTCCTAAAACCAAAACAGGTGTCGGTGCACCACTGCACGCGAGTCCTGGGAAAGATGGTAGCTTCTTACGAAGCAATTCCATTCGGAAGGTTCCATGCAAGGATCTTTCAGTGGGATCTGTTGGACAAGTGGTCCGGATCGCATCTTCAGATGCATCGGCTGATAACCCTGTTTCCAAGGACCAGGGTGTCGCTGTTGTGGTGGCTGCAGAGTGCTCATCTTCTAGAGGGCCGCAGATTCGGCATACAGGACTGGGTCCTGGTGACCACGGATGCCAGCCTTCGAGGTTGGGGGGCAGTCACACAGGGAAGAAACTTCCAAGGACTATGGACGAGTCAGGAGACTTCCCTACACATAAATATTCTGGAACTAAGGGCCATTTCCAATGCCCTAAGTCAGGCAAGACCCCTGCTTCAACACCAGCCGGTGCTGATCCAGTCAGACAACATCACGGCGGTCGCCCATGTAAACCGTCAGGGCGGCACAAGAAGCAGGATGGCGATGGCAGAAACCACAAGGATTCTCCAATGGGCGGAAAATCATGTGTTAGCACTGTCAGCAGTGTTCATTCCGGGAGTGGACAACTGGGAAGCAGACTTCCTCAGCAGGCACGACCTCCACCCGGGAGAGTGGGGACTTCATCCAGAAGTCTTCCAAATGATTGTACACCGTTGGGAAAGGCCACAGGTGGACATGATGGCGTCCCGCCTCAACAAAAAGCTAAAAGGATATTGCGCCAGGTCAAGGGACCCTCAGGCGATAGCTGTGGACGCTCTAGTGACACCGTGGGTGTACCAGTCGGTTTATGTGTTCCCTCCTCTGCCTCTCATACCCAAGGTACTGAGAATAATAAGAAGGAGAGGAGTAAGAACTATACTTGTGGTTCCGGATTGGCCAAGAAGAGCTTGGTACCCAGAACTTCAAGAAATGATTTCAGAGGACCCATGGCCTCTGCCGCTCAGACAGGACCTGCTGCAGCAGGGGCCCTGTCTATTCCAAGACTTACCGCGGCTGCGTTTGACGGTATGGCGGTTGAACACCGGATCCTGAAAGAAAAGGGCATTCCGGAGGAAGTCGTTCCTACGCTGATTAAAGCTAGGAAAGATGTGACCGTAAGACATTATCACCGCATATGGCGAAAATATGTTGCTTGGTGTGAGGCCAGGAAGGCCCCAACGGAGGAATTTCAGCTCGGTCGATTTCTGCACTTCCTACAGTCAGGAGTGACTATGGGCCTAAAATTGGGTTCCATTAAGGTCCAGATCTCGGCTCTGTCGATTTTCTTCCAAAAAGAACTGGCTTCACTGCCTGAAGTTCAGACTTTTGTTAAAGGAGTGCTGCATATTCAGCCCCCTTTTGTGCCTCCAGTGGCACCGTGGGATCTCAACGTGGTGTTGGATTTCCTAAAGTCGCATTGGTTTGAGCCACTTAAAACCGTGGAGCTAAAATACCTCACGTGGAAAGTGGTCATGCTGTTGGCCTTGGCGTCGGCCAGGCGTGTATCAGAATTGGCAGCTTTGTCATGTAAAAGCCCTTATCTGATTTTTCATATGGATAGGGCGGAATTGAGGACTTGTTCCCAATTCCTTCCTAAGGTGGTTTCAGCTTTTCATGTGAACCAACCTATTGTGGTGCCTGCGGCTACTCGGGACTTGGAGGATTCCAAGTTACTGGACGTAGTCAGGGCCCTGAAAATATGTTTCCAGGACGGCTGGAGTCAGGAAAACTGACTCGCTATTTATCCTGTATGCCCCCAACAAGCTGGGTGCTCCTGCTTCTAAGCAGACTATTGCTCGCTGGATCTGTAGCACGATTCAACTTGCACATTCTGCGGCTGGACTGCCGCATCCTAAATCTGTAAAAGCCCATTCCACGAGGAAAGTGGGCTCTTCTTGGGCGGCTACCCGAGGGGTCTCGGCTTTACAACTTTGCCGAGCTGCTACTTGGTCGGGTTCAAACACATTTGCAAAATTCTACAAGTTTGATACCCTGGCTGAGGAGGACCTTGAGTTTGCTCATTCGGTGCTGCAGAGTCATCTGCACACTCCCGCCTGTTTTGGGAGCTTTGGTATAATCCCCATGGTCCTTACGGAGTTCCCAGCATCCACTAGGACGTCAGAGAAAATAAGAATTTACTCACCGGTAATTCTATTTCTCGTAGTCCGTAGTGGATGCTGGGCGCCCATCCCAAGTGCGGATTGTCTGCAATACTTGTATATAGTTATTGCCTAACTAAAGGGTTATTGTTATGAGCCATCTGTTCGTGAGGCTCAGTTGTTGTTCATACTATTAACTGGATATAGTATCACGAGTTGTACGGTGTGATTGGTGTGGCTGGTATGAGTCTTACCCGGGATTCCAAATCCTTTCCTTATTGTGTCAGCTCTTCCGGGCACAGTTTCCCTAACTGAGGTCTGGAGGAGGGGCATAGAGGGAGGAGCCAATGCACACCAGGTAGTCCTAATTCTTTCTTAGAGTGCCCAGTCTCCTTCGGAGCCCCCTATTCCCCATGGTCCTTACGGAGTTCCCAGCATCCACTACAGACTACGAGAAATAGAATTACCGGTGAGTAAATTCTTATTTTCTCCTTGTCTGGGGCAATCGTAAGACCAGCCATAGCTTCAGCCTGGATGGCAAAATCAGTGGCAGCCTGGGCTGATGCATTGGAGGATGATCTTTCATTGGCATCTAGAGAGCAAAAATCCCATATTGCACATATCAAACAGGCTGCTATTTTTATGGAAGAAGCAGCCTTGGATATGGGTACTATTGCCTCTCAAGCATCAGCCTTAGCAGTAGCAGCTCGCAGCGTGGTTTGGCTACATACATGGAAAGCTGACTCAGAATCCAAGAAGATTCTGGAGTCTTTGCCTTTTACGGTAGATATTCTTTTTGGTAAAGAATTAACCAGTATTTTGGAGTCAGAAGCAGACTCCAAGAAAGTAAAGTTTCCTTCCACACACAAATACAAGCCTAGATTTCCAGCCTTTTTGCCCTTTCGGAATCCAGGAAAAGGAAAGGGTTATGGCAAACAGTCTCAATCTGACAAGTCTAGTAAGACTAAAAAGCATTGGGCTACCAGAGGGCCGGCCTCCAAGTCAGAAGATAAGCCATCAGCCTGATGGTGCGGGACTCCACCTTGGGGATCCCAGGGTAGCAGGCTGACTTCTTCATTTTGCACAGATCTGACAGCAGTCCACCACATATGCCTGGGTGCAAGAAGCAGTATCTCACAGTTATGCGTTTGCCTTCAAGATACACCCTCCTCAAAGGTTTTTGGTACCAGCCCATCTTCAGTGGAAACGAAGGCCAGGGCTTTGCAAGAGGCATTTCAGAAGTTGCTTCAGTCAGGAGTGGTAACTCCAGTTCCTCCTGCACAATGAGGACAAGGTTTTTATTCCAACCTGTTCCTAGTCCAGAAGCCAAATGGGTATACTCAATCTCAAAGTGCTGAACAAGTACATTTGGGTGCCTCGTTTTCATATGGAGACTTTACGTTCCATTATTTTGGCCATGGAGTTGGAGGATTTTATGGTATCCCCGGATATCCTGGATGCTTACCTACATGTTCCTATAGCACTTACCCATCAGCGCTATCTCAGGTTTGCTATCCTCCAGCTACCTTTTCAGTTTCAGGCCCTACCAATTGGACTGGCCACAGCTTCCAGAGTGTTCACGAAAATTATGGTGGTAATGGCGGCTTATCTCTGTCAGCAGGGTACCAAGGATTTTTTCATACCTCGACGATTTATTGATCTTGGCACAATCTCAGAAATTGCTTCAGTGTCATCTGCAACAGACAATAGCTTGTTTGCAGAGACACGGTTGGTTCACAAATTGGGCAAAGTCATCCTTATTTCCATCACAATGGATGGGGGCTGTGTTGGATTCGGGTTTTCAGTAATTTTACCTCTGAACAAAATATCCAAAATTCAGTCAAGGATTCAGGAGCTGCTACACAGTCAAAGGGTATCCATTCACACAGCAATGCGTGTGATGGGATTGATAGTGTCGACATTCAACATGGTGGAGTATGCTCCGTTCCACTCGAGGCGTCTGCAGTGTCTGATCCTTTCCAAATTTAATGGTTTACATCAGACAATAAAAACGCAGACTATGGTTTCTCCTCTGGAAGTGAGGAGGTCATTAGCCTGGTGGCTACAGACATCCCATCTGGACAAAGGGAGACCCTTCTGGATATCAGGTTGGGAAGTTCTGACAACGTATGCCAGTCTTCAGGGCTGGGGAGCAGTGTCAGGAAGAAGTTGCTTCCAAGGACAGTGGACCAAGGAAGAAAGTTGCCGGACAATAAATATATTGGAACTTCGGGCCGTATATATTGTACTCAATCAGGCAAAGGGCATTCTTCAGGGGAAACCAGTTCAAATTCGCTAGGACAATGCAACAGCAGTAGCGTACCTCAATCATCAAATAGCCGCCTTTGTATCAAAACTGTTAGGAAAAACACAAGGAAAAGGAAGCCAGTGTGGTTTGCAAAAGAAGTAGCAAATATTGTGAGAGCAAAAAAGATGGCTTTTAGGAAATATAAGCAGACACAAAATAATGAAGACAAAGAGATATATCTTGATAGACAGAAGGAGACTTAGGGGTGTATGCAATTGCGGTCGAATTCCCGAAATTGTCAAATTTCGGGACTTTTTCGCCAAAAAAAAAAAATCGTCAATGCAATTCAGTACTTTCCGTCAAAAAAACGGACTTTCAAAATTCGACTTTTTGAAATTCGACTTTTGTCAAATTCGACTTTTCTGCAATGATACAAGTGCTGCAATTCGACCAAAGTATATTCAATTGAAGTTTGGAAATTCGACAACAGTGCTTTTAGACAGTAAATTCGACATTTTCAATCCGCCACACTTTGGCGGGTGAAACTAATAAAAAAAAATTAAAACATGTTTTTTTTGTGTTTTTTTTATTGATAATAGCATATCTATTTATATTAGAAGGGATTAGGTACTTGGTTTGTCTTTTTTGGAGGCACAAGTATTATTTATATATTTTTTAAAATAATATTTTTTATTTTTATTTTTTAGATGGAATGGTAAAATTCAGAAATAAAATGGCGTGGGGTCCCCCCTCCAAAGCATAACCAGCCTCGGGCTCTTCGAGCTGGTCCTGGTTCTAAAAATGCGGGGGGGAAATTGACAGGGGATCCCCCGTATTTTTAAAATCAGCACCGGACTCTGCGCCTGGTGCTGGTGCAAAAAATACGGGGGACAAAAAGAGTAGGGGTCCCCCGTATTTTATACACCAGCATCGGGCTCCGCTAGCTGGACAGATAATGCCACAGCCGGGGGTCACTTTTATACAGTGCCTTGCGGCCGTGGCATTAAATATCCAACTAGTCACCCCTGGCCGGGGTATCCTGGGGGAGTGGGGACCCCTTCAATCAAGGGGTCCCCCCCAGCCACCCAAGGGCCAGGGGTGAAGCCTGAGGCTGTCCCCCCCCCATCCAAGGGCTGCGGATGGGAGGCTGATAGCCTTGTCAAAATTGAAAGAATATTGTTTTTTCCAGTAGTACTACAAGTCCCAGCAAGCCTCCCCCGCAAGCTGGTACTTGGAGAACCACAAGTACCAGCATGCGGGCGAAAAACGAGCCGCTGGTACCTGTAGTAGTACTACTGGGAAAAAAATACCCAAAAAAAAACAGGAGACACACACCGTGACAAGTACAACTTTATTTACACACTGCCGACACACACATACTTACCTATGTTGACACGAAGCAGTCGGTCCTCTTCTCCAAGTAGAATCCACGGGTATCTGAAAATAAAAGATAATTATTCTCACCTGATCCAGGGTCCAGAGATAAATCCACGTACTTGTCAAAACAACAAAACGAACACCCGACTACCGGACTGAAAGGGGTCCCATGTTGACACATGAGACCCCTTTCCACAAATGCAGACACCCCCGTGACAGCTGTCACAGAAGTGTCTCTTCAGCCAATCAGCGAGTGCAACGTCCTTGCACTCTGCTGATTGGCTCTGTGTGCGTCTGAGCTCAGACAGCGCATCGCAAAGCCTCTCCATTATATTCAACGGTGGGAACTTTGCGGTTAGCGGTGAGGTCACCCGCGGTCAGCGGCTGACCGCGGGTAACCCCACCGCTGACGGCAAAGTTCCCACCATTGAAAGTAATGGAGGGAGCTGTGCGATGCGCTGTCTGAGGTCACACGCGCACAGCCAATCAGGTGAGCGCCACGGAAGTAGCGCTTCCTGATTGGCCGAAGGGACCTCAGTGACAGGAGTCATGTGGGGTCCCGGCACAATCGGGGAAAGGGGTCTGATGTGTAAACATGGGACCCCTTTCAGTCCGCTGGGCCGGGTGTTCGTTTTCTTTTTTTAACAAGTACGTGGATTATCTCCCGGACACTGGATTGAGGTGAGTCTAATTTTTTTCACAGGTACCCCGGATCGTCGGAGACTGTGGCAGTCGGCGGGTCAACATAGGTAAGTATGTGTGTGTCGGCAGTTGTGTAATAAAGTTTTACTATCAAGGTGTGTGTCTCCTGTTTTTATTTGGATATTTTTTTTTCAGTAGAACTACAGGTACCAGCGGGCCCGTTTTTCTCCCGCATGCTGGTACTTGTGGTTCTCCAAGTACCAGCTTGCGGGGGAGGCTTGCTGGGACTTGTAGTACTAAAGGAAAAAACAATATTCTTTACATTTTCTCAAGGCTATCAGCCTCCCATCCGCAGCCCTTGGATGGGGGGGACAGCCTCGGGCTTCACCCCTGGCCCTTGGGTGGCTGGGGGGGGGACCCCTTGATTGAAGGGGTCCCCACTCCCCCAGGGTACCCCGGCCAGGGGTGACTAGTTGGATATTTAATGCCACGGCCGCAAGGTGCTGTATAAAAGTGACCCCCGGCTGTGGCATTATCTGTCCAGCTAGTGGAGCCCGATGCTGGTGTATAAAATACGGGGGACCCCTACTCTTTTTGTCCCCCGTATTTTTTGCACCAGCACCAGACGCAGAGCCCGGTGCTGGTTTTAAAAATACGGGGGATCCCTGTCAATTTTCCCCCCGGATTTTTAGAACCAGGACCAGCTCGAAGAGCCCGAGGCTGGTTATGCTTTGGAGGGGGGACCCCACGCCATTTTTTTCGGGTTTTTCCCCGTTTTTTAAAATCACGGCAAAATCCGGCAAATCGGCCGTTTTTCGCCCGCGGGACTGTCGAATCCGTTTTCCATTGAATATGGTGAATTTCGGCAACCACTTGCCGAAATTGGACGGTCGAATTGTGTCGAATTAAAAAACGGCGATAATTTGCCCCGATTCGCCACTAATTGCATATACCCCTAAGAAGGTAATCAGATGTGCAAAGGCACAAGCTGAGGAGAAAATGGCCCAGTCAGTGGGTAAAGGAGGCAAAACTTTTTTTAGGTATATAAGCGAAAGGAGAAAAACAAAAGGCGGAATTATAAAACTAAAGACGGACACTGGGAGTTTTGTTGAAGGAGACAATTTAATAGCAGATCATCTTAATGATTATTTTTGCTCAATATTTTCTACTGAAAGAGAGGGGAAGGGGCCACAGTTAAGTTGCAGGGATATTCAGGAAAATGAAACAAGTACATTTACAGAGGAGAAGGTCCTAACAGAACTCTCAAAGTTGAAAGTGGACAAATCTATGGGGCCAGATGGGATACATCCAAGGATACTAAAAGAACTTAAAGAGGTGCTGGTAGCACCATTGACAGAATTATTCAACCAGTCATTAGCTACAGGAGTAATTCCAGAGGACTGGAAGAGAGCAAACGTAGTCCCACTGCACAAAAGTGGAAGCAAGGAAGAGGCAAACAACTACAGACCAGTGAGTCTTACATCAGTAGTAGGGAAATTGATTGAAACTCACTTAAAAGAAAGAGTTGTAGATTATCTCAAATCCGTCAATTTACAGGATCCCAAACAGCATGGATTCACTGGGGGGAGATCATGTCAAACAAATCTTATTGACTTTTTTGATTGTGTGACTAAAGTGAAGGATAAAGGTGGAGCCATGGATATAGCTTATCTAGACTTTAGTAAGGCTTTTGACACTGTTCCACATCGCAGACTGCTAAATAAACTTGAAAGTTTGGGATTAGATATTAGGATTATTGAATGGATAAGATCTTGGTTGAAGGATAGAAAACAGAGAGTTGTGGTAAATGGAGTGCATTCACAGGAGGGAAATGTTACCAGTGGAGTACCCCAGAGATCTGTACTTGGACCAGTGCTTTTTAATATCTTTATTGGTGACATTGCAAATGGCATTAAAGGGAAAGCATGCCTTTTTGCAGATGACACAAAGGTATGCAACAGGGTAGACACACCAGGTGGGGTAAAACAAATGATTGAGGATCTAGGTAGACTAGAGGAATGGTCAAGAGTCTGGCAATTACAGTTTAATGCCAAAAAATGCAAAATCATGCACTTGGGTCTCAAAAATCCTAAAGCTAAATATAGTATTAATGGCAATATACTGGAAACTACTGAGGAGGAAAGGGATCTAGGAGTCACTATTTCAGATGACTTAAAGGCAGGTAAGCAATGTAACAAGGCAATGAGGAAGGCTAGTCAGATGCTTGGCTGCATTGGGAGAGGAATCAGCAGCAGAAAGAAAGAAGTAATAATGCCACTGTATAGGTCATTGGTACGGCCTCATCTAGAATACTGTATTCAGTTCTGGAGGCCATATCTTCAAAAGGATATTATTACATTAGAAACTGTACAAAGGAGGGCAACTAAAATGGTGCATGGCCTACATCACAAAACATACCCAGAAAGACTAAGAAATCTCAATATGTATAGTTTGGAGCAGAGAAGGGAAAGGGGGGACATGATAGAAACTTTCAAATATATCAAGGGTTTTAACAAAGTCCAGGAGGGAAACATTCTCCAAATGAAGAGAAGCAATAGGACACGAGGACATGCACTGAGGCTGGAGGGGGGGAGGTTCAGGGGAAATTTGCGGAAAAATTATTTACTAGAAAGGGTAGTGGACAAGTGGAATAGCCTCCCATCAGAGGTGGTAGAGGCTAAGACAGTAGAGCAATTTAAACATGCATGGGATAGACATAAGGATATCCTTACAAAGAAATAAGGATCAAATAAGGTTAGAGATAAAAAATAATGTAAAAAAAAAAAGGGGGCAGACTAGATGGGCCGACAAATTCTATGTTTCTATCAAGGATGAACTCGCAGCCAAAAAACAATGAAGGAGGCAAGCCGCACGTTAAGGTGGGCTGAACTTCAACATCCAGCCTTGTCTGCAGTGTTCATTCCGGGAGTCCTAAACTGGGAAGCGGATTTTCTCAGTCGACACGCCATTCGTGCAAATGAATGGGCTTTACACCCCTAGGTCTTCCAGACTCTGGTAGACAAGTGGGGGTTACCAGAGATAGATCTCATGGCGTCCCGTCAGAACAACAAAGTACCAGCATACGGGTCAAGAAAAAAGAATACCAGAGCAACCTTTGTGGATGCCTTGTCGGTGAGATGGGACTTTTGTCTGGCCTATGTGTTTCCGCCGATCACCCTGTTGGCCAGGGTGGTGTGAAAGTTAAAACAAGGAAAGGGTGCCGTGATACTAATAGCTCTGGCTTGGCCCAGAAGACATTGGTACACAGATCTGCAGAGGCTGTCAATGGATGCTCTATTCCAACTCCCTCAATGTCCAGATCTACTGTCTCAGGGTCCTTGCTGTTACAAGCACCTGTATCCGACTGTCTTTGATGGCGTGGCTCTTGAAACTTCCATCCTGAAAGCAAGAGGATTCTCACAACAAGTAATTCAAACAATGCTCAGAGCAAAGAAACCATCTTCAGCTTGCATTTATCACCGAATATGGCAAGCCTATATTCAGTGGTGCAGTGACCAGAAATTTGACCCTAGGTCTTTCAGAATTTACAGAGATCTAGCATTTCTTCAAGCAGGAATGGACAAAGGTCTACGGGTGGCTTACTTGAGAGTACAGGTGCATTGACTGTATGGTTCCAAAAGAAAATTGCTAAGCTACAGGATGTTCGCACTTTCTTCCAGGTAATGCTTCACATCCAACCTTCTTTTGTTCTTCCTGCAGTGCCTTGGGATTTAGGTTTAGTCCTAAAGGCGCTGCAAGTTGCTCCATATGAACCACTAAAGCAAGTGGATCTAAAATGGCTGACAGCTAAAGTTCTCTTTCTACTGACTATTGCTTCAGCTAGAAGAGTTTCAGATTTAGGGGCATTATGTTGCCCTCCTTTTCTGATTTTTCATCTAGATAGAGCGGTTCTCAGAACCAAATCTGGTTATCTTTCTAAGGTGGTGTCTAAATTCCACCTTAAAGAAGAAATTATAGTCCTGGCTTTCCAAGGGCCAGACCTTTCTGCGGGAGATGCGTCATTGGACGTAGTCTGTGCCTTAAGGATCTACGTGGATCATACCAGTGCCATCAGAAAGACACTCTTTGTTCTCTACAGATTTCACAACAGAGGATGGCCTGCTGAAAAGCAGACACTGGCGAGGTGGCTTTGAATAACTATTTCAGAAGCATATTCTCAAGCTGATCTCCCTATTCCGGCTAATGTCTCGGCTCACTCTACTCGTAAGGTAGGTCCATCATGGGCAGCAGAACGTGGTGCTTCAGCTGAACAGATATGTAAGGCAGCCACATGGTCTTCCATTAACACATTCATTAGACATTATGCCGTTGATACCTTTGCCTCTCAGGATGCCGAATTCGGGCGAAGGATTCTCCTGTCCAATCGTCCCTACCACTAAATTTGTTTTGGGACATGCCAATGTTTATCCTGTGCATAACCTGTGGACCCTGCAGGAGAAGTATATAGTTATGGTAGACTTACCGTCGATAACTCCCATTTCTCCTAAGTCCACAGTATCCACAAGGATCCCACCCTGACACACCTGGTTTGAGGATCCTTTCACGTACTAACCTCTTCCTCCTTGTATGGAAAGGTGTGCATGTGTGTTTTTCTTGCCTGTCTAGGGCTCTCTATGATGCTTCTGCCTTGAGTTTTGGAAAACAACTGAATTGCCTGAGCCTGGTGGCGGGGATATAGGGGACTGGCCGTTGCATTCTGGGAAGCTGAAAGCTTTGATCGTTGGTGCCAATCCGCTGTCACTACCTCATATCCCAATGTTTATCCTGTGGATACTGTGAACTTAGGAGAAATAGAGTTATCAACGGTAAGTCTACCATAGCTATATATTTATGCACCTGTGCCAATGATCTCACACAGGTCCAAGGCTGTAAGGTGATTTCAGCCCAGGAGATCATGCTACCCTGGCCATCAATAACAGGACTTTGGAAATTTGCTCCCAACTTCTTATTTAAAGAACTATTTGGACACAACATTGATTACACACAAAAGAATAATCTGCTCTGGTGAGCTTTCACACTAATTAGCTAGTAAGGGGACCAATCTAAAGATCCCTGGAGTATAGACATAAAAGATGTTATGTTTTCTTTTTCTTTTCTTTTTTGTTAATGATTTTTCATGCCATCTTATTGTGATTTATTTTTTTTTTTTATATAGGAATTTACACTGTATATTGTATATTCCTATAAAATGGCAATAAAAGAAAAAGTTTGGAGCCGGTTGCTATATTGCTATATTGTGCAATAAATAATTTTGTGTATGTACAGTACATACATATATGTATTTCAGTGTTTAATTCATATGCCATATCTCTTACTAATTAGCGCAAAAAGTAATATTTCTGCAGCAGGTTATATTGGTTTCCACAGGGAAAATATCGGGGTGTAGAGTGGATCTTGATCCAGAGGCACCAACAGGCTAAAGCTTTAGGCTGTCCCAGGATGCATAAGGGCCTTCTCTATAACCCTGCCTCCAGGCACTGAGAGCTCAGTTTTGAGTTGGTGCCTGCAGCAGCAGGTCACCTAACAGGAGGGCTGCACTGGGCAGCCCTGAAAAGCTTTTTCTGAAGAAAATTTCCTATCTTGGCTGGGCTGTCAGCGCTGTATGTCTGTGTGACTATTCAACGCTGCAGCTCCATCACCTCCCAAGTGGTGGTGCATACTCCCGCGGCCTGGTTCCCAGGTATTTGCGGCGGATGTGTCCAGCTTAGGCACAGAGTCGCTGACCACTCTCTTGGTTCGCATGGCTGCTACAGGGAGGCGGTAAATCACGTTCCATCTGCAACCTAGGGAGACGGGTTGCGACGCTGCCGTGGACACTGTCACTGGGCAGGGACCCCATCAGACAACCGGGGCCTCCGAGTACAGGTCGGGTGTACTAACACCCCATTTAATAAGGCTCACAGTACCCAGGGTGGAAGTATAGCATAGGGGAGGCAGTGCTTGACCTGTAGCCCCTCCCCTGGCCCAGGGCACCATCTCCTCGCAGATTTACCGCCCTGGAGCTGCCTCACATTCTCCCTCACTCCCTAACTGAGACGCTGGGCGCCATCTTCTGAGCATAACTGCTTCTACCCTCCGGGATTGCAGGGCAAGTTCTCCCTTGTAAAGCCGCCAGTACACAGCGCTGAGACTTTATCCATGTATCCTACATGTCTTGTCACAGACAGCGTTAGTTGAGAAAGACTTCCTATTACAGAATATATTGTATAAGTATTCTGATGTGTCTCTGACGGTGATGTTCACTACACATTAAATTCATGGGGCAACCTCTAAGGTGGGTGTCTTGGCAGCGAAGGTGTCGACCAGCATACTCTGTTTGAGGTCGTGAAAGCGGACCTGGATTCCAAAAATACCTTGGAGGTACTCCCCTTTACTGGGGACATTTTGTTTAGGGAAGACCTAAATAAAATAGTGTCTGAATTAGCAGCAGCTAAAATGGCCTTTCTCCCCACTACTAATCCTTCTGCACAGAAGGCAAAAGGTACCACTTTTCATTCCTTTCAGCCTCAAGGGAAAGCAAAAGGTCAGGCATACCCGAGACAATCTCGTGCTCCCAAAACCACAAAGCCCAAAGCAAAACAATCCTGGGCAGCCCGTCAGCCTGCTTCAAAACATGACGGGGCGGGGATCCCAGGATGGGAGGCCGACCTCTACAGTTTGCCCAGGTCTGCTTAAAGACCACTTCAGATGCATGGGTACTGGAAGTTGTCTCTCTCAGGTACGCTGTCTCGTTCAAGAGACATCCCCCTCGCAAGTTCTGCACTACGGCTCTCCTTTCGGCTCTGTTAATGGTGCAAGCTCTACAAACTGTGATGAGTTCCCTCCTGCGTACAGGAGTGGTTGTGCCAGTACCTCAGTCCCAGAGAGGCAGAGGTTATTACTCGACTCTGTTTCTGGTCTTGAAATCCAATGGGTCCTTCCGGCCTATACTAAATCTCAAGTCTCTGAACAAGTTTGTGAGAGTACCCAGGTTTTGTATGGAAAAACTGCACTCCTTTGTACTGGCTATAGAACCTGGAGACTATATGGATATACAGGATGCATATCTGCATATTGCTATTGCCTTGTCGCATCAGCAGTTCCTGCGGTTTGCTATTGGTAACCTTCACTACCAATTCCAGGCTCTGACATTTTGACTGGCTACGGCTCCTCTGATCTTTACCAAGGTCATGGCCAGGATGATTGTCCACCTCTGTCGCCAAGGAGTCAGAATCCTGCCGTATTTGGACTACACTGTGATTCTGGCTAATTCCTACAAAGTCCTCCTTAGTCATCTGCAACTGACGGTAACCTTCCTGCAAGCCCACGGGTGGCTTATCAATTGGAAGAAGTCCTCGCTGGTCCCAGCTCAGAGCATGGGCACCCAGGAGCACTCCTGGACACACACAGTCAGAGACTGTTTCTGTCTCCAGAAAAAGTCCTGAAGCTTCAGGACAGGATATGATGCTTCCTTCATCGCCCCAAAGTGTAGATACACCCGGCAATACAAGTACTTGGCCTGACGGTGTTGGCCTTCGACATGGTAGAGTATGCTCAATTTCATTCCCGCCCACTACAGAGGTTAATCCTTTCCAAGTGGGATGGCCTACCTCATCGGATCAGATCTCGCATGATTTTTTTACTCCGGAGGTTCGTCTGTCGCTGACCTGGTGGCTCCAGGAGCAGCAATTAAGCAGGGGACATCTCTTCTGGATTCCTGACTGGGTCCTGCTGACAACGGACGCCAGTCTGAGGGGATGGGGAGCGGTGTTGGAGCAACACTCTTTTCAGGGTCGCTAAACCCGATAAACATCCTAGAGCTGAGGGCAGTGTTCACTATCTCTCGCCCTGCCTCTAGTACAGAACAGGCCTGTTCAAGTACGATCAGACAATGCCACCACAGTGGCATACATAAACCATGAAGGCAGCACTCAAAGCCACATGGCAATGATGGAAGTATCAAAAATCCATATTGGCAGTATTCATTCCTGGTGTCCTTAACTGGGAAGCGGACTTCCTCAGTCGTCAGGACGTGCATGCCAGAGAGTGGAGTCTTCATCCAGAAGTCTTTCAACTCCTAATGGACAAGTGGGGTCTACCAGATGTAGACCTGATGGCGTCTCGACACAATCATAAGGTTCCGGTCTTCGGATCAAGGACTAGGGTTCCTCAAGCAGCATTCGTGGATGCACTGGGGATTCCATGGAACTTTCGGCTGCCCTACGTGTTCCCTCCAGTGTGACTCCTGCCCAGGGTCCTACGGAATTTCAAACAAGGAGGAATACTACTTCTAGTCACTCCAGCGTGGCCCAGATGGCATTGGTTCCCAGACCTGCAGGGTCTGTCGATAGAGCATCCCTTTCTTCTTCCTCAGCGCCCAGACCTCCTCTTACAGGGCCCTTGTCTCTACCCAGACCTGGCCAGACTGGCTTTGACGGTGTGGCTATTGCAATCCTGAGGGCCAAAGGATTCTCTGAGGCGGTTAGCCAAACTATGTTGAAGGCCGGCAAACCGGCCTCTGTCTGGATTTATTATAGGGTCTAGAATTCTTACTTCACTTGGTGTGCTGATAAGAATTATGATGCATATGGATTCAGAACTTCCAGAATTCTGGCTTTTCTGTAACAAGGCCTGGACATTGGCCTTCGTCTGGCCTCCCTCAAGGTTCACATATCTGCCTTGTCGGTATGGTTTCAGAGAAAAATTGCATCTATACCTGACATTCAAACATTCACTCAGTGTCCTGCGGGTTCAGCCTCCCTATGTCCCTCCTGTGGCTCCATGGGATCTGGCTGTTGTGTTGAATACCCTGCAAGAGTCTCCATTTGAACCTTTGAGATCGGTGGACCTTAAATGGCTCATGGCCAAGGTCCTGTTCTTGATGACTATTGCCTCTGCAAGAAGGGTGTCGTCCACCCTTTTTGATATTTCACTGTTACCGGGCAGTTCTATTAACTCAACCAGGTTATTTGCCTATGGTGGTGTCATCTTTTCACCTTACCAAGAGATTGTGGTTCCAGCCTTTATCTCTTCGGATTTGTCTCTTTGGATGCGTGGATAATGTTAGGGCTCTCCATATCTATGTGGAGAGGACTGACTCTATCAGTAGGTCAGATGCCATTTTTGTCCTGTTTGGTTTCCACAAACATGGCTGTCCTGCAAGTAAGCAAACCTTAGCCAGATGGATTAGAATGGTGATTGCACAAGCTGGACTCCCAGCTCCTGCTGCTGTTAAAGCCCATTCTACTTGGTCTGTTAGAGCTTCTTGGACGGTCCGCCGTGGTGCGTACGCAGAACAATTGTGCAAGGCGGCTACGTGGTCCTCAGTGAACACGTTTCTTAGGTTCTATGCCTTTGATACCTTCACCTCCCAGGATGCTTCCTTTGGACGCCGGATTCTGATATCTGCTAAGGCGTGTTCCCTCCCTTGAGAAACTGTTTTAGGACATCCCTGATGTTTTCCCTGTGGAAACCAATGTATCCTGCTGCAGAAAAGGAGAGTTATGGTAGACTTACCATTGTTAACTCTTTCTGTGAGGTACATTGGGTTCCACAGGGTGCCCACCCTGACACACCTAACTTCTTTGGGTTTGTATGGCATTAGCCACTGGAACCTTCTCCTGTTGTGAGAATGTGGTTCTATGTGACTAACATCTGCCTTCTCTCATGCCTGCTCCTTCATTGGACTGGATAACAAAACTGAACACTCACTATCTGGAGGCAGGGCTATAGAGGAGGCCCCAATGCATCCTGGGACAGCCAAAGCTTTAGCCTGTTGGTGCCTCTGGATCAAGATCCACTCTACACTACGATGTTTTCCCTGTGGAACCCAATGTACATCGCAGAAAGAGAGTTAACAACGGTAAGTCTACCATAACTCTCCTTATATTTATTTTTGCACTGTCTTTTTGTATATAGATTTGTGTGTAGTCACAAACACATGAGTTTCTGCAGATGTGAGACATAGAAAAAACTTTGATATATAGCATATTTTTAATATAGGCACTTGATTTGAATCAGTTTTGTGTATTCATACCTCTTTGTGGTTGACAGAAATAACGCTGTGGGTCTAGATTAAAAATCAGTGAGCATCTCTGCTTTAATTAATTTGTATTTTTGCTCCATACACAGGGGGTAATTCCAAGTTGATCGCAGCAGGAATTTTGTTAGCAGTTGGGCAAAACCATGTGCACTGCAGGGGAGGCAGATATAACATGTGCAGAGAGAGTTGGATTTGGGTGTGGTGTGTTCAATCTGCAATCTAATTTGCAGTGTAAAAATAAAGCAGCCAGTATTTACCCTGCACAGAAATAAAATAACTCACCCAAATCTAACTCTTTCTGCACATGTTATATCTGCCTCTCCTGCAGTGCACATGGTTTTGTCCAACTGCTAACAAAATTCCTGCTGCGATCAACTTGGAATTACCCCCACATTTCTGTCCCTTAACATAATTATCGTTAACAGGTTGGCTTTTGGCATCATTGCCCGCTCTGCGGGTCTTTTTGAGAACACAAAGAAAATTTGTGCTTGTGATGGAGTGACCATTTGGGAGGAAAGAGATTATCCAATTGCTGGACCAGGCCGAAAAAACTTGCAGACCACGTATGCTCACCTGTAATTTCACCTGCACAGAGTTCTAATCTTGCCTAATATAATCATAAAGTGAATTCATAGGATAGCCATCTGACTTTATTAATTGCAAAAACAGTGTGCAACTACTATCACTAGGTTCCTTGATGCTTACAGAGTACCATTAGAGAGGGAACTCTTTCCCATAATGTTCGGAGTGACATTGAGTACTGAAAGGAAATCCCTTACTTCTGTTAGTGAGCAGTGGTCACAGAAGACAGTTTAATTTGCTTTAGGCCAATGTCACCTTGGTGCTTTGTGACCTCACAAGAAAATTTTGTAGTACCACTCATTCTGCCATGCAAATAGAAAAAAAATATTATAAACCCAAAGGTATTTAAAAATGTTTTTTTGTTGTTGTTTTTTTTACCTTTTTGAACAAAATGCAAGATCAATTTCCTGTTTAATATATCTGTTAATTATATTTGAAAAAGTGCCTGCAATAAATCATTAATACCCCTTTTACACTCACACAGCCGGGTCACTCCCGGGATGCGTCCCGGGACTGACCCCTTTCACACTGCACTAAGACCTGGGATCGACCCGGGACAGCCCCATTTACACTGATCCCGAGATATCCCTGCAACATGCACTATAACCATACGGCATGCAGCAACACTGTATATATGCTCAGTGTCACATACAGCCCACATGCCTGCAGCCACCCCTCACAGCGGCCAGAGCTCCCGGGGATGCGGCATATGAGGCATCGAAGACATGCCCAGCAGCGCCGCATGGAGACAATGAAGGGGAGGCTGCGGCATGCAAAGGGCAGGTCCCCCCTCCCGCTAGCGGCGGGCACCGAGCACTCCCTCCGGCTGCCCCCCACCACCGTTTCGAGCTGACCCCACGGCTGGCAGATACCGGGCACCCGGGGGCACACGTCCCGGACACTCGGCGCGTACTGCCCGGGGTAATGCAACACATCGCACCCCGCTCCGGGAACCCCCGCCTGCCGCACACGGTTTACACCGGAACGGGGACTAGGAGAGAAATCGCCGGGCCTTGCCGCACCGTATCTCCAGAGCCTGCGAGGGGAAAGCTTGGCGCGGCAGCCGGGCTGCTGACAATGGGTGAGAAGCCCAAGAAAGCTCCAATCTGAGGGCTTTTAACAGTCCCGGGTAGTGAATCCCGGGACGGGCCCTTTCACACTACACAGCTTCCCGGGACGGTCCCGGATTCAACCCAGGTCGAGACCTGGGATGAAATCCCGGGATGCTCGTCCCGGGAAATTGTCCCTGTACCCTTTCACACTGAGCAAAATCCCGGGATGATGCGCGTTCATGTGCAATATCCTGGGATATTTTTGCGAGTGTAAAAGGGGTATAATATAAACTATAGAATTTAATTGCACTTCCATTAATTAAATCTAATTTTTTTATTTTTCTATGACAGAATGTAAACTGAAGAGCAGCACGGAGGTGTCACTTATAAGAGTCTTTGTTTTTAAGCTAATCTGCATATCTGAAATTTGTGATTCTCATCAATGCAATGCATTATGTCTATATAATGAAGTTGTATCACAATGTATTTTTGAAATACATTTCTAAATTAATAAAACTGATCTTGGCCTCACATTCTCGCACATACCCCGACTCGGGGGTCGCCGTGGTGATGTCGGGGTCCATTTGACTTCTAGCTACTCCTACGAACTCGTACCCCCAGAACAGTCCCTACCATTGTCTACACTTTAAGTCAAGCTTAACACCTCTTCCAACCTCTTAATTTTTCAAGTAGCTGTCATTTGGCATTCCCTCCAAATTCCTTAACAACGTTGCTTCTTCACTCACTGTCTTCTGACATTCCCTCCATTATCTTAGGCAATTTCAATATCCTAATTGATATCCCCACAAAATTCTCTGCCTCTAAACTCCATAACCTCACATTTTCACCTGCTATCTCCCAGTAGACCCCCTCACATGTGAATGAGAGCTCACTTGGGGGGTAATTCAGAGTTGATCACAGCAGCAAATTTGTAAGCATTTGGGCAAAACCATGTGCAATGCTGGTGTGGCAGATATAACATGTGCAGAAAGAGTTAGATTTGGGTGGGTTATTTTATTTCTGTGCTGGGTAAATACTGGCTGCTTTATTTTTACACTGCAATTTAGATTTCAGTTTAAACACACCCCACCTAAAAGTAACTCTCACTGCACATGTTACATCTGCCGCCCCTGCAGTGCACATGGGTGGTCATTCCGAGTTGTTCGCTCGCTGGCTGCTTTTAGCAGCATTGCACACGCTAGGCCGCCGCCCTCTGGGAGTGTATCTTAGCTTAGCAGAACGAAAGATTAGCAGAATTGCTACTAAATATTTTCTTGCAGTTTCTGAGTAGCTCCAGACCTACTCCTAGATTGCGATCAGCTCGGTCCGTTTAGTTCCTGGTTTGACGTCACACACACATCCTGCGTTCGGTCAGTCACTCCCCCGTTTCTCCAGACACTCCCGCGTTTTTCCCTGACACGCCTGCGTCTTTTAGCACACTCCCGGAAAACGCTCAGTTACCACCCAGAAACGCCCCTTTCCTGTCAAAGCGCCGCAGGATCCACAGCAAATCTACAAAGTTTTGTGTAAAATAACTTAGCGCATGCGCGCTGTGTACCATGCGCATGCGCATTTAGCAACAAATCACAGCATAGCGAAAATCGGCAACGAGCTAACAACTCGGAATGACCACCATGGTTTTGCCCAACTGCTAACAAATTTGTTGCTGCGATTAACCCTGAATTACCCCCTTGATCTGGTCTTCACTCACTATATTTCTGATTTCTCCAACTCCCCATGTCCCCTCTCTGACCACCACCTGCTCTCTTTTTAACTCTTTCTGCTTCTCCTTTTCTATCTCCCAAGGCAGGGATGGGGAACCTTCGGCTCTCCAGCTATTGTTGAACTACACATACCAGCATGCCTTGCTACATTTTTGCTATTTTGCCATGCTAAAACTGTTGCGGGGCATGCTGGGATGTGTAGTTCAACAACAGCTGGAGGGCCGAAGGTTCCCCATCCCTGTCCTAAGGCTTCCATCACTAACCATGACATTGTGGCTACTGACACCACTTCCCTATCCTCCCTGTTCAACTCCCTTCTCTCTCTCTCTCTCTCTCTCTCTCTCTCTCTCTCTCTCTCTCTCTCTCTCTCTCTCTCTCTCTCTCCTGAACAAGCCACTTCCCTCTATAATGCATCCCTTACTTCTGGTCTTGACTTGTCGCCCCACCGACCACTATTCACCCTCGCAGATCAACACCTCAACCCTGGCACACCAAATGCACCAGACATCTGCAAAAATGCTTACGTACTCCTGACCAACAGTGGTGGAAATCACACTCTAAAGCAGACTTCCTCCTTTTCAAGCTCATCCTTAACTGCTGCCCTTTCCCTCGCTAAACAGTCATTCCTCAAGAACCTCATCTCCTAGTCTTCCAACCTCCGGCGCCTCTTTGCCACTGTCAACTCCCACCTCTGCCTGCCCCCACCTCGTCTCTCCTCCTCACTCTCTGCCCTTGACTTTAACACTTACTTCTTAACCAAAATTGACTCCACACGTCAGGTCATCACTTCCCACCAGAGCATCAGCGACCAGCCACCTTCTTTCTCCTACCACCCCTTCTCATCCCTCTTACCAACTCTGACATCTTTCTCCCATGTACTATAATAAAGAGTGGTGGGAGTTCTGGCGCAAGAGAAATAGTGTATGCTCAATCCAACAGCCAAAAAACCTGCCCAACCAGGTAGAAGAGATACAAATATACAAGCAATAAGGCAATGGATCAAAGGCACTGTAGCTGGGTAATGATTGCGCAAACCAATAGTCCACCAGATGTTTAGTCTTCCCCTTAATCACGTTTTTCTCCAAAGCGGGTACATGTGAAAATGAGAAAAATAAAACAGACCAATGTGAAGTACGTCCTTGTTTGGGAATATTAATACCTCTGTGTTCAAGTAGAATGTGGGTGATAATGAGGCGTACCGAGAACTCACTTGGCAAATAGGTAGCACATGCTACCTTTCTTTCAAAGGAAGGTGTATACAAAGCCAGTCATCAAACGAAAGGGGAAGGAATAGAGCGTACCCAACTCACAGAAAAGGATGTTGGGATCCTCATATAACTGTTTCTTTTACACGTATCCACAGATTCACAATCAGGGTGAAGTTTAAAATAATTTTATTCCAAAAAAGTCAGCAAAAAAGGATTTTAAAACTTGGTAGAATATATGCAAAAAGAGTTAATTCTAAGTCCAACACCAATAAAGCAGGAAGGGATGTTTAAGACTCTGTCTAAAAACAAGGCTGTGTGTCCAGACTACAAACAATGCAATAGGTACTGCATACCTTCAATTTTGACTCACAATTTTGTAATGGTCCTTTTACGGATCCACACTCGCCACACCAACACGTTTCAATCCCCTAGGGATATTTTGAAAGGTCTAAATGGAGAGGGGATTGTTGAGATATTTTAACCTCCCTTATACAAAGACCAGCAGTTCTCATCACTGGTGGCTGTGCTGCTTTAGAAGCCTGGAGGTTGCACTGCATTTGCTCCTTCCCTTCCACCAAAGGACCATTACAAGATTCTGAACCAACCCAAAATTAAAGGTATGCAGTGCCTATTGCATTGTTTGTAGTCCAGACCTACACCCTTCTCTCTGCTTATTCTTCTTGACATTTCTACTGCTTTTGACACTGTGGACCACACTCATCTTCTGCAAATTCTTCACTCCCTTGGTCCGCGTGATACTGCCCTCTGCTGGCTGTCCTACCACTCTAACCTTTCCTTCTCTGTCTCCTCTTATGACTCCACCTCCCCTCCACTTCCACTAACAGTAGGTGTCCCCCAACAGGGGCAAACGCAGGATTTTTGAAGGGGGGTTTCCAACTTTTTTTTTTTTTTTTTTAAGTGTCAGACACAATGTAGAGATACTGTGCACAAACACAATGGCAGGGAGGATAAGAGAAAAAGATGGATAGACAGCTGTAAGTATAAAGTAATAAATGCACAAAGAGTGAGAAAGGAACAGACATACAGTACTCAAACAGGAGACAGATAAAGAGAAAAGGGCACAAACGGAGATACTGACACGGGAAGAGAAGAGGAGCGACATAGTTGGCAGAGTGGATGGCAAAGATTGAAGTAAAGAGAGACTGGTGCAGATAAAGGATGAGCATAGAGACTGGCACCAAGAAAGGTAAGATAGGCTGGCACGGAGAGATAAGTAGAAAGACTGGTGCAAAGAAAATGGGAATGGAAGAGAGGCTGGCGCAAATAGTGGATGAGCAGAAAAGCTGGCACAGAAGGGCTTGCACAGACAAAGGATTAGCAGAGGTGCTGGTGTAAAAGAAGGGAAGAAGGGCTGGCACAGATAGAGGAAGGAGAGAGAGATTGGCGCAGACATAACGGGCATAGAGCCTAGCTAAGAGAGGCTGGGGTAGACAGGGGATAGATAGAAACGGTGGTGCAAACAGACGAAGGCCAGAAAGACTGGCACAGTGGACGGGAAGAAAGGATGGACAGAAAGATTGGCCCAAACAGAGGAAGGTCTGAAAGTCTGGCATAGTGGAAGAGAAGAGAGGTTGGCACAGACAGGATGGACAGAAAGGCTGGCATTGAAATATGAGCAGAGAGGCTGATACATAGAAAGGAGGGAAAGAGTGGCTGGCACAGAGGAGATGAAAAAAGCACAAGGCTGGCACAGAGGAGAAAAGTGCAAAGAGAGCCTGACACGGATAGTAACCAAAATGAGAATGATTTAAAAAAATATATTATAATAAAAATGATGTTACAGGAAAAAAATGTACATGTTAGAGGAGAAGCTGAGTTGAGATCAGCGGCAGGCAGCAAACTGTGGCATGGTACTACCTGATCCAACTGGACAGTCCTTAAAATTCCCACAGGGCTCACATAAGGCAGGTCACCAGAATCCTTGGCTGAGATCCGCAGTGCATACAGGAGGAAAGGGGGACTGTTTCCCCAGTAAACATCCTCACACTGTCAGCACGATATACTATGTACACAAAAAAGCAGCCCGGCCACACTCACTGCACACTCAGAATGGCCGGGTAACTTCTTCAACCTGTCTCCCAGCGGTTGTAAGGAATCTGGACGCTGCTGCGGTCTCCCGGATGCCCGCTCTGGTGCGCAGCTCGGGGAGGAGGAAATGGGACGGCAACGCTCTGCACAGCACTTCAATATAGGTTTAAGTTGCAACTGCGACCTGCACCTTGTGCTCTCTGTCTAAACTATGTGGTATAGGTGGCAATGAATCGGCATAGGGGGGTTTCTGGGTACTCAGAAACCCCCCCTGCGTGCGCTACTGCCCAAGGTCCTGTTCATGGGTGGTCATTCCGAGTTGTTCGCTCGCAAACTGCTTTTAGCAGCTTTGCACACTCTAAGCCGCCGCCTACTGGGAGTGAATCTTAGCTTATCAAAATTGCGAACGAAAGATTAGCAGAATTGCGAATAGACACTTCTTAGCAGTTTCTGAGTAGCTCCAGACTTACTCGGCATCTGCGATCAGTTCAGTCAGTTTCGTTCCTGGTTTGACGTCACAAACACACCCAGCGTTCGCCCAGACACTCCTCAGTTTCTCCAGCCACTCCCGCGTTTTTCCCAGAAACGGTAGCGTTTTTTCGCACACACCCATAAAACGGCCTGTTTCCGCCCAGAAACACCCACTTCCTGTCAATCACATTACGATCACCAGAACGAAGAAAAAACCTCGTAATGCCGTGAGTAAAATTCCTAACTGCATAGCAAATTTACTTGGCGCAGTCGCACTGCGGACATTGCGCATGCGCATTAGCGACTATTCGCTCCGTTGCGACAAAAAAACAACGAGCGAACAACTCGGAATGACCCCATTGGTCCTCTCTGTACATCATCTTTAGGTGAGCTCATTAGCTCTTTTGACTTTCAATATCATCTCTATGCTGATACTCATAACTACCTTTTCTCCTGCAGGGTCCACAGGGTATCCACAGGATACATTGGGATACGATTGAATGACAGCGGATTTGCACTAAACGGTCAAAGCTTTTCGGCCTCCCAGCATGCAACTGCCCCGTCCATATATCCCCCCCCCCCCTCCTGGCTCAGGAAAATCAGTTTTTTATTTGGCTCGGCAAAAGCCAGACCATGTCAGAGGGCTGCTGAATTTTAGCAGCCACAAGCTTTTTTTTTTTCTTTTTCTTTTTTATAGTCTTACTATTTTTTCTGAGTGCTCGTTCTAAACAGTGTGTTATATGTACATAGGCGCAAATTCCGTGGGTGCTCCCGGGCCCGAGCACCCATGGACACTCAGGCGCACCCACGGAAACCAGCCGCGCTGCCCAAGTTGCCGCTTGCCGCCACAGCCCCCGCAGTGCATGGAGTTCCGTACAGTGCAATGTAAAAAATAGATTTTAATACCTACCGGTAAATCCTTTTCTCTTAGTCTGTAGAGGATGCTGGGGACTCCAAAAGGACCATGGGGTATAGACGGGATCCGCAGGAGACATGGGCACTTTAAGACTTTAAATGGGCGTGAACTGGCTCCTCCCTTTAAGCCCCTCCTCCAGACCTCAGTTATAGGAAATGTGCCCAGAGGAGACGGACATTTCGAGGAAAAGGATTTTGTTAAACTAAGGGCGAGATACATACCAGCTCACACCACAACACACCGTACAACATGGCATTTCACTAAAACCAGTTAACAGCGTGAACCAACGAGATCAGCAACAGGCTGACCCTTACCAAAACACAACCTTTGTGAAACATAAGCAATAACTATATACAATTACTGCAGATAGCAGATAGAGTCCGCACTGGGACGGGCGCCCAGCATCCTCTACGGACTAAGAGAAAAAGATTTACCGGTAGGTATTAAAATCCTATTTTCTCATACATCCTAGAGGAGACTGGGGACTCCAAAAGGACCATGGGGTTTATACCAAAGCTCCAAACCGGGCGGGAGAGTGCGGATGACTCTGCAGCACCAATTGAGCAAACAGGAGGTCCTCATCAGCCAGGGTATCAAACTTGTAGAACTTTGCAAAAATGTTTGACCCCGACCAAGTAGCTGCTCGGCAAAGCTGTAAAGCCGAGACACCTCGGGCAGCCGCCCAAGATGAGCCCACCTTTCTAGTGGAATGGGCTTTCACCGATTTCGGTAACGGCAAACCAGCCGTAGAAAGAGCCTGCTGAATCGTATTACAGATCCAGCGTGCAATAGTCTGCTTAGAAGCAGGAGCGCCAACCTTGTTGGCCGCACACAGGACAAACAGCGCCCCTGTCTTCCTAACCCGAGCTGTTCTGGCTACATAAATTTTCAAAGCTCTGACTACATCAAGAGACTTGGAATCAGCCAAGGCTTCAGTAGCCACAGGCACCACAATAGGTTGGTTCATGTGAAATGAAGAAACCACCTTTGGTAGAAATTGTTGACGAGTTCTCAACTCTGCTCTATCGTCATGGAAAACCAGATAGGGGCTTTTGTGAGACAAAGCCGCCAATTCGGACACCCGCCTTGCGGACGCCAAGGCCAATAGCATGACCACCTTCCAAGTGAGAAATTTCAACTCTACCTTTTGTAAAGGTTCAAACCAATGTGACGTAAGGAACTGTAACACCACATTAAGGTCCCATGGTGCCACAGGGGGCACAAACGGAGGGTGGATGTGTAGCACGCCTTTCACGAAAGTCTGCACTTCTGGAGGTGAGGCTAATTCTTTTTGAAAGAAAATCGATAAGGCCGAAATCTGCACTTTAATAGAGCCTAATTTTAGGCCCGCATCCACACCTGCTTGCAAAAAACGGAGAAAACGACCCAGCTGAAATTCTTCCGTAGGAACCTTCTTGGATTCACACCAAGACGCATATTTTCTCCAAATACGGTGATAATGCTTCACCGTTACCTCCTTTCTAGCTTTGAGTAGAGTGGGGATGACTTCCCCGGGAATACCCTTCCTAGCTAGGATTTGGCGTTCAACCGCCATGCCGTCAAACGCAACCGCGGTAAGTCCTGGAACACACACGGCCCTTGCTGTAACAGATCCTCTCTGAGAGGAAGAGGCCAGGGATCTCCTGTGAGTAATTCCTGAAGATCCGGATACCAGGCCCTCCGTGGCCAATCTGGAACAACGAGCATCATCCAAACTCTTGTCATTCTTATGATCCTTAATACCTTTGGGATGAGTGGAAGCGGAGGGAACACATAGACCGACTGAAACACCCACGGTGTCACTAGTGCGTCCACTGCTATTGCTTGAGGGTCCCTCGACCTGGAACAATATGTCTGAAGCTTCTTGTTGAGGCGAGACGCCATCATGTCTATTTGAGGAAGTCCCCAACGACTTGCCACTTCTGCAAAGACCTCATGATGAAGACCCCACTCTCCTGGATGGAGATTGTGTCTGCCGAGGAAGTCTGCTTCCCAGTTGTCCACTCCTGGAATGAAGACCGCTGACAGAGCGCTTGCATGTTTCTCCGCCCAGCGAAGAATCTTGGTGGCCTCCGCCATTGCTGCTCTGCTCTTCGTTCCGCCCTGGCGGTTTACGTGCGCCACGGTTGTGATGTTGTCCGACTGGATCAGGACGGGCAAGTCGCGAAGAAGATGTTCCGCCTGCTGTAGGCCGTTGTAGATGGCCCTTAACTCCAGCACGTTTATGTGCAGACAAGCTTCCTGGCTTGACCATTTTCCCTGGAAATTTTGTCCCTGTGTGACCGCTCCCCAACCTCGGAGACTCGCGTCTGTGGTCACCAGAATCCAATTGTGGATTCCGAACCTGCGACCCTCTAGAACAGGGGTGGGGAACCTCCGGCCAGCGGGCCGTATAAGGCCTGCGAAGCCGTTTGCTCCGGCCCACCCGCTTCTGTCAGCGAGACACGCCGCCGCTCAGTCCGGCGGCAGCGTGTCTCAGCTGTCAGGACAGGGAGGAGAGCACGGCTATGTCGGGTGGTTGCGGCGGTGTGTAGTTGTTCAAACCAGCCACCGGTTCGTGAGCCAATCAGGAGCCGCGGCTGCCGGTCCGCGAGCTCTGATTGGCTCTCGCACCGGCTAGTTTGAAGTCCTACACGTCGCCGCCACGTCTCCTGACACATGAGTAACGCCGCTGAATGGAGCGGTAAGCAGCAGGGAGGGGGGATCTGTATACCTGGCACTGTGGGGGGCATCTGTATACCTGGCACTGTGGGGGACATTTGTATACCTGGCACTGTGGGGGACATTTGTATACCTGGCACTGTGGGGGACATTTGTATACCTGGCACTGTGGGGGGCATTTGTATACCTGGCACTGTGGGGACATATGTATACCTGGCACTGTGGGGGGCATTTGTATACCTGGCACTGTGGGGGGCATTTGTATACCTGGCACTGTGGGGACATCTGTATACCTGGCACTGTGGGGGGCATTTGTATACCTGGCACTGTGGGGACATCTGTATACCTGGCACTGTGGGGGACATCTGTATACCTGGCACTGTGGGGGACATCTGTATACCTGGCACTGTGGGGGGCATCTGTATACCTGGCACTGTGGGGGGCATCTGTATACCTGGCACTGTGGGGGGCATCTGTATACCTGGCACTGTGGGGGGCATCTGTATACCTGGCACTGTGGGGGGCATTTGTATACTTGGCACTGTGGGGGGGCATTTGTATACCTGGCACTGTGAGGGGCATTTGTATACCTGGCAGTGTGGGGGCAATTGTGGATCTGGCACTGCACTATTGGGGGCATATGTGTATCACGTCCCATTTTAACTGGCCACACATTTTTTTGGCGTGCGCGCCTACCTCTAAGGGGCAGACCTACTGGGGGGCAGGGTAATTTTTTAAGTTGAGAATTTTTGTATGGCCCCTGAAGGATTTTATAAATATCCAAATGGCCCTCTGTAGAAAAAAGGTTCCCCCACCCCTGCTCTAGAAGGTGAGAACTTTGGAGCCCCCACAGGAGAGAAACCCTGATCCTGGGGGACAGGCTTATCTTCCGGTGCATCTGCAGATGGGACCCGGACCACTTGTCCAGCAGGTCCCACTGAAACGTTCTTGCATGGAACCTGCCAAACGGAATGGCCTCATAGGCCGCCACCATTTTTCCCAGCACTCGAGTGCAGTGATGAATCGACACTCTTGGCGGTTTCAGAAGTTCCTTGACCATGTTCTGGATTTCCTGAGCTTTTTCCAACGGGAGAAAGATCCTCTGCAGGTCGGTGTCTAGAATCATGCCCAAAAACGATAGCCAAGTTGTCGGAATCAACTGCGACTTTTGTAAATTTAGGAGCCATTCATGCTGTTGCAGGACCTGCAGGGAGAGTGCAACGCTTTTCAGTAACTGCTCCTGTGATCTCGCCTTTATCAGGAGATCGTCCAAGTACGGAATAATTGTGACCCCTTGCTTGCGCAGGAGCACCATCATTTCCGCCATTACCTTGGTGAAAATCTTCGGGGCCGTGGAAAGACCAAACGGCAACATCTGAAATTGGTAGTGACAATCCTGAACAGCGAACCTCAGGTACGCCTGATGAGGAGGATATATGGGGACATGTAGGTACGCATCCTTTATGTTGACCGACTGGAGATCACAGCTCGGAGAGATTCCATCTTGAATTTGAATTTTTTTAAATAAAGGTTGAGGGATTTTAAGTTCAGAATCGGCCTAACCGAGCCATCCGGCTTCGGGACCACAAACAGGGTTGAATAAAACCCGTTTCCCCGTTGTAATGGGGGTACCGTGACAATGACTTGCTGTTGACACAGCTTTTGTATTGCAGCACATTTGAAAAATCGGTGCGGAGGCACGTCTTGGAATTCCAGCTTGTATTCTTGGGTCACAATATCCAGCACCCAAGGATCGAGGTCCGAGCGAACCCAGACCTGACTGAAGTGTTGAAGACGTGCCCCCACCGGTGCGGACTCCCGCAGCGGAGCCCCAGCGTCATGCGGTGGACTTGGTTGAAGCCTGGGAGGTCTTCTGTTCTGGGAGCTTGCCCCAGCCGGGGATCTTTTACCTCTTCCCTTGCCTCTGGCCGCGAGGAAGGAAGAACCACGTCCTTTTCTGAACTTATGCGACCGAAAGGACTGCATCTGGTGCTGAGGTGTTTTCTTTTGCTGTGGAGGGACAAAAGGCAAAAAGGAAGACTTACCCGCGGTAGCTGTGGAAACCAGGTCTGCAAGGCCCTCACCAAACAAAACTTCACTTTTGCAGGGCAGAGCCTCCATAGCCTCCTCCTGGGAAAAGCATTCAATTTCAGACATGTCGACACACACGTACTGACACCCCCAAACACACTGGGCTAAAGGGGACAGACCCACAGTAAGGTCCTTCAGAGAGACAGAAAGGGAGTTTGCCAGCTCACACACAGTGCCCCACCGGTCTGAAGGAATTAACCAATGTAACTTGTAGCAGTGAAGGGCCAGGAGCAGCGTCTCTGCAGCTGTGCTGTGGAGAAAATGGCGCTGGTTTGAGCTGAGGAGGAAGCCCCGCCCCCTATATGGCGCGCTTCGGTCCTGCGTTTTTTTTATACTGGCCGGGGTCCCTATACATATACATATAGCCAGGTTAAATATGAGGTTTTATTGCTGCCCAGGGCGCCCCCCCTGCGCCCTGCACCCATGTAGTGCCGCTTGTGTAAGGGAGCAATGGCGCGCAGCGCGACCGCTGCGCGGTACCTCCAGAAGATCTGAAGTCTTCTGCCGCCTTTGAAGTCTTGCTTCTTTACTCACCCGGCTTCTCTCTTCAGGCTCTGTGAGGGGGACGGTGGCGCGGCTCCGGGAACGAACAGCTAGGTGCACCAAGTGATCAGACCCTCTGGAGCTAATGGTGTCCAGTAGCCTAAGAAGCAGATCCCTGAACTCACAGAAGTAGGCTTGCTTCTCTCCCCTCAGTCCCACGAAGCAGGGAGCCTGTTGCCAGCAGTGCTCCCTGAAAATAATAAACCTAACAAAAGTATTTTCTAGAGAAACTCTGTAGCACTCCCCTAGTGTGCAACCAGTCTCCTCTGGGCACAGAATCTAACTGAGGTCTGGAGGAGGGGCATAGAGGGAGGAGCCAGTTCACGCCCATTTAAAGTCTTAAAGTGCCCATGTCTCCTGCGGATCCCGTCTATACCCCATGGTCCTTTTGGAGTCCCCAGCATCCTCTAGGACATATGAGAAAAAACCCCACCAAAAATGTCCGCCACAAAGGAGAAGACGGATGCTTGAAGTCACATTTGACCTCTAGCGCCTGTCTCCCGGCGGCGGGCAATTTAAGGGTTTTTTTTTTTACACTGCACTGTACGGAACTCCGCAGCCTCCAGCGCGTCTCAATGCACTGCGGGGGTTGCGGCAGCTAGCAGTGGCAATCTATCACCAAGCCCACCACCAGGACGCAGTGTATGTGACACTAGACCTCCCTCCCCCAGGACCCACTGTATGTATGTGCGTGTGACACCAGACCCCCCTCCCCGAAGACCCACTGTATGTTTGTGTGTGTAAAAATAAAGCAGCCAGTATTTACCCTGCACAGAAACAATATAACCCACCCAAATCTAACTCTCTATGCAAATGTTATATATGCTCCACCTGCAGTGCACATGGTTTTGCCCAACTGCTAACAAATTTGCTGCTGCAATCACCTCTGAATTACTCCCAATGGGAATTACGGTGTGGCATATTGCGTAATGGGCATTACGGTGTGTGTCATAATGTGTAATGGGCATTATAGTGTGTTGCATAATGTGTAATGGGCATTAGTCACTGCCGCGGCTGCCCGTTCATTCCTGTTGCCACCTCACACCGAGCACCCACCTGCAAAAATATAAATCGGCACCTATGTATATGTACCTTAGAAAGAGTCGCTCGGGGGGCGTGGTCTAGCTGCTGAAGGAGGCAGCTGTGTTTTCACAGAGCTCCCGGGACCAGCAGCTAATAAAATACATATTTCGACTCCCAGAACCCCCTTACCCGCTCCAAAAACTTTCCTGACCCTCCTGTGGCCCCTGCTAATCCCCCCCGAGGTGCCGCGGAATCGGGGAGCAGTTTTCACTGCTCCTGCGGGTTGCGGCCTACGGGGATTTCCGAAGCCGGGGCCTCAGGTATTCTTTGTTGCCGGGGATAGTTCCGGGACCCATAACTCGGGCCGCAGACTTCCCCCGGAGCTCCGTCCTCTTCACCCCCGCTAGCCGCTGACCGCGGCTAGCAGCATCTCCTGGCTGCCGGCGGCTTGCAGCACACCTCCGCCCGGCGGAGACCCGGAGACAAGCCGTGAGGGACGGCGCCGGCGGGCGCCCGGCGGCCATCTTAATATCGTCAGAAGCACTCTCTGAAACTCTCTCCTGCTGGGCCTCCAGGAATAAACGCTCCAGTGACCTGGTGTGACCAGGCGAAGGTAGGGAGAGGGGTACACAGATAAGGTTAGGTCACACAGACCTTTTAGCTATATACTTCTGGCTACAGTGCCCCCCCCCCCATCCGTCCATCCATCCCTCTACTCATTCAAGTACCTGCACCAGCCGGTTCCCCGTTCAGTGATCTCCACACAGCCTGCCACCCGCTGCCGTCATTTATTTATAACACCGTGAAGCGGTGGTGTGGCAGAATACTTTCTAACACGCAGTGTCCCGCAGAGACACCTCAATCAGACCAAGTCGGATGTCCTGTCACTGTGAGTTGACATATGGTGCCCTAACTATGCGTCTGCCTGCCTGATGCCGCCCTAAGATCACGTGGGGGCTCTTGCACGGTGACGGCCCACATGCTTCATACTGCCGAAGATATGTGAAAGTGTAAC
Source organism: Pseudophryne corroboree (assembly GCF_028390025.1). NCBI lineage: Eukaryota > Metazoa > Chordata > Amphibia > Anura > Myobatrachidae > Pseudophryne > Pseudophryne corroboree. The sequence goes on from NC_086454.1 coordinate 187,688,010, forward strand.
TATATACTGCTTTCCTTGAAGACCGATCTCATGGTGAGAGGGATAAAGAAAAAAAAGGCCAAGACCAAGCCGGACGCGACCCCATCCCCTGCGAATCGACACTCATCAGACCTGCGTCAGTTCTTAACTACTCCAACCTCACTTCTCGCTACTTCCTCTACTGTCCCGACCTCTCCAAATCTGCACGGACCGGTGGTCGACATGACATCCTCTGAGACTCCGTTGCCCCCACAGGCCCTCTCTCTGTCTGCGGAGATAAGCGAGATATTGTCTCATGTAAAGACACTCCCCACGAAACATGATTTCTCAGCCTTGGAGACTCGCTTGCTTTCCACCATCACTCAGGAAGTGACAGCGCTCCGACAAGATATGTCCCAAGTTGCAACCCGCGTCGATGTCCTGGAACGCCATGAATCGTCTAATGTGGATTCTCTGACTAAATTTCGGGAGGCGCTATCTCATCAACGGGACGATATCTCATTTCTAAAATCACGTATTGAGGATATGGATAATCGTGGCCGGCGAAATAATATCAGAGTCAGGGGCTTACCGGAGAGTGTTCAACAGGCGGACTTGACAGCGGCCTTAACCACGATATTTGGAGAAATTATCGACCTGGATCCGAACAAGGACATTATATTTGATAGAGCTCACTGAGCCCTCCGACCCCGAGGATTGCCCTCTGATAGACCGCGGGACGTGATTTGTAGGCTCCATTATTATGTCCAAAAAGAGGAAATAATGAGGTCGGCCCGTCAGCTGGACAGCATTGTCTTTCAAGGGGACAAGATTCAGATATTTCCTGACCTTGCCTGGTCGACCCTACAACAACGTCGAGCCTTGAAGCCTCTTACAGACTCTCTCAAGAAACTCGAGCTGAAATATAGATGGGGCTTCCCTTTCTCCCTCCAGGTTTCTCATGGTGGCAAAGTCGCGAGTCTCTTTAGACCTTCGGACTTACAGACCTTCTTTACGACCTTGGGAATTCCTCCGGTACCGCTTCCAGATTGGGACGCCTTTCACCACCTACCAGACCTACCGGTTGTGCTCCCTCCAGACGACGCGTGGCAGCAAGTACGTTCCCCACGGACGCGGGGGACCACTCCGGGTTCACGTTCTTCAAAGCCTCCCTGAATGGGATGTCTCATTCCGAGCAGACGTGAATTCTCTTGCTACCCATGTTATGCACTGAGTTCTTTCTCTTAAATAGCGCTCTGTGTTGCTCACACGTGAGATCGGTTCCTGTGACTTTGTAACAGTTTATAGTCGTTATGGTTTCTTAGATAAGAGATGAGGCATCACTGACATGTTATTTTGGAATTTATATTTTATTTCTTATTTTTTCATGCTGTATATATTATGTTGATGGCGATGCTCATATACACAATTGATCAACCTGTATGAAACCGGGTATGATAGCTTAGAGATTATATACACACTTTTATATAAGCTTTCATATTTTTATTTTTTGTTTCACTTGTGCCTTTGTGCACATTTCGGTAACACTATATATTTGTTTAGATTCTATTTTGTGGATGGTCGCTGTCCTGGGCCCCCCATAGGACCCCCACTATGCTGCATCCCCTGTTTCTTTGGACTGGGAGTCGGCAGGATTCCGCTCCTGTCCTTTTTGCAGCAGTCCTTTTTGTAGTATTATCATCTCTGTTTAATGTCAAAGTACTTTACGGCGTGGGTTCCCACGCTGCATCTTTTTTTCTTCTTTTCTATACTTTCTCTTTTTTTTCTATTTCCTTCCCTTGCTACTCTTCCTTCCCCTCCCTCAGTGTCTGACGTAGGGAAGACTATTGCAAAGCATTTCGGCCCGCCTGACAATGGGGATGAATGACCTACATGTAACTACCCTTAACGTCAAAGGGTTAAATGTTCCTGAGAAAAGGTCTAAACTTCTTAAATGGCTTAGAGATGAGAAGGTTGATGTTGCTTTTATTCAGGAAACACATTTCAAGATGGGACACGTGCCGTCCCTAAAATGTCACTATTATCCTCATGTTTTCCTGTCTAATAATTCTGCTGGTAAGACATTGGGAGTGGCTATATTACTGGCTCGCCACCTGCCTGTCCTTAATGTTGCTTCACATAGAATAGCTGAGGGTAGGGGGTTGCTGGTGAAATGCTATATACATGGTCAACGGTTTTCTTTCTTGAATATATATGCTCCCAATGCTAAACAACCTTCCTTTTTGTCCTCAGTTCTAGATAATGCGGAACCTCTCCTGGAGGGGGTGGTGGTGATGGGAGGTGACCTAAATTGGACCCTAAATCCCAGCCAGGACAATTCTAAAAAGATCTCTTGCAGGCCGGAGAGGGAGCATAGGGGAATGAGGCGCGCCCTGCTTGACCACCAGCTGATTGACACATGGAGACTGACACATCCTACGGAGATAGATTACTCCTTTTTTTCACACCCACATCGGACATATTCCAGAATTGATTACTTGTTTCTGAGCCACCGGCACTTACACCTCCTTTCTGATGCCTCTATAGGACAGATTGTGTGGTCAGATCATGCCCCAGTCAACCTCACATTACGCCTGCCCCCCAGTGCACATCGCCAATGGTCCTGGCGTTTTAACGACACTTTTTTGCAGGACGCAGAATGTCGGTCTCGAATCGACAACGCTTTAGATTCTTATATCTGTACCAATGACTTGGATGACATTTCTAAAGTCTCAGTCTGGGAAGCACACAAATGTGTCATTAGGGGGGTTTGTGTCCAGTTAGGATCCTTCCGCAAAAAACAGAGAGAGAAACTTCGGGGTGACTTATTGTCTAAAATACAATCTCTCGAGCTTCTACACAAGAAATCCCAAACCCCACAACATTATGCTGATCTCGAAGCTGCAAGGGCAGATCTGAATAAGCTACTCTCTGATTTTCTTATCGGAAGTGTCGTAGCAGATACTACCAATGGGGTAACAAACCTGGGAAATTACTGGCCAAAGCCCTTAGAGAGCAACGCGCTATTACTTTTATTCACACAATTAAAAATAGTCACGGTCAGCCCCAACATGAGACACCTCACATCGCTAAGGCCTTTAGGGCATATTATTCCACTCTGTATAACCTTTCTGGTCCGACCGGAAGACCTGACAAGTTGTCCCATCAAACAGCCATTGCTGACTATTTACGGGCCTTAGACTTCCCCATGCTATCCATAAAAGAAGTGGAAGATCTAGATACCCCTTTTTCCACTGAGGAGGTTCAGAAAGTTATTGAATCTTCTCCCAACGGCAAGAGTCCCGGCCCTGATGGATATACCATCGCTTATTATAAAGCTTTTAAAGAGAAATTAGTCCCTTTACTCACTAGAGCCTTTAATACTATATCAGAACAATCGCCTTTCTCCCCACAATCTTTAGAAGCCCATATTGCAGTTCTACCCAAGGAGGGTAAAGACCCCAGTCTTTGCTCCAGTTATCGGCCAATTTCACTATTAAATATAGACATAAAACTTTTTGCCAAGCTGATTGCAAACCGCCTTAAATTATTATTACCTGGTCTGATACATGGAGATCAAGCTGGATTTGTTTTGGGCCGAGAGGCTAGAGAGGCTAGAGATAACACCTCTAAAGTACTCCGCATGATTCACTATGCCGGCCAGCTTTCATCCCCATCAATCATATTGTCTACCGATGCTGAAAAAGCATTTGACAGAGTTGACTGGGACTTTCTGGTTGGTATACTGAAGCATCTTGGGCTCGGTGGTGCCTGTCTTCACAGAATCCTATCTCTTTATACTTCCCCATCCGCCAAAATTAGGATTAATGGCTCCCTTTCCGATTCCTTTCCTATTTCCAATGGCACACGTCAGGGATGCCCGTTATCTCCATTGCTTTTTGTCCTTTGCATGGAAACATTAGCTCGAAGCATTAGGGCTAACCCGAATATCTCGGGTTTGCTGGTGAAGGGGACTGAATACTAACTGGCTTTATATGCCGACGACCTACTCGCTATAATCTCAAAACCGGTCACTTCTTTGCCAAACCTGATGGTAGAATTTGAGAAGTTTGGAGCCCTCTCCAACTTCAAAATAAATTATTCCAAATCTATTGCCATGAATTTAACTACTCCTCCTGATATAGTAGAGGGGCTGAAACATGCCTTCCCCTTTACCTGGCACGATCACAAATTAAAATATTTGGGGGTGTTACTGACCAACGATTTATCTAAATTATTCTCCCTAAATTTTAACCCCTTATTGGCTAGGCTTCGCCTAGACTTCCAGAAGTGGAAGAAACTAAGACTATCTTGGTTTGGCAGGATTAATGTTGTCAAAATGAACGCCCTCCCTAGGATACTATTCTTTCTCCAGACCCTCCCGATACACATCCCCCTACTTTGGCTCCGAGACGTCCAGAATCTTATCCGCGCGTTTGTTTGGGGACGTAAGACACCCAGGTTTAAACACGACATTTTATTTAGGAGAAAACATCAAGGGGGGCAACAACTCCCACATATTTCTAACTACTACCACGCAGTACATTTGAATAGGATTCTGGAATGGACGCGTGCTAAAGACCGCAAACAATGGGTCCTGCTAGAGGAGGGCTGTCTTCCACATTATATTGAAATAACACCTTGGCTTCCTACCCTTCCGAAGGTTACACACCCCACGGTCTCCCCCACGCTTAAATTATGGGCCACGCTGAGATCTCAGAGCCATATATCTTCCAAATGGTCCCCCCTAACCTCCCTTCTCTATAACTCCGAATTTACTCCAGGTCTTCACGAGACAGCTTTTGCTCCATGGGCGGAAGCCGGGATTTTTAGAGTCGGTCAGCTGGTGAACTCGGGTAGGGTGCGCTCTTTTTCAGATGTTCAGTCTTCTTGGAACCTGCATAGCACTGAGTTTTGGAGGTTCCGGCAGGTTCACCATTTCATATCATCTTCTAAGAACCTCTCTGACATAACTAGGGATCTCACTGGCTTTGAAAGACTATGCACTTCTCCTAGTTCTCCCACACATACTATCTCACAAATCTATGCACTTATCATGGAAAACTTTTTCCCGCAACCTCCTACCTTCATGGCTTCCTGGGAGAGAGAACTGGTAGGGTTCCCCACACAGATCAACTGGGATTCCGTATTCAACAACGCCCAGGCGAGTTCTCTATGCTTATCGACATTAGAGACCCTCTATAAACTTATATATAGGTGGTATAGGACTCCTATTGTTCTCAATAAAATGTTTCCCTCTCTCTCAAATCAGTGTTGGAGATGCAAGAATGCCCCAGGGAGTTTTATACACATTTGGTGGGACTGCCCTCTTATAACTCCATTTTGGGCAGAGGTATTTAAGTGTTCCGAACTGATAGTGGGAGACGAGATCCCGAAAGATCCCGGTTTCTGGCTCCTCAATCACACCTCCGCAAAAACACACACTTATAAACACTCCCTGTTGAGACACCTTAGCAACGCAGCAAAAGCGGTTGTTCCAATACTATGGAGATCCATCTCACCACCCTCGATTAAATTATGGTTCACAAAGATTGATTATTTTTTAGATATGGAAGACCTTGTCTCCTTCTCATCTGGGAAAACCGTCAACTTTACAGCTATCTGGTTTCCCTGGTACGATTTTAAGGACACACCTTTGTATCGTTCCTACATGGTGACATGACCCCCCTCTTACTCTTATTCATATTTATACTTATCCTAATCGAAATATGAATTTGAGTATATCTCTATAATATGTCTCAGACCCTCATTTGGTGGAGACCCCCCCCCCCCGTCCCCCAAATAGCCCGCCCTTACTGAGCAGACACTCACACCTGACTCTACCTATTCTAAATTTCCCCCTTTCTTTTCTTCTTTCTTTTTCTCCTCTTTCCTAATTTCCTATGCTGTTTTGTTAAAATGTTTCTTTTTTTATAAATTTTGATGTAAGCGAAGCAGACAAATTATTTTTATACTTTGGACGCTCTATGTATAGGGTGCTGATATGTGATGTCTTTGTCCTCACTTTTTCTGGAAAAGTATTGCTGTAATGTTTTGTCTGCTGCTTGAATTAATAAAAAACAGTTTACACAAAAAAAAGAGAGTCGCTCCATCAACTCCCCGCCAGGTTGCGACAACGCTTACCCATGAGTACAGCGCTGTTTCGGCCGGCGTTTCTGTCGGATGAACTTGTAAGTCCAGCAGACGTTACCAGGCTGTGGCCTGAGCTCAGGAAAAAGGTACGGCACCTGTTCCGCTTAGAGGGGGAACATAGACACAGCTGCACTGTTTTGGGAGGAGACTACCAAACAGTCGCTGACGTGGCTGCCACCAGCGCTAGGCCTTAGGGATCATAGGCTTCAGGGGTAGTATGAGGCTGCGATCCCTAGGGTTGATGTCAGCAGTGGGGAGTCAGACGCTCCCCTGGTCACCCCTCTCCCTGGTTCATCGCCAGTCTCCCGCCATGAACTGTTTTCCCGCTTCCATCTGAGACGCTGTGTACTAAGGAGACCCAGTCGCAGCATAGACAGCTGTGTGACTGGTGCGTCAGTGTTCACTTGGGCATCTGTGTTCACTATAGGTTCACGGAGCGGTGGTGTACACTAATAGCGTCTGAATCCACTCAGCGTTCGCAAACATATTGATCGGTTCTGGAAGCAGCGTGAGTCTCCCTGTATCCCATTCTACTTAGTACGGGTTATACAGCACTAAGTCTCTATCTACTTTTGAGTACGAATAGTGCCTAATGCATACGAGTCTGATAATTATTACTGTGGTTTTCTCTATCGTCCTAGTGGATGCTGGGGTTCCTGAAAGGACCATGGGGAATAGCGGCTCCGCAGGAGACAGGGCACAAAAAGTAAAGCTTTAGGATCAGGTGGTGTGCACTGGCTCCTCCCCCTATGACCCTCCTCCAAGCCTCAGTTAGATTTTTGTGCCCGGCCGAGAAGGGTGCAATCTAGGTGGCTCTCCTAAAGAGCTGCTTAGAAAAGTTTAGCTTAGGTTTTTTATTTTACAGTGAGTCCTGCTGGCAACAGGATCACTGCAACGAGGGACTTAGGGGAGAAGAAGTGAACTCACCTGCGTGCAGGATGGATTGGCTTCTTTGGCTACTGGACATTAGCTCCAGAGGGACGATCACAGGTACAGCCTGGATGGTCACCGGAGCCTCGCCGCCGGCCCCCTTGCAGATGCTGAAACGAGAAGAGGTCCAGAATCGGCGGCAGAAGACTCCTCAGTCTTCTTAAGGTAGCGCACAGCACTGCAGCTGTGCGCCATTTCCTCTCAGCACACTTCACACGGCAGTCACTGAGGGTGCAGGGCGCTGGGAGGGGGGCGCCCTGGGAGGCAAATGAAAACCTTTTTTGGCTAAAAATACCTCACATATAGCCTCCGGGGACTATATGGAGATATTTAACCCCTGCCAGAATCCATTAAAGAGCGGGAGACGAGCCCGCCGAAAAAGGGGCGGGGCCTATCTCCTCAGCACACAGCGCCATTTTCCCTCACAGAAAGGCTGGAGGGAAGGCTCCCAGGCTCTCCCCTGCACTGCACTACAGAAACAGGGTTAAAACAGAGAGGGGGGGCACTAATTTGGCGTTAGAAATATATAAAAGATGCTATAAGGGAAAACACTTATATAAGGTTGTCCCTATATAATTATAGCGTTTTTGGTGTGTGCTGGCAAACTCTCCCTCTGTCTCTCCAAAGGGCTAGTGGGTCCTGTCCTCTATCAGAGCATTCCCTGTGTGTGTGCTGTGTGTCGGTACGTGTGTGTCGACATGTATGAGGACGATGTTGGTGAGGAGGCGGAGCAATTGCCTGTAATGGTGATGTCACTCTCTAGGGAGTCGACACCGGAATGGATGGCTTATTTAAGGAATTACGTGATAATGTCAACACGCTGCAAGGTCGGTTGACGACATGAGACGGCCGACAAACAATTAGTACCGGTCCAGACGTCTCAGAAACACCGTCAGGGGTTTTAAAACGCCCGTTTACTTTAGTCGGTCGACAGACACGGACACTGAATCCAGTGTCGACGGTGAATAAACAAACGTATTCCTTATTAGGGCCACACGTTAAGGGCAATGAAGGAGGTGTTACATATTTCTGATACTACAAGTACCACAAAAGAGGGTATTATGTGGGATGTGAAAAAACTACCGTAGTTTTTCCTGAATCAGATAAATTAAATGAAGTGTGTGATGATGCGTGGGTTCCCCCCGATAGAAAATTATGGGCGGTATACCCTTTCCCGCCAGAAGTTAGGGCGCGTTGGGAAACACCCCTTAGGGTGGATAAGGCGCTCACACGCTTATCAAAACAAGTGGCGGTACCGTCTATAGATAGGGCCGTCCTCAAGGAGCCAGCTGACAGGAGGCTGGAAAATATCATAAAAAGTATATACACACATACTGGTGTTATACTGCGACCAGCGATCGCCTCAGCCTGGATGTGCAGAGCTGGGGTGGCTTGGTCGGATTCCCTGACTAAAAATATTGATACCCTTGACAGGGACAGTATTTTATTGACTATAGAGCATTTAAAGGATGCATTTTCTATATATGCGAGATGCACAGAGGGATATTTGCACTCTGGCATCAAGAGTAAGTGCGATGTCCATATCTGCCAGAAGATGTTTATGGACACGACAGTGGTCAGGTGATGCAGATTCCAAACGGCACAAAGGTGTATTGCCGTATAAAGGAAGAGGAGTTATTTGGGGTCGGTCCATCGGACCTGGTGGCCACGGCAACTGCTGGAAAATCCACCGTTTTTACCCTAAGTCACATCTCTGCAGAAAAAGACACCGTCTTTTCAGCCTCAGTCCTTTCGTCCCTATAAGAGTCATATCTGCCCAGGGATAGAGGAAAGGGAAGAAGACTGCAGCAGGCAGCCCATTCCCAGGAACAGAAGCGTTCCACCGCTTCTGCCAAGCTCTCAGCATGACGCTGGGACCGTACAGGACCCCTGGATCCTACATGTAGTATCCCAGGGGTACAGATTGGAATGTCGAGACGTTTCCCCTTCGCAGGCTCCTGAAGTCTGGTTTACCAAGGTCTCCCTCCGACAAGGAGGCAGTATGGGAAACAATTCACAAGCTGTATTCCCAGCAGGTGATAATCAAATTACCCCTCCTACAACAAGAAAAGGGGTATTATTCCACATTATATTGTGGTACTGAAGCCAGAAGGCTAGGTGAGACCTATTCTAAATCTAAAAAAATTTGAACACTTACAAAGGTTCAAATCAAGATGGAGTCACTCAGAGCAGTGATAACGAACCAGGAAGAAGGGGACTATATAGTGTCCCGAGACATCAGGGATGCTTACCTCCATGTCCAAAATTTGCCCTTCTCACTAAGGGTACCTCAGGTTCGTGGTACAGAACTGTCACTATCAGTTTCAGACGCTGCCGTTTGGATTGTCCACGGCACCCCGGGTCTTTACCAAGGTAATGGCCGAAATGATGATTCTTCTTCGAAGAAAAGGCGTCTTAATTATCCCTTACTTGGACGATCTCCTGATAAGGGCAAAGTCCAGGGAACAGTTGGAGGTCGGAGTAGCACTATCTCGGATACTGCTACAACAGCACGGGTGGATTCTAAATACTCCAAAATCGCAGCTGATCCCGACGACAAGTCTGCTGTGCCTAGGGATGATTCTGGACACAGTCCAAAAAAAGGTGTTTCTCCCGGAAGAGAAAGCCAGGGAGTTATCCGAGCTAGTCAGGAACCTCCTAAAATCAGTGCATCATTGCACAAGGGTCCTGGTAAAGATGGTGACTTCCTACGAAGCAATTCCATTCGGCAGATTTCACGCAAGAATTTTTCAGTGGGATCTGCTGGACAAATGGTCCGGATCGCATCTTCAGATGCATCAGCGGATAACCCTGTATCCAAGGACAAGGGTGTCTCTCCTGTGGTGGTTACAGAGTGCTCATCTTCTAGAGGGCCGCAGATTCGGCATTCAGGATTGGATGCTGGTGACCACGGAGGCCAGCCCGAGAGGCTGGGGAGCAGTCACACAAGGAAAAAATTTCCAGGGAGTGTTATCAAGTCTGGAGACTTTTCTCCACATAAATATACTGGAGCTAAGGGTAAATTTATAATACTCTAAGCTTAGCAAGACCTCTGCTTCAAGGTCAGCCGGTATTGATCCAGTGGGAAAAACATCACGGCAGTCGCCCACGTAAATAGACAGGGCGACACAAGAAGCAGGAGGGCAATGGCAAAAACTGCAAGGACTTTTCGCTGGGCGGAAAATCATGTGATAGCACTGTCAGCAGTGTTTCATTCCGGGAATGGAAACTGGGAAGCAGACTTCCTCAGCAGGCACGACCTCCACCCGGCAGAGTGGAAACTTCATCGGGAAGTTTTCCACATGATTGTAAACCGTTGGGAAATACCAAAGGTGGACATGATGGCGTCCCGTCTGAACAAAAAACGGGACAGGTATTGCGCCAGGTTAAGAGACCCTCAGGCAATAGCTGTGGACGTTCTGGTAACACCATGGATGTACCAGTCGGTGTATGTGTTCCATCCTCTGCTTCTCATACCTAAGGTACTGAGACTTATAAGACGTAGAGGAGTAAGAACTATACTCATGGCTCCGGATTGGCCAAGAAGGACTTGGTACCCGGAACTTCAAGAGATGCTCACAGAGGACTTATGGCCTCTGCCGCTAAGAAGGGACTTGTTTCAGCAAGTACCATGTCTGTTCCAAGACTTACCGCAGCTGCGTTTGACGGCATGGCGGTGGAACGCCGGATCCTAAGGGAAAAAGGCATTCCGGAAGAGGTCATTCCTACCCTGGTCAAAGCCAGAAAGGAGGTGACCGCACAACATTATCACCACATGTGGCAAAAATATGTTGCGTGGTGTGAGGCCAGAAAGGCCCCACGAAGAAATTTCAACTCGGTCGATTCCTGCATTTCCTGCAAACAGGAGTGTCTATGGGCCTCAAATTGGGGTCCATTAAGGTTCAAATTTCGGCCCTGTCGATTTTCTTCCAGAAAGAAGTGGCTTCAGTTCCTGAAGTCCAGAAGTTTGTCAAGGGAGTATTGCATATACAACCCCCTTTTGTGCCTCCAGTGGCACTGTGGGATCTCAACGTAGTTCTGGGATTCCTCAAATCACATTGGTTTAAAACCAGTCAAATCTGTGGATTTGAAGCATCTCACATGAAAAGTGACCATGCTCTTGGCCCTGGCCTGGACCAGGCGAGTGTCAAATTGGTGTTTTTTTTTTTTTCTCAAAAAAGCCCATATCTGGTTGTCCATTTGGACAGGGCAGAGCTGCGGACTCGTCCCCAGTTCTCTCCCTAAGGTGGTGTGGTGTTTCACCTGAACCAGCTTATTTTGGTGCCTTGCGCCTACTAGGGACTTGGAGGACTCCAGGTTGCTAGATGTTGTCAGGGCCCTGTAAATATAGGTTCCAGGACGGCTGGAGTCAGGAAAACTGACTTGCTGTTATCCTGTATGCACCCAACAAACTGGGTGCTCTTGCTTCTAAGCAGACTATTGCTAGTTGGATGTGTAATACAATTCAGCTTGCACATTCTGTGGCAGGCCTGCCACAGCCAGAATATGTAAATGCCCATTCCACAAGGAAGGTGGGCTTATCTTGGGCGGCTGCCCGAGGGGTCTCGGCTTTACAACTTTGCCGAGCGGCTATTTAGTCAGGGGCAAACACGTTGGTAAAATCCTACAAATTTGATACCCTGGCTAAGGAGGACCTGGAGTTCTCTCATTCGGTGCTGCAGAGTCATCCGCACTCTCCCGCCCGTTTGGGAGCTTTGGTATTATCCCCATGGTCCTTTCAGGAACCCCAGCATCCACTAGGACGATAGAGAAAATAAGAATTTACTTACCGATAATTCTATTTCTCGGAGTCCGTAGTGGATGCTGGGCGCCCATCCCAAGTGCGGATTATCTGCAATACTTGTACATAGTTACAAAAATCGGGTTATTATTGTTGTGAGCCATCTTTTCAGAGGCTCCGCTGTTATCATACTGTTAACTGGGTTCAGATCACAGGTTGTACAGTGTGATTGGTGTGGCTGGTATGAGTCTTACCCGGGATTCAAAATCCTTCCTTATTGTTTACGCTCGTCCGGGCACAGTATCCTAACTGAGGCTTGGAGGAGGGTCATAGGGGGAGGAGCCAGTGCACACCACCTGATCCTAAAGCTTTACTTTTTGTGCCCTGTCTCCTGCGGAGCCGCTATTCCCCATGGTCCTTTCAGGAACCCCAGCATCCACTACGGACTCCGAGAAATAGAATTATCGGTAAGTAAATTCTTATTTTCTTTTGCTATGTGTCTGAATACGGTTTAAACTTATATAAGGTAATGCACTAATATGTTTCTCCTACATACTTGAAATGTATCTGTAGTTGATTATGTGCTCATATTGCTTATTATACTAATGTGTAACCTGTGACTGATTGCTGACTTTACTATAATTCTGTCAGTTTTTTCGGTCTATTCCGATCCTCAATGCTAGTGCTAAGCAGGGTAGGGTCGGATTGTATGTCACTTTAAACTTCTTATCCAGTATAGCTGAGCGGATAATTCCAACTTCTGTACCAGGGATAGGTTACACTATTAACGCTTATATGCAGCATTCCACCTATCATTTCCAGCAGGGGAAGCAGTAGCCTCTCAACAGAAGCAGGCTGAAAAGCCAGTGGTAAGTAAATCACATAGACATTGAACAACGTCTTCACATGTTTCAGATGAGGATTCAACGGAGGAGAAAGACTCATTACACTCTGGTTCTCCATATGAAGATGAGGAAGAAGGTCTCAGCTCAGTGGACATATCTGAGTTAATTAATGCAATGAAGGCCATTCTATCTTTAGAAGAATCAGCAGAGCCTGTGTTAAAATCCAAGGCACATGTATTTAAACGTCCTAAAACAGTTAAGACTGAGTTTCCTGGGTCAGAGCAGCTGACGGAAATTATGGAAGAGGCTTGCGCTACGGCCGTTAAGAAATGTGGAATTCCTAGGAAATGGAATTCCAATTATCCTCTTCCGGCTGGGGACTGTTGAAAGAGGGAGGTGGCTCCCAAAGTAGATACGCATGTTATTCGATTAGTGCGAAAATCTACATTACCTCTGCCTTCAACATCATTAAATGATGTCACAGATAGATAGTTTTCTAAAAAACATTTTTTTCCTGTCTGGGGCAATCATAAGACCAGCTATGGCTTCAGCCTGGATGGCTACAGCAGTTGCTGCATGGGCGGATGCATTGGATGGGGAAATTTCAATGGCATCTAGAGACCAAAAACCCGTGTTGCACATCTCAAACAGGCTGCAATATTTTTGGAAGAAGCAGCCTTTGATATGGGTACAACTGCCTCTCAAGCATCAGCCTCAGCAGTAGCTGCTCGCAGAGCAGTTTGACTACGTACATGGAAAGCTGATTCAGAATCCAAGAAGGTTTTGGAGTCTTTACATTGTACTGGAGATATTCTTTTTGGTAGAGAGTTAACCAGTATTTTGGAGTCAGAAGCAGACTCTAAGAAATAAACGTTATGGTAAGAACTTACCGTTGATAACGTGATTTCTCTTATGTCCACAGGTATCCACAGGATAACATTGGGATATTGTCGAGCGACAGCGAAAATGGCACCAACACGGTCACGAGCTTTCTGGCCTCCCAGGATGCATTGGGGCCTCCACTATATAGTCCCGCCCACTGACTCAGTCAGATCAGTTCTTTCCACAGCGATTTTAGGCAGGAACATTAGGTAGAGACCTGTACAGGCGATAAGAACACACATGCACACCCTTCCATACAAGAAGGAAGAGGTTTTTAGTGTTTGTCTAGATACTCAAATCAGATGCGTCAGGGTGGGATACCTGTGGACATAAGACAAATCACGTTATCAACGGTAAGTTCTTACCATAACGTTTATTTCTCTGGCTGGGTCCACAAGATTATCCACAGGGTAACATTGGGATTCCCAAAGCCATTTTAGTGGTGGGGACGCTCCCGATTGCACAGGAGGACCTTTCGCCCGAAGTCTGCGTCATGAGAGGCAAAAGTATCTAAGGCATAATGTCTGATGAATGTGTTTATGGAAGACCATGTGGCTGCCCTACATATCTGTTCTGCTGATGCACCCTGTTGTGCTGCCCAAGAAGGACCTACCTTACGTGTAGAGTGTGCAGAGACATTAGCCGGAATAGGGAGATCTGCATGAGAATAAGCTTCTGATATTACCATTCGGAGCCATCTCGCCAGCGTCTGTTTACTAGCAGGCCAACCTCTCCTATGGAACCCGTAGAGGGTGAAGAGGGAATCTGTTTTCCTGATGGCACTAGTACGATCTATGTAGATTTTTAAAGCCCGGACCACGTCCAGTGACGCTTCTCACGCAGATAGTCCCGATACCTGAAAAGCTGGGACTACAATCTCTTCATTCAGGTGAAACTTTGACACCACCTTTGGAAGATAACTAGATCTCGTTCTGAGAACTGCTCTGTCTGGAAAAAAACTTAGGAAAGGAGACTTACATGATAATGCTCCTAAATCTGACACTCTTCTGGCTGACGCCATTGCCAGTAAAAAAAGAACTTTAACCGTTAACCACTTAAGATCCGCTCTCTCAAGTGGTTCAAACAAAGGACCCTGGAGAAATTTAAGAACTAAATTCAAATCCCAGGGAGCTGCAGGAGGAACAAATGGAGGTTGAATATGTACTACTCCTTGGAAAAATGTACGTACATCCTGTAAGTCGGCAATCTTCTGCTGAAACCATACAGTCAACGCTGAGACTTGCACCCTCAAGGAAGCAACCTTCAACCCTTTATCCAATCCTGCCTGCAGGAAATCCAAAATTCTAGCTACTTTAAAAGATCTCGGATTGTAATTTTTTCCAGAACACCAATGAATATAGGCTTGCCATATTCTATGATATACACGGGCCGAAGAAGGCTTTCTTGCTCTAAGCATGGTTTGGATTACCTGCTTTGAAAATCCTTTAGCCTCTAAGATAGAGGTTTCAACAGCCACGCCGTCAAAGACAGGCGATCCAGATGACTGTGACAACAAGGACCCTGCATTAGCAGATCTGGACGTTGAGGGAGCAGTATCGGTGCTTCCACGGACATTCTCAACAGATCTGTGTACCAATACCTTCTTGGCCAAGCTGGAGCTATTAGAATGATTGCTCCTTTTGCCTGTTTTATCTTTCTCACTACTCTGGGTAACAGAGATATTGGAGGGAACATATATGCCAGCCGAAACCTCCATTCTACTGACAGTGCGTCTACCAGGATCGCTCCTGGGTCCCTTGTTCTTGATCCGTACCTCGGAACTTTGTTGTTTAGACGAGACGCCATAAGGTCTATCTCCGGTAGACCCCATCTGTTCACCAGTGTCTGAAACACTTCTGGGTGTAGTGCCCATTCGGTTTCCTGAATGGTGTGCCGACTGAGAAAATCCGCTTCCCAATTTAGTACACCCGGGACAAATACTGCTGACAATGCTGGGAGATGGAGTTCCGCCCATTTTATAATGGGAGTTACTTCCTCCATCAGACTCTTGCTGTGAGTTCCTCCTTGATGATTGAGGTATGCTACTGCCGTCGCATTGTCTGAGCGGATCTGGACTGGTCTTCCTTGTAGATTGTCCTTTGCCTGAACTAGGGCCAAGTAAATGGCTCTTATTTCTAACAGATTTATCGGCAGGCGACTTTCCCTTGCGGTCCATTTTCCCTGGAACCGTAGGCTTCCGAGTACCGCCCCCCAGCCTTGTAGGCTGGCATCTGTCGTCAGGACTTGCCACTCTTTTATCCAAAAGGGTCTCCCCTTGTTTAAATGGTCTGTCTGTAGCCACCATGCTAGAGACCTTTTTACATTTACTGGAATCTTTATCATCTGCTTCTTTATTGTTTGATGATTTCCGTTCCATTTGGTCAAAATGAGATGCTGCAACGGTCTGGAGTGGAATTGCGCATATTCCACCATGTCGAACGTTGATACCATCAGACCCAACAGTCGCATTGCTGCATGGACTGACATTGTCTGGGCTTGCAACGCTTCCTAAGCCATGACCTGCACCTTGACTATTTTCTTCTCTGGTAAGAGAACTCTCTGTAGGTCTGAATCCAATATGGCTCCCAAATGAACCATCCGCTGTGACTGATTCAGGGACGACTTCTCCCAATTTATGAGCCACCCGTGTCTCTGTAAACAAACTATCGTCTGTTGGAGATGGCTCAACAGTAAATCTTGCGACTGTGCTAAGATTAACAGGTCGTCTAGGTATGGGAATATTCTTATCCCTTGTTTGCGCAGACAAGCTGCCATAACCACCATGATCTTGGTAAACACCCTGGGTGCTGTAGCTAGCCCGAAGGGCAGAGCTTGGAACTGGAAGTGTTCCTTGAGGATGGCAAACCTGAGGTAACACTGATGTGATAGTGCTATAGGCACATGTAGGTAAGCATCCCGTACATCCAGAGATACCATATAGTCTCCCGGTTCCATAGCCAACATTATGGAGCGTAACGTCTCCATGTGGAACTTCGGGATCCATATGTAATTGTTCAACATCTTCAGATTTAGAATTGGTCGATATGACCCATTTGGTTTCTGGATTAGAAACAGATTGGAGTAATACCCCTGTCCCTTTTGTGATGGAGGTACTGGGACAATCACACCTGACTGCAGTAATTTTTGGACTGCTTCTTGCAGGGCATTGGCCTTCGACTCTATACAAGACGGGCTGGTGCAAAAAAATCTTTGAGGAGGCTGCCTCCTGAATGGGATCCCATACCCCTGAGATACTACCTTCTGTACCCAGGCATCTGTTGTTGACTGTTGCCATGTGTGTACAAATTGCAAGAGTCGGCCCCCAACCCTGGAATCCTCCAGGCGGAGGCCCGTCTCTTCAGGCTGAGGGTTTCTGTTCAGGTTTGGAAGCTGGCTTTTTGCTAGCCCACTGCTTCCTACCCCTGGATTTAAACTGGGGTTGTTTAGGCTCCTCTTTACCTTTCGCTTTGATTTGCCAGCGAAATGAGCGAAATTTTAAACCCTTGGACTTAGGGTTATAGGTAGCCAGAAATCTGACCTTTTTCGATTCAGCCTCTGACTCTAGGATATCCGATAAAGGTTTTCCAAATAATATATTACCCACGAAAGGCAATGCTTCCAATTCCTTCTTGGACTCCGCATCTGCCTTCCAGGTCCGTAGCCAGACTGCTCTGCGAGCGACTACTGCCAGGGCTGAAGCTTTAGAAGCAACAGTGCCTACATCAATGGCTGCTTCTTCTAAATACTGGGCAGATTGTCTTATCGGCAAAGATGATCCTCTTGCTCCCTAGTAGGAGAGGGGATGTCATTCTCTAGTTCCTCTATCCATTCGCCCATTGCCTTTGCTACCCAGGCCGAAGCCATAGCAGGTCTTACCACTGCACCCACAAGAGAAAAAATATTTTTCAATAGGCTGTAACATCATTCAAAGAGGTAGATGACAGTGGCAAAGCAGATTTATGCACGAGTCGCAGAACATGTGCATCTACTTTTGGAGGAACTTCTCTCTTCGAACAATCTCCAGCAGGAAATGGATAATAAGAATCTCATCTCCTAGGAATCTTATACTTTTTACCGGGCGCTGCCCAAGACTCATCCATCATTTCCGTCAACTCCTCTGACGCTGGAAATTCAGCTTTCACTGACTTTGTTCGTTTGAATACAGGTGCTTTTGCTTTTAACGCTGTCTTGGCTGGTTCTTCCAGAGAAAGCACAGCCTTTACTGCATTAATGAGTTCAGCTACATCATCTGAACTAAAGCTCTGCGACTGATCATCATACGGAGTTGAATCTATTGTTTCCGCATCATCATCCGATGTATCCTCTTGTGTAGTCTGCCATACAGACGTATCTGTCTTAGTCTTACCTGCCCCTTGGTTGCTTGTAGAGGCTACTGGAACCAAACCATAGGAAGGGAGCTGCATGTATGGGTTCATAGTGTAACCTAACCCTTGAGGTGGTGCTACTGGAGCTATTGAAGACAGAGCCTTTGCGAACATATTCCATAGTGGCTCTACTGGAGGTTGAACTAACTCCTGTTTTTTACTTCGCTGAAAAGCGAAACAGTTTGCACACAAACCCTCATAAGTGACCAATTGATTCATATCAATTACCCCTGACTTATAAGATAAGCATGTTAGGGCTATGGGAGTGCTTGACAAATTCTCCTCATCACTTTTGCCGCTCACAGACATTTTTTCTGATATTGACTACACAATTTTGTGACTGAAAAACACCCTATAATCAGTATAAAGAGGTGAAATCAATCTGACCACAGTGCACCTGATTTGAGGGTCAGAACAGGACTGACATTATACAGAAAAGTCAGCACGCATACTAGCAGTCAGTCACATGTTAAAGCATTAGACATTGTCATATGAGAATACAACCTCCAAAATAACTTATACATAAGTAGGAAAATTGTACTTCTGTTTAACTGGTTCTTTTTTCAACATAACATGCAGAAAACACAGTAATATACAGGTCTCATATGCAATAGGTACTAAAAATTAACAATGCACACTAAGAAGTAGAAGGAATTTTTAGTACTGTATACCCTGCCTCCAGAGAGCGGGATACAGGGAGACTCACCACACTTCCATATCCAAGCAAAGACGCTCGTAAGACGCTGAGTGGATTCAGACGCTACTGGTGTACACTGCCGCTTTTGGTAACTGATAACGGACACGGACGCTCACCAACGGACACGGACGCTGAGCGACTCCACGTGCATGCAGACGCTAAAGGCCTGCGACTCGGTCTGGGCGGGTTTATATCCAGTGTACACAACCGCAGCGTCTAAGCTGCGACCGAGTACCCTCGTGGTAGCGTCTGACCGGAAGTGAGGTCATTCAGTTCATGAAACGAGAGACACGCGGGAACTGGCCATGAACTCGGAGGAGGGACGGCCAGGAGAGCGTCTGAAACCCCCTGTTGACTTAAACTCCCAGGATCGCAGCCTCACCTAGTCCTGGCGCCTATGATCCCCAGAGCGTAGCGCTGTCACACTCGAGATGTTCGGCGCATCAACACACTGTCTGCAGTCTCCACCAAATCAGTGTAGCTGTGTCCTGACCTCTCTAGTAAGAGGAAGTCCATAGACTCACCGTCTCCCCATGCTCCGGCCACAGCCTGGTAACGTCTGCTGGACCTGCTAGAACATCCGACACAGACGCCCGTCGAGACAGCACTGTACCGCGAAGGTAAGCGTTGTTACGACCCGGTGGGGAGTTGTTGGAGCGACTGTCTAATATGCGTTTAAAACGCTGTTAAGAGAAGTCGCTCAAAAACCAAAACAGTAAGTCTATAAAAATAAAGTAATGAAAACTTGAGGCTGCTTTCTCAGCAGCCCTGTGACCATGCGGCTTCCTGCCGCACCAAGCAAAAAACTGATCTGACTGAGTCAGTGGGCGGGACTATATAGTGGAGGCCCCAATGCATCCTGGGAGGCCAGAAAGCTCGTGACCGTGTTGGTGCCATTTTCGCTGTCGCTCGACAATATCCCAATGTTATCCTGTGGATAATCCTGTGGACCCAGCCAGAGAAAGTAAAGTTTCCTTCCACATACAGAATTCAAGCCTAAAATTTCAGCTTTTCGTCCCTTTTGGTCTCAAGGAAAAGGTGATGGCAAACAGTCCCAATACAACAGGTCTGGTAAGGCTAAAAAGCATTGGGCTTACCAGAGGCCCGGCTTCCAAAACAGAAGATAAGCCATCAGCCTGATGGTGCGGGCCTCCACCTGGGGGATCCCAGGGTGGAAGCCCAACTTCTTCATTTTGCACAGATCTGGGAGCAGTCTACCACAGATGCCTGGGTGCAAGAAGTGGTATCTCACGGTTATGTGTTTGCTTTCAAGAAAACCCTCCTCAAAGGTTTTTTTGTACCAACCCGTCTTTGGTAGAGACGAAGGCCAGGGCTTTGCAAGAGGCAGTTCAGAAATTGCTTCAATCAGGAGTAATCATTCCAGTTCCTCCTGCACAATGAGGACAGGATATTTACTCCAACCTGTTTTTAGTCCAGAAGCCAAATGAGTCGTTCCAGCCCATACTCAATCTCAAAGTGCTGAACAAGTACATTTGGGTGCCTCATTTTCATATGGAGACTTTACGTTCCATCATTTTGGCCATGGAGCCAGGAGATTTTATGGTATCCCTGGATATCCAGGATGCTTACCTACATGTTCCTATAGCCCTGTCCCATCAGCGCTTTCTCAGTTTTACTATCCTCCAACAGCATTTTCAGATCCAGGCCCTGCCATCCGGATTGGCCAGAGCCCCCAGAGTATTTACCAAAATTATGGTGGTAATGGCAGCTTATCTCTGCCAGCAGGGGATAAGAATTTTCTCTAACGTCCTAAGTGGATGCTGGGGACTCCGTCAGGACCATGGGGTTTAGCGGCTCCGCAGGAGACAGGGCACAATAATAAAAGCTTTTAGGATCAGGTGGTGTGCACTGGCTCCTCCCCCTATGACCCTCCTCCAAGCCTCAGTTAGATTTTTGTGCCCGGCCGAGAAGGGTGCAATCTAGGTGGCTCTCCTGAGCTGCTTAGAATAAAAGTTTAAGTTAGGTTTTTTTATTTTCAGTGAGTCCTGCTGGCAACAGGCTCACTGCTACGAGGGACTTAGGGGAGAGAAGTAAACTCACCTGCGTGCAGGATGGATTTGCTTCTTAGGCTACTGGACACCATTAGCTCCAGAGGGAGTCGGAACACAGGTCTCACCCTGGGGTTCGTCCCGGAGCCGTGCCGCCGACCCCCCTTGCAGATGCCGAAGTTGAAGAGGTCCAGAAACAGGCGGCAGAAGACTTTCAGTCTTCATAAGGTAGCGCACAGCACTGCAGCTGTGCGCCATTGTTGTCAGCACACTTCATACCAGCGGTCACTGAGGGTGCAGGGCGCTGGGGGGGGCGCCCTGGGCAGCAATGTATTATACCTTTTTTATGGCTAAAATACATCACATATAGCCCTTGAGGCTATATGGATGTATTTAACCCCTGCCAGATCTCACAAACTCCGGGAGAAGAGCCCGCCATTTTAGGGGGCGGGGCCTATTCTCCTCAGCACACGGCGCCATTTTCCTGCTCAGCTCTGCTGTGAGGAAGGCTCCCAGGCTCTCCCCTGCACTGCACTACAGAAACAGGGTTAAAACAGAGAGGGGGGGCACTTATTTGGCGATATGATTACATATGTGAAAATGCTATAAGGGAAAACACTTGTATAAGGGGTTGTCCCTGTATAATTATAGCGTTTTTGGTGTGTGCTGGCAAACTCTCCCTCTGTCTCCCCAAAGGGCTAGTGGGGTCCTGTCCTCTATCAGAGCATTCCCTGTGTGTGTGCTGTGTGTCGACATGTAGGAGGACGATGTTGGTGAGGAGGCGGAGCAAATTGCCTGTATTGGTGATGTCACTCTCTAGGGAGTCGACACCGGAATGGATGGCTTATTTAGGAATTACGTGATAATGTCAACACGATGCAAGGTCGGTTGACGACATGAGACGGCCGGCAAACAAATTAGTACCTGTCCAGGCGTCTCAGACACCGTCAGGGGCTTGTAAAAACGCCCATTTACCTCAGTTGGTCGACACAGACACGGACACTGACTTCAGTGTCGACGGTGAAGAAACAAACGTATTTTCCTTTAGGGCCACACGTTACATGTTAAGGGCAATGAAGGAGGTGTTACATATTTCTGATGCTACAAGTACCACAAATAAGGGTATTATGTAGGGTGGGAATAATCTACTTGTAGTTTTTCCTGAATCAGATAAATTAAAGTGTGTGATGATACGTGGGTTTCCTCCGATAGAAAATTATTGGAGGTATACCCTTTCCCGCCAGAAGTGAGGGCGAGTTGGGAAACACACCTTAGGGTGGATAAGGCGCTCACACGCTTATAAAAACAAGTGGCGTTACCGTCTCCAGATACGGCCGCCCTCAAAGAGCCAGCTGATAGGAAGCTGAAAAATATCCTAAAAAGTATATACACACATACTGGTTATACTACGACCAGCAATCGCCTCAGCCTGGATGTGCAGCGCTGGGGGGGCTTGGTCGGATTTCCTGACTGAAAATATTGATACCCTTGACAGGAACAATATTTTATTGACTATAGAGCATTTTAAGGATGCATTTCTATATATGCGAGATGCGCAGAGGGATATTTGCATTCTGGCATCAAGAGTAGATGTGATGTCCATATCTGCCAGACGATGTTTATAGACACGACAGTGGTCAGGTGATGCAGATTCCAGACGGCACATGGAAGTATTGCCGTATAAAGGGGCGGTCCATCGGACCTGGTGGCCATGGCAACAGCTGGAAAATCCACTTCTGTTACCCCAAGTCACATCTCAGCAGAAAAGGACACAGTCTTTTCAGTCTCAGTCCTTTCGTACCCATAAAGGCAGGCGGGCAAAAGGCCAGTCATATCTGCCCAGGGTTAGAGGAAAGGGAAGAAGACTGCAGCAGGCAGCCCATTCCCAGGAACAGAAGTCCTCCACAGCTTCTGCCAAGTCCGCAGCATGACGCTGGGGCCATACAAGCGGACTCAGGTGCGGTGGGGGGTCATCTCAAGAGTTTCAGCACGCAGTGGGCTCACTCGCAAGTGGACTCCTGGATCCTACACGTAGTATCCCAGGTGTACATTGGAAATTCGAGACGTCTTCCCCTCACAAGTTCCTGAAGTCTGCTTTACCAACGTCTCCCTCCGACAGGGAGGCAGTATTGGAAAAAAATTCACAGGCTGTATTCCCAGCAGGTGATAATCAAAGTACCCCTCCTACAACAAGGGAAGGGGTATTATTCCACACTATATTGTGGTACTGAAGCCAAATGGCTCGGTGAGATCTAAAAGATTTGAACAATTACATACAAGGGTTCAAATCAAGATGGAGTCACTCAGAGCAGTGATAGCGAACCAGGACGATATGGTGTCACTGGATATCAGGGACGCTTACCTACATGTCCAAATTTTGCCCTTCTCACCAAGGGTATCTCAGGTTCGTGGTACAGAACTGTCACTATCAGTTCAGACGCTGCCGTTTGAATTGTCCACGGCACCCCGGGTCTTTACCATGGTAATGGCCGAAATGATGATTCTTCCTAAAAGAAATATGGACGCTTTCCTGATAAGGGCAAGGTCCAGAGAACAGTTGGCGGTCGGAGTAGTTCTACGACAGCACGAGTGGATTCTAAATATTCCAAAATCGCAGCTTTTTCCGACGACACGTCTAATGTTCCTAGGAATGATTCTGGACACAGTCCAGAAAAGGATGTTTTCTCCCGGAGAAGAAGACCAGGGAGTTATCCGAGCTAGTCAGGAACCTCCTAAAACCAGGAAAAGTATCAGTGCATCATTGCACAAGGGTCCTGTGAAAAATGGTGGTTTCTTACAAAGCGATCCCATTCGGTAGATTTCACGCAAGAACCTTTCAGTGGAATCTGCTGGGAAAATGGTCCGGATCGCATCTTCAGATGCATCAGCGGATAACCCTGTCTCCAAGGACAAGGGTGTTTTCTTCTGCGGTGGCTGCAGAGTGCTCATCTATGAAAGGGCCGCAGATTCGACATTCAGGACTGGGTCCTGGTGACCACGGATGCCAGCCTGAGTGGCTGGGGAGCAGTCACACAAGGAAAAAATTTCCAGGGAGTGTGATCAAGTCTGGAGACTTCTCTCCACATAAATATACTGGAGCTAAGGGCAATTTACAAGGCTCTAAGCTTAGCAAGACCTCTGCTTCAAGGTCAGCCGGTATTGATCCAGTGGGACAACATCACGGCAGTCGCCCACGTAAACAGACAGGGCGGCACATGAAGCAGGAGGGAAATGGCAGAAACTGCAAGGATTCTTCGCTGGGCGAAAAATCATGTGATAACACTCTCAGCAGTGTTAATTCCGGGAGTGGAAAACTGGGAAGCAAACTTCCTCAGCAGGCATAACCTCCACCCGGGAGAGTGGGGACTTCAGCGGGAAGTCTTCCACATGATTGTAAACCGTTGGGAAAAACCAAAGGTGGACATGATGGCGTCCCGCCTGAACAAAAAACTCAAATATTGCGCCAGGTCAAGGGACCCTCAGGCAATAGCGGTGGACGCTCTGGTAACACTGTGGGTGTACCAGTCAGGGTATGTGTTCCCTCCTATGCATCTCATACCAAAAGTACTGAGAATCATAAGAAGGAGATGAGTAAGAATGATACTCGTGGTTCCGGATGGGTCAAGAAGGACTTGGTACCCGGAACTTCAAGAGATGCTCACGGAAGAACCGTGGCCTCTACCTTTAAGAAAGGACCTGCTCCAGCAGGGGCCTTGTCTGTTCCAAGACTTACCGCGGCTGCGTTTGACGGCATGGCAGTTGAACGCCGGATCCTGAAAGGGCATTCCAGATGAAGTCATCCCTACCCTGGTCGAAGCCAGGAAGGATGTAACCGCAAAACATTTTCACCGCATTTGGCGAAAATATGTTGCGTGGTGTGAGGCCAAGAAGGTCCCTACAGAGGAATTCCAACTGGGTCGTTTCCTACATTTCCTGAAAACAGGACTGTCTATGGGCCTAAAATTAGGGTCCATTAAGGTTCAAATTTCGACCCTGTCAAATTTCTTCCAGAAAGAACTGGTTTCAGTGCCTGAAGTTCAGACGTTTGTAAAAGGGGTACTGCATATACAGCCTCCTTTTGTGCCCCCAGTGGCACCTTGGGATCTCAATGTTGTTTTGAGTTTCCTAAAGTCACATTGGTTTGATCCACTCACCACTGTGGAATTTAAATATTTCACATGGAAGGTGAAGATTCTATTAGCCCTGGCTTCAGCCAGGCGTGTGTCAGAATGGGCGGCTTTATCATATAAAAGCCCTTACTTAATTTTTCATTCTGACAGGGCAGAATTGAGGACTCGTCCTCAATTTCTCCTTAAGGTGTTTTCTGTTTTTCACATGAACCAACCTATTGTGGTACCTGCGGCTACTAGGGACTTGGAGGACTCCAAGTTACTTGACGTTGTCAGGGCCCTGAAAATATATGTTTCCAGGACGACTGGAGTCAGAAAATCTGACTCGCTGTTTAGCCTGTATGCACCCAACAAGATGGGTGTTCCTGCTTCTAAGCAGACGATTGCTCGCTGGATTTGTAGTACAATTCAGCTTGCACATTCTGTGGCAGGCTTGCCACAGCCAAAATCAGTAAAAGCCCATTCCACAAGGAAGTGGGCTCATCTTGGGCGGCTGCCCGAGGGGTCTCGGCTTTACAACTTTGCCGAGCTGCTACTTGGTCAGGGGCACACCCTGACTGAGGAGGACCTAGAGTTCTCTCATTCGGTGCTGCAGAGTCATCCGCACTCTCCCGCCCGTTTGGGAGCTTTGGTATAATCCCCATGGTCCTGACGGAGTCCCCAGCATCCACTTAGGACGTTAGAGAAAATAAGAATTTACTTACCGATAATTCTATTTCTCGTAGTCCGTAGTGGATGCTGGGCGCCCATCCCAAGTGCGGATTGTCTGCAATACTTGTACATAGTTATTGTTACAAAAATCGGGTTATTCTTGTTGTGAGCCATCTTTTCAGAAGCTCCTTCGTTGTTATCATACTGTTAACTGGGTTCAGATCACAGGTTGTACGGTGTGATTGGTGTGGCTGGTATGAGTCTTACCCGGGATTCAATATCCTTCCTTATTATGCACGCTCGTCCGGGCACAGTGTCCTAACTGAGGCTTGGAGGAGGGTCATAGGGGGAGGAGCCAGTGCACACCACCTGATCCTAAAAGCTTTTATTATTGTGCCCTGTCTCCTGCGGAGCCGCTAAACCCCATGGTCCTGACGGAGTCCCCAGCATCCACTACGGACTACGAGAAATAGAATTATCGGTAAGTAAATTCTTATTTTTCCATACTGCAACGATCTTTTAATCCTGGCACAGTCTAAGGAATTGTTTCTGTGTCATCTGCAACAGTAGAGTGTCTGCAGAAGCACGATTGGCTCATAAATTGAGCAAAATCGTCTCTGGTCCCGTCACAAAGGATGACTCAGTTGGGAGCTGTATTGGATTCGAGCCTGCAGAGAGTGACTTTACCTCTGAACAAAATATCCAAAGTTCAGTTAAGGATTCAGGAGCTGCTAGATAGTCGAAAGGTATCCATTCACGCAGCAATTTGTGTGATGGGATTGATGTTGTCAACATTCGACATGGTAGAGTATGCTCTGTTCCATTCAAGGCCTCTGCAACATCTGATCCTTACCAAATGGAATGGATTTCAACAGACAATAAAAACGCAGACTATGGTCCTTTTTCTGGAAGTAAGGAGGTCATTAGCCTTTTGGCTACAGACATCCCATCTGGACAAAGGGAGACCCTTTTGGATATCAGATTGGGAAATTCTGACGACGGATGCCAGCCTTCAAGGCTGGGGAGCAGTGTCGGGAAGGAATTGCTTCCAGGGGCAGTGGACCAAGGAAGAAAGTTGCCTGCCAATAAATATATTGGAACTCCGAGCCATATACATGGCACTGAATAAGGCAAAGGACAGCCTTCAGGGAAAACTGCTCCTTGGAATCTTAACGTGGTGTTGCAGTTCTTGCAATCAGATTGGTTTGAGCCTTTACAGGAGGTAGATGTAAAGTTTCTTACTTGGAAGGCTGTCACACGGTTGGCCTTGGCATCTGCAAGACATGTGTCAGAATTGGGGGCATTGTTGCACAAGAGCCCCTACTTGATTTTCCATGAAGATAGAGCTGAACTCAGAACGCGCCAGCAATTTCTTCCAAAGGTTGTGCCTGCTTTTCATATCAACCAACCTATTGTGGTGCCAGTAGCTACTGACGCCTCAATTTCCTCAAAGTCCTTGGATGCTGAGCGGGCTTTGAAAATATATGTGGAGAACTTCTCGTCACAGGAAGTCAGATGCACTATTTGTCCTTTATGATCCCAACAAGGTTGGGTGTCCTGCTTCTAAGCAGACGATTTCTCGCTGGATCAGGCTTACTATCCAGCATGCATATTCTATGTCAGGATTGCCAATTCCAAGATCTGTTCAGGCCCACTCTACTCGTAAAGAGGGTTCTTCCTCAGGCTCTTGCAGCAAATCTGGATCTCTCTGCTATACTGGGTGCCTGTGAAAATCCTGTGAAAATCCCTGTTCCCTAGTCCGTTATAATAGGGATGTTATGGCTGCATTTGATATTATCGCCCCTGTGCGTTTAAGACCTCGTAAACCACAACGTCAAGCTCCATGGTTCGACAACAGTGTTAGTGAGCTCAAGAAAAGGGGGCGTAGACTGGAAAGACGATGGAGGAAGACTAACCTAGTGGATGACAAAATAAAACTAATAAAGCATAACGTAGAATATCAATCGACAATCACTCGTAAGAAAGCACAGTTCCTGTCAAATGAGATCACAGCAGCAAACAATAGGCCAGCTCAACTTTTCCGCACAGTGGAGATGCTTTGCAAGCCAGCATGCCTGCAGACTGATGAGACCCTCTCCCAGGCAAGATGCAACGAGTTTGCAAACTTCTTTGCAGATAAAATATCCACCATCCGGGCTGGAATCTCCACAGTGCCATCAAAGGAGTGCCAAACTACAAAGCCTGTCAATATAAGCTACCTGCCTTCATGGACCAGCTGTGATCCAGTGGATGTAAAGGACACTGCTGAAATTGCTCGGATTTTGCGTCACACCACCTGTGATCTGGACCCAGCCTCAACCAAGCTTCTAATAGGTTGTATGGATATAATTGGTCCTGTCTTTACAAAAATTGTTCAATGCTCTTTGCAGACAGGCATTTTTCCTGGACCCCTAAAGGAAGCAATTGTTAGACCGCTTCTTAAAAAACCTAATTTAGATCCCGACTGCATGACCAACTACAGACCGGTATCAAACCTTCCTTTCTTAGGAAAGGTTATTGAGAAAGTCGTTGCAAATCAACTGGAAACCCGCCTGACAACCCATGATATTTATGATCCATTTCAATCAGGATTCAGGAGAAGACATAGCACTGAAACAGCCCTGGTGTGTGTTAAATGATCTTCTGATGGCAAAAGACAGAGGTGACTGTTCAATATTAATCCTTCTGGATCTCTCGGCAGCATTTGATACCGTGGACCGTGGGCTTCTGATTGAGCGACTGATACATTTCTGTGGTCTGGATGGCACAGTCCTAAGCTGGTTCAAATGATTTCTCACAGGCAGGTCACAGAGAGTATCATCTGGATTATACTCATCACCACCAGTACCATTGCCATTTGGTGTCCCACAAGGTTCTATACTATCCCCCATGCTTTTTGCAGTATACATGCTCCCATTGGGCAAAATAATCAGGCGCCATGGCCTGGTCTACCACTGCTATGCAGATGATACACAACTGTACTTGTCCTTTGCTCCGGGCACTGATAACCCAATAGCAACCCTAAATGGCTGTCTAGCTGAACTACTGGAGTGGATGAGCGCCAGTTGGCTGCGACTGAACCCGGATAAAACAGAGGTCCTTATGATACAACCGCAACATCAAAGGACAAGACTGCAGCATAGCCAACCAACTGGACTTACACTCGGGGATTCAGAATTACAGACCAGTGATCGTGTGCGGAATCTAGGCGTTGTCCTGGATGGTGGCTTGACACTTAAACATCAGATATCAGCCACAATCAAATCCTCATTCTTTCACCTGAGGAACATAGCCAGAATCAAGCACTTAATTCCCTCAGATGATATGCCAAAAGTCATACATGCATTTGTATCATCTCGTTAAGACTACTGTAATGCCCTCTACCTTGGTCTACCAGCAAAAGAATTGCAGCGCTTACAGCTGGCGCAAAACACAGCTGCCAGGCTATTAACCAACGAGCCCCGTTCTAGCCACATAACACCCATCCTCTACTCCCTTCACTGGCTGCCTGTACGATGGCAAATCATCTTCAAGATTGGCTTACTGAGTTTCAAAGCATTACATGACCAAGGCCCAAGGTACCTGAAACAGCTTCTGACCCCATACTGCCCCACTCGATTACTGCGATCTGTAGATGAAGGACTTTTAGCAGTACCTAGAATCTACCGTAATTCATCTGGGGGTCGAGCTTTGTCATGCGGCTCCGACTCTATGGAACTCACTTCCCCGCACAGTGCGAGAGGCCCCAACTATAGAATCCTTCAAAAGTAGACTCAAGACTTTTCTGTTTACTCAAGCATTTCCATAATGTCCCTTTTAGTATCTTCATGCTTCTGTATTTTATGAAAATGTACTTAATTATTTTCTGTACTATATTATGCTATGTATCTGTTAAGCGCCTTGGGTCCTATTGGAGAAAGAGCGCTATATAAATAAAATTATTATTATTTCCTGGGCGGCTGCCCGGAGTGTCTCGGCTTTACAGCTTTGCCGAGCAGCAACTTGGTCAGGGTCGAACACGTTCGCTAAGTTCTACAAGTTCGATACTTTGGCCTCTGAGGACCTAAAGTTTGGTCAGTCTGTTCTGCAGGAACCTCAGCACTCTCCCTCCCGTACTAGGAGCTTTGCTACATCGCCATGGTACTAAATGGAACCCCAGCATCCTCTAGGATGTAAGAGAAAATAGGATTTTATATACCTACCGTTAATCCTTTTCTCGTAGTCCGTAGAGGATGCTGGGCGCCCGCCCAGTGCTTCGTATTCCTGCATTGTTACTTGGTTAAGTATTGTTGGTTCAGTCACTGCTGTATTATTTCAAGTTGGTTAGCTTGGCTTTCCTT
This sequence comes from Pseudophryne corroboree, assembly GCF_028390025.1. NCBI lineage: Eukaryota > Metazoa > Chordata > Amphibia > Anura > Myobatrachidae > Pseudophryne > Pseudophryne corroboree. The sequence goes on from NC_086454.1 coordinate 187,717,731, forward strand.
TTGTTATGTGTGAGCTGGTGTGAATCTCACCACTATCTGTGTATTTCCTTCTCTCAAAGTATGTCCTTCTCCTCGGGCACAGTTTCTAGACTGAGTCTGGTAGGAGGGGCATAGAGGGAGGAGCCAGCCCACACTATTAAACTCTTAAAGTGCCAGTGGCTTCTAGTGGACCCGTCTATACCCCATGGTACTAAATGGAACCCCAGTATCCTCTACGGACTACGAGAAAATGATTTACCGATAGGTATATGAAATGCTATTTGTTCTCTACGATTTCACAAGAGAGGATGGCCTGCTGATAAGCATATACTGGTGAGGTGGCTTCGTATGGCGATTTCAGAAGCATATTCTCAAGCTGATCTCCCTGTTCCGGATAATGTATCTGCTCACTCTACTCGTAAGGTAGGGTCCATCATGGGCAGCACAACGTGGTGCTTCAGCAGAACAGATATGTAAGGCAGCCACATGGTCTTTCATTAACACATTCATTAGACATTATGCCGTTGATACCTTTGCCTCTCAGGACGCTGAATTCAGGTGAAGGATTCTCCTGTCCAATCAGGAGCGTCCCCAACACTAAATTGCTTTGGGACATCCCAATGTATGCTGTGGATACCCTGTGGACCAATATACGTTATGGTAAGAACTTACCGTTGATAACTGTATTTCTCCTAAGTCCACAGGATCCACAGGTAGGGTTGCCACCTCATCCCTTTAATTCTGGACACATTAATTACACAAGTTCTATGGCTGATTAAAAGCACGTGAAATGGAGTCTTGAAGTCAGCCAGCCACAGAACCTGTGTAATTAATATGTGTCCAGAATTAAAGGGATGAGGTGGCCACCCTATCCACAGGGATCCCACCCTGACGCACCTGATTTGAGGATCCTTTTACTCACTAACCTCTTCTGTCTTGTACGGAAGGGTCTGCATGTGTGTTCTTCTCGCCTGATTAGGGCTCTATATGATGCTCCTGCCTTGAGCTTTGGAAAACAACTGATTTGCCTGGGGAGGGGGATATATGGATGGGTCCGTTGCATGCTGGGAGGCCGAAAAGCTTTTACCGCTTGGTGCAAATCCGCTGTCGTTCCATCATATCCCAATGTATCCTGTGGACCTGGGAGAAATACCGTTATCAACGGTGAGTTCTTACCATAACATATATTTCTCCCCTGACCTCTCTCCCGATCTCCTCACTCATATCTCCAACTGTCTCTCTGCTATCACTTCTTGGATGTCCTAGAGCTGTTTTAAACTTAACATGCCTAAGACTGAGCTGATCATCTTCCCACCCTCCCGCACAACCTCACCTCCCACTATTTCATTATCTACCGGTGAATCCTTTTCTCGTAGTCCGTAGAGGATACTGGAGTCCATTTAGTACCATGGGGTATAGACGGGTCCTCTAGGAGCCATGGGCACTTTAAGAACTTGATGATGTGGGCTGGCTCCTCCCTCTATGCCCCTCCTACCAGACTCAGTCTAGGAAACTGTGCCCGAGGAGACGGACATACTTTGAGAGAAGGATAGATATGGATAGTGGGGAGATTCCGAACCAGCACACACAACAAGAGGAAAGCCAAGCTAACCAAACTTGAAACAGGAACAGCAATGGCTGAACCAACATTACTTAACCAAGTAACAGTGCAGGAAGAACGAAGCACAAGTCGGGCGCCCAGTATCCTCTACGGACTATGAGAAACGGATTTACCGGTAGGTAATTAAAATCCTATTTTCTTTTACGTCCTAGAGGATACTAGGGTCCATTTAGTACCATGGGGATGTACCAAAGCACTCAAACTGGGTGGGAGAGTGCTGAGGTTCCCGCAGAACTGATTGACCAAACTGAAGGTCCTCAGAGGCCAAAGTATCGAACTTGTAGACCTTAGCAAACGTGTTCGAATCTTACCAATAAGCTGCTCGGCAGAGCTGTAAAGCCGAGAAACCCCGGTCAGCCGCTCAGGAAGAACCCGCCAACCTAGTAGAGTGGGCCTGAACAGATTTTGGACACAGCAAACCTGCTGTGGAATAAGCATGCTGAATAGTAAGTCTGATCCAGTGTGCAATGGACTGCTGTGAAGCAGGACACCCAATTTCATTAGGCTCATAAAGAACAAACTACGAGTCAGATTTTCTGTGACGAGCTGTGCGCTTTACATACACCTTCAAAGCCCTCACAACATCCAAAGACTTTGAAGTAGCAGAGGTGTTGGTGACAACCGGAACCATAATAGGTTGGTTGATGTGAAATGTGGACACCACTTTAGGAAGAAATTGCTGACGAGTTCTGAGTTCAGCTCTGTCCTCATGGAAAATGAAATAGGGACTTTTGTGAGATAAAGCCCCCAGCTCCGACACACGTCTTGCTGAAGCCAAGGCCAACAGTGTGACGGTCTTCCACGTAAGATATTTTACGTCTACCTCCTGTAACGGTTCAAACCAGTCCGATTGGAAGAACTGCAGCACCACATTGAGATCCCAAGGTGCCGTAGGCGGCACAAAGGGAGGTTGGATTTGCAGAAAGTCTGGACCTCAGGGAGAGAAGCCAATTGTTTCTGAAAGAAAACGGACAAGGCCGAAATCTGGATTTTTATGGAGCCCAGATGCAGGCCCACATCCATGCCTCAAAGACAATAAAGCTGTGCGCTCGGTGAGTGGTGTTGTATGTGATTGTCAGCAGCGACTTGGAAAGGGAATGCCAGTCCCTAGAGAATGTACTTAACAAAATAAAAACCAAGTTGCACTCAACAATCAAAATTTTAAAAACATTTATTTTAAAAATGTAATAAAAATTCTCCCGGGAGTACAATTCAGATAAATCAATATATCATTAAATATATAAAATACAAAATCTCTATACCCAAGTGGGTTATAATAATGGAATTCCTATTAGACAATTCCAGATATTCTACAATATATGACCCCGAAGATATAGTTGTAAATACAATACCAACAGTGATTTTGAGCTGTTATAATGGACTGGTGGGTCTATGTACCAATGAGTGACTCACTTGGTGCATGGAAGGACCAAAAAGTCCTTAATCCATGTGCACACGTGTCAATTCCGATATTCCTAAAATGGATGAGATCCTTAGGGTGTGATTATGTTGCTCAAATGGACACAAAAGTGAACGGATCGACTGTGTGCAGGAAAGCCAGGCCACTGTGGTGATACTGACAGGGAGAGCCCAGAGTGATATTGATACAGCCAGCCGCTGGCTCCCACACAGGGGAGGGAGAGCAGTGTCCACAATAGCCGCCGGGCTGTGATGTAATGCAGCCGTGCACAAGCTGTCAGCCGGCTATGATACCCAGGCGGCTGGATGTTACCTATGCGACACGATGTGACTGCGCTCTCACCTGGATCGGCTGGACTGTCCTCCCACGGGCAGCTCCGATTGAGCCTCCCTGCAGGTCACCTGGTGTGGAGAAGGAATAGTAGTGAAGCCGCAGATGTATTCACCGGCTGTAGGCGGGAGCCAACCACGCTATGATAAGACGATGTAGAGGCTGCGCTGTAACACAAGGCTCCAATTCGGCCTCACCGTGCTGTGCCGCCGGTGGGACCGAGAGGCACCGGAGCCCCGGCATCTGTACGTTGGCTGGGCGGCAGATGGCTGTGGTGGCAGCGGCCGTGATGGAACTGATCTCCTAAATTGTCTCCAACTGAGCCTGACTTCAAAATATTAAGCAGGAATGTTTCTGGAAAAGTACACCTGTATCCTTTATTTAACGCGTTTCAACGCCAGCAGGTATAACCGGAAGTAAAGGTATCTGATACTTATACCTGCTACACAGGTGAGGCTAATTATAACTCATTGAGTCAGAACGATCTCAGTAATCGCAAACATTCATAGAAACGGCCTTTTCACTATGTAGCAGATATAATTGAAACATATAAGCAATGCATAGAGTAAATCTAACATATAGATAACTATACACATACAAATACATATATGCATGTGAACATACGTATTAATTCATACATCATATAATCATGTCTATAGAGGTAGAACATGAGACTGGGAATATGGATTATCAAAAAATAGAGATTGCTATAATATATTATTTGTATTTATATTGGATATATACTATGGAAGATTAGCTGTATTAGTTTACTATTTCACTTCTAGTGTGATATAACATCAGATAAATCAGAGGAAGTGATGTAATGTTATGCCTAAAGAAAGGGAGTATACCAGAGGATGTATAATGTTCTAAAAAGGTGAAGGATGCTACTTGCATAAACATCCAATATATTGTAAGAAAATATAACAAAAATGGAAAAGTAAATACAAAACATGTATATGATGTACATGAAAATTATAAAAAATAAAAACAACTAAAACCATGAAATAATGATACCCATAACTTGCATAACCCTAAACATGAAAGGGCCGTGATTTGGGTGTACAAAAGGCATACCCTACAAGTATGCGTAACATGATGATGACTGATCTAGATAAACTCCAAATCTATTGTTTCATTCAGACCCTGAGGATTAAGTGACTGCAGCTTGAGGATCTAAAGGATTCTAAAGCGGTCACCTTCCCTGCTGGTAACTGGGACATGTTCCAGTCCTACCCGCTGGATCCCCCCCATGTAGTTCCAAGAAGTGACGTGGAATGCTGTGATTGGTACATTTGTTAAGAATGTTCCTTCTGTGTTCCATAAACCGGATTTTTAAAGGACGTATTGTCCTGCCTACATAATATAGTTGACACGGGCATATCAGCAGATAGATAACATATTGTGTACTGCAATTAATAAATGAATCAATGGTGTAAACTTTCTTAGATACTGCTGCACACACATTTTTAGTTTTGTTCATAACAAATGAACAAGTAGTGGACCTAACATGATTGCACCTATAAAACTCCAGGACCTCTGGTCCAATCAGTGTCCTTTGTGGGCACTTAGAGACCCGTTTTTTGGAGTGCCCTCCAAAAAAAACTAGGGGCCAGGATATTTTTCAAGTTCCTTGCTTTCTTAAAAACTATCGAAGATGTTTCAGCAAGATGTTCCTTGAGTATGGGGTCAGTGAATAATAATCTGTAATGATGTAATGTAATCTTAATGATGTTTCTAATTTTATTCGCAGCTATATTAAACTTAGATTTAAATACTAAACCGTATTTGTTGTTTTTCAAGTTATCATTATTTAACAAATCTCCATTATTGTTGATTCTATTCCTACCGTTACTATACCTATGATTAATACTCCTAGATGAACTAATTTGTGTGGTATCAGTACTATTCACAGTATCATCGCAACCATGACTTTGTATCTCTATCCTTACAGAGGGTTTATCCTTATTGATAATGAGGGTGTCTGTTCTAACTAGCTTTGAGGCATAATCCAAAGCTTCATCAAGTACTGTTTGTGGGTATTCACAATTTTTGAATGTTTCTACCAGATTTGTTATTTGTTCTTGATATTTTACATCAGATGTGCAATTCCTTCTGATTCTATATACTTGGCTTTTAGGAACATTCCTAAGCCAACTCTTATTATGATTACTGGAATATGGTATATACACTGCTCAAAAAAATAAAGGGAACACTTAAAGAACACAATGTAACTCCAAGTCAATCACACTTTTGTGAAATCAAACTGTCCACTTAGGAAGCAACACTTATTGACAATCAGTTTCACATGCTGTTGTGCAAATGGAATAGACAACAGGTGGAAATTATAGTCAATTAGCAAGACACCCGCAATAAAGGAGTTGTTCTGCAGGAGGTGACCACAGACCACTTCTCAGCTCTTATGCTTTCTGGCTGATGTCACTGGTCACTTTTGAAAGCTGGCGGTGCTTTCACTCTAGTGGTAGCATGAGACGGAGTCTACAACCCACACAAGTGGCTCAGGTAGTAGCTATCCAGGATGGCACATCAATGCGAGCTGTGGCAAGAAGGTTTGCTGTGTCTGTCAGCGTAGTGTCGGAGCATGGAGGCGCTACCATGAGACAGGCCAGTACTTCAGGAGATGTGGAGGAGGCCGTAGGAGGCAACAACCCCAGCAGCAGGACCGCTACCTCCGCCTTTGTGCAAGGAGGAACAGGAGGAGCACTGCCAGAGCCCTGCAAAATTTCCTCCAGCAAGCCACAAATGTGCATGTGTCTACTCAAACGATCAGAAACAGACTCCATGAGGGTGGTATGAGGGCCCGACGTCCACAGGTGGGGGTTGTGCTCACAGCCCAACACCGTGCAGGACATTTGGCATTTGCCAAGAACACCAAGATTGGCAAATTCACCACTGGCGCCCTGTGCTCTTCACAGATGAAAGCAGGTTCTCACTGAGCACATGTGACAGACGTGACAGAGTCTGGAGACGCCAAGGAGAACGTTCTGCTGCCTGCAACATCCTCCAGCATAACCGGTTTGGCAGTGGGTCAGTAATGGTGTGGGGTGGCATTTCTTTGGGGGGCCGCACAGCCATCCATGTGCTCGCCAGAGGTAGCCTGACTCCCATTAGGTACCGAGATGAGATCCTCAGACCCCTTGTGAGACCATATGCTGGTGCAGTTGGCCCTGGGTTCCTCCTAATGCAAGACAATGCTAGACCTCATGTGGCTGGAGTGTGTCAGCAGTTCCTGCAAGACGAAGGCATTGATGCTATGGACTGGCCCGCCCGTTCCCCAGACCTGAATCCAATTGAGCACATCTGGGACATCATGTCTCGCTCCATCCACCGCTCCATGCACCACAGACTGTCCAGGAGTTGGCGGATGCTTTAGTCCAGGTCTGGGAGGAGAATCCTCAGGAGAGACCATCTGCCACCTCATCAGGAGCATGCCCAGGCGTTGCAGGGAGGTCATACAGGCACGTGGAGACCACAAACACTACTGAGCCTCATTTTGACTTGTTTTAAGGACATTGCATCAAAGTTGGATCAGCCTGTAGTGTGTTTTTCCACTTTAATTTTGAGTGCGACTCCAAATCCAGATTTCCATGGGTTAATAAATTCGATTTCCATTGATTTTTTTTTTGTGATTTTGTTGTCAGCACATTCAACTATGTAAAGAACAAAGTATTTAATAAGAATATTTCTCTAACGTCCTAGTGGATGCTGGGGACTCTGTAAGGACCATGGGGAATAGACGGGCTCCGCAGGAGACTGGGCACTCTAAAGAAAGATTCAGTACTATCTGGTGTGCACTGGCTCCTCCCTCTATGCCCCTCCTCCAGACCCCAGTTAGAATCTGTGCCCGGCCAGAGCTGGGTGCTCCTAGTGGGCTCTCTTGAGCTTGCTAGAAAAGAAAGTATTTTGTCAGGTTTTTTATTTTCAGAGAGCTTCTGCTGGCAACAGACTCTCTGCTACGTGGGACTGAGGGGAGAGAAGCAAACCTACTCACTGCAGCTAAGTTGCGCTTCTTAGGCTACTGGACACCATTAGCTCGAGAGGGATCGAACACAGGTACCTAACCTTGATCGTCCGTTCCCGGAGCCAGAAGTACAGAAGCAGCAGAAGCAAGAAGACATCGAAATCGGCGGCAGAAGACTCCTGTCTTCACTTAAGGTAGCGCACAGCACTGCAGCTGTGCGCCATTGCTCCCGCAGCACACCCACACACTCCGGTCACTGTAGGGTGCAGGGCGCAGGGGGGGGGGCGCCCTGGGCAGCAATTAAGATACCTGATGGCAAAAGTATACATATATACAGTCAGGCACTGTATATATGTGCAAGCCCCCGCCATTTTTACACATGAGAAGCGGGACAGAAGCCCGCCGCTGAGGGGGCGGGGCCTTCTTCCTCAGCACACCAGCGCCATTTTCTCTTCACAGCTCCGCTGGTAGGACGCTCGCCAAGCTCTCCCCTGCAGTATACAGGTGCAATAGAGGGTAAAAAAAAAAGAGAGGGGGGGCACATAAATTTAGGCGCAGAGATATATATATACAGATATGCCCTCATACACCGTTGCTCATAGCGCGCTATTTAGGGTCCTGAATCGCGAGTTGTAATAACGTTATGGCGTGCGTTGTGTCCCACGCCATGTAATACACATTTTCACCGCTAGGTGGCGAATGCTCCATGTTAAGCACGGTGCCGCGCGTTCACTAAGAGTAGAACACATCATAACACATCATATATTTACCTGGAGTGCCAAATCATATTGTGGTAAGCAGTGGCATAGTGGTTACAGTGTCTGTTTGCAATCTGTGCGTCCTGTGTTCAAATCCTGTTGACACCAGAGATTTTTTTTTTTTTGGGTGAATTTATTTTTATATTTTTTTTTTTAAAGAAATACACTTGTTTGGTCTGTTTATTGTTTCCAGCTGAGCTCGTTGTAACAAAGCACTAACCCGTTCACTGTCAATATTGTCGTTCCATTGGGGAAAATATCTGTTATTGTGAAGCCTAAACATTTCGGACATCATTTTCGGTTCATTTGCTTCAAATAGCCCTAAATATGTAATGCACAATGCCACTGGATCTCTGTCATTAATGTGACATCTTGGTGACCATCCATTATGGTTTGTACACAGACACCGGACAAAATCCGTTAATAGTACAACACATCACATCATATATTTACCTGGAGTGCCAACACAGAACATTGTCAGCAGTGGCATAGTGGTTACAGTGTCCGCTTGCAATCCGTGCGTCCTGTGTTCAAATCCTGTTGACACCAGAGTTTTTTTTGGGAGGGGTGAATTTATTTTTATATGTTTTTTTTTAAAGAAATACACTTGTTTGGTCTGTTTATTATTTCCAGCTGGGCTCCATTATGTTTTGTACACAGACACCGGATAAAATCCGTTATGGGTACAACACATTGCAGGCGGTGGGGAAGCAAATTCAGTTTGCACGCATTGTGGGCTACAGATTCAATCCTTGGTTTGCGGACTGCATCTGGCGTCTTACTGTACATCAGGCAAAAATGGCAGGGAGACGCTACTTCAGAGGGGAGCTTCTGATCCTGCTTAGGTGGCGGGACCGGCCATTTGCTACGAACTTCTTTTCCGGTTCATTTGCTTCAAATAGCCCTAAATATGTAATGCACAATGCCACTGGATCTCTATGTCATTAATGTGACATCTTGGTGACCATCCATTATGGTTTGTACACAGACACCGGACAAAATCCGTTAATAGTACAACACATCACATCATATATTTACCTGGAGTGCCAACACAGAACATGGTCAGCAGTGGCATAGTGGTTACAGTGTCCGCTTGCAATCTGTGCGTCCTGTGTTCGAATCCTGTTGACACCAGAGTTTGTTTTTTTTTGGGTGAATTTATTTTTATATGGTTTTTTTTTAAAGAAATACACTTGTTTGGTCCATTATGTTTTGTACACAGACACCGGATAAAATCCGTTATGGGTACAACACATTGCAGGCGGTGGGGAAGCAAATTCAGTTTGCACGCATTGTGGGCTACAGATTCAATCCTTGGTTCGCGGACTGCATCCGGCATCAGGCAAAAATGGCAGGGAGACGTTACTTCAAAGGGGAGCTTCTGATCCTGCTTAGGTGGCGAGACCGGCCATTTGCTACAAACTTGGAGAAGCGGCGGGCTTACAATAAAGCCCGTCGTGAGATCCGAGTAAAATATGGCCAGTCCCGCAGCCTCAGGTCACTCCAGAGGAAGTGGAGTGATCTGGTCACCAGGGAGCCCAGGAAACTGGAATTACTGCGGCTGTCCCTGAGGAGTAAGTGCAGTCCAGTACTGCACATTATTACTCATGTACAGTATTTAAGTAATGTACATTTCTCTAATGTCCTAGAGGATGCTGGGGTCCATTTAGTACCATGGGGTATAGACAGGTCTGTAGGAGCAATCGGCACTAAATGACTTTAAACGTGTGGGCTGGCCCCTCCCTCTATGCCCCTCCTCCAGACGTCAGTTTAGAAATTGTGCCCGAAGGAATCTGTTTGGATGGGCGACCATGTTAAGGTCGACAGTCATTAGGTCTACCACTATTGGTCGACAGTGACATGGTCGACATGGACTCATGATTGACACATGAAAATGGTCAACCTTAACATGGTCGACCATTCATAACGGAACCATGCCCGGACGCCACACACCATACCGCAATGCTCGTTATACCCTATGCCACACACCGCAATGCCCCTTATACATTATGCCACACACTGCAATCCCCTGAAACATTATACCACATACTACAATGCCCATGATATAGGTGTGGATCATAGAATCGACAGTAACTAGTTCAACAATGTTTAGGTCGACCACTATTGGTCGACAGTACCTAGGTCGACAGGGTTGGAAGGTCGACATGAGTTTTGTTTTTGGTGTTGTTTTGTTCGGAAAGTGACGGGGAACCCCAATTAGTGCACCGTGTCCCCTCGCAGTAGAGGGCTCAGACTCTACTGCGCATGCACAGATCTCTGGGAAAATGGCGCGGCGGCCATTTTCACAGAGATTTCTCTACTGCGCATGCGCAGAACTCTGTGAAAATGAGTTTTAACAGCACCTGTGACGTTGCACCCATTATAGAAACACCAGTGCCTGTGACACATTATGACACACCGCAATGTTCGTGATACATTATGCCACACACCACAATGCCCATTAAACATTAAGTCCTACAGTAAGGCTTCTAATTAGTGGTCGATCGTGTACCTAAGCACCTCCTCAGCCATTATTTACTGTTACAGCATTCAGTATGTGCAGTAATGTACTGTATCTAAGGGCACTGTACGTTCCTTTTTGTACCCAGGGCGTCAGCAGCGGATAAGATTGCGAAGGGCCCAGCAGCAGAGAAGGTGGCGAAGGGCCCGGCGCCACTCGTTCTCTGCCATAGCGGGACCCAGCGCCACAAGCAGTAAGTCTTGTACTCTCTTTATTGGGTACTCTTTATACCAGTGGTTCCCAAACGTTTTTGAGTCACGGCACCCCTAGGCCAAAAGTTTCTTATTGAGAAATTTAGAAACAAATAAATAAACAAAAGTAAAATGTGCTTGTACAGTACTGTATGTCATCCTTAAGGCCCATACACACTTGACGATGCACATGTCGTTAACGACTTCCCTTGAACTTCCCTTGAACAGCTGAGCAAACGACATGAGCATACACACTACCAACGACGAAAGACCAAAGACCATAGACCATTCATCGTTGAAGCATCCAAGCTGAACAGTTTATTAAAATAATGAGCTGGGAACAGGGCTGGTGAACAGTTGCTTGGTCGTTGGTCTTTCACACCATACACATTCAACGACGTCTCTGGTCGGTAACGACCATAGTGGAAATTGAGCATACATGCTCCACAGATAAGCGAGGGTCGTTAACGTCCCGCGGGGCCGCGCATCGGTGGTCGGCGGATGCATACACACTTGACGATATAATGAGCGATGTCGTTGATGAGGGCTGAAATGAACGACGTCGTTCATTTTATCGTCAAGTGTGTATGGGCCTTTAGGTTCAATTACTGTATGTGGTGAGGGACACTTCTGATTGCCCAAATACTGTACTGTAATTTATGATTGGAAGAACCCAGCACTGATTTTGCCTATTACAGTGACAATAAATATTTGAATTGTTTCTTGATCACCCCTGCAAGCGTCTTTTTTTATTTTTGAGATTTACCAGTGTCTGTGAAACTGATCATACAGTAGATGTGCTAAATTTAGCACATCTACGATCTGATCTGAATTAGGCCCCAGGTGCGATTTGCACCTTGTGAAATGTACAGTAAACCATCAGGGTATGAATGCTTTTGTTTGATTACTGCTGGGGACAATGGTAATGCTGTGGCCAATGTGTTTAATACAGGCACCCCTGGACCAATTCCTCCGCCGCCGGCATTTGCGGACCCGCCTCGTCTTGGTAAGACATTTTTGTTAAGTTAAGGCTCATTTCACCACTGTTTCTAAACCTTATTCCCCACCCTGTGCCTCTTATCCTACACCTCCCACTGTGCCTCAGCTTCCCCTTGTCTTTTAGCCTATCCCTGCTCCTGTGGCTGAGCCTCCCCATGTCTCTGCTGTGGAACATCATGATGTCATGTAAACTGTGCTTTATAGGGTTCCAACGCTCACAGTTGGAGGACGCAGGCAGCCTTCCAGGTCCCACAGCAGGAGGACACTGGAGAGGAAGGCGCAGCCCTCCCCAAAGTAAGTACAGTACTTGTTTTTGTTAAGGGCCAAGGTAAAGTACATGGCAGATAGCACACTGGGGGTCATTCCGAGTTGTTCGCTCGTTGCCGATTTTCGCAACGGAGCGATTAAGGCAAAAATGCGCATGGTTCGCAGTGCGCATGCGCTAAGTATTTTAGCACAAAACTTAGTAGATTTACTCACGTCCGAACGAAGAATTTTCATCGTTTAAGTGATATGTAGTGTGATTGACAGGAAGTGGGTGTTTCTGGGCGGAAACTGACCGTTTTCTGGTAGTGTGCGGAAAAACGCAGGCGTGCCAGGATAAAACGCAGGAGTGTCTGGATAAACGGGGGAGTGGCTGGCCGAACGCAGGGCGTGTTTGTGACGGCAAACCAGGAACGAAACGGGCTGAGCTGATCACAGTATAGGAGTAAGTCTCGAGCTACTCAGAAACTGCTAAGAATTATTTATTTGCACTTCTGCTAATCTTTCATTCGCAATTCTGCTAAGCGAAGATACACTCCCAGAGGGCGGCGGCCTAGTGTGTGCAATGCTGCTAAAATATGCTAGCGAGCGAACAACTCGGAATGACCCCCACTGTGTGAGGTAAAGTGCATGGCACACTGTGTGAAGTAAAGTGCATTGCAGATGGCATACTGTGAGGTAAAGTACATACAGCACTCTGAATTTCAAAGGTTTTATGTAAAATGGATATAAGCAAATTCATCTGAGCTGTCTCCATCGTCTATAGAAGCTTCCATGTTATACAGTACATTCCTGAGTTGAAGTGCTGAAGCATATTGGTAGTTGGTTTAAAATCCTTGCAACAAATACCCAAGCGTCTTAAACCATATCTGACATAAAGAATACCACATACAGTAAAGTGGTCCTGAATTGCTTCACTGTTGTGTGTCTGGTCAGTGTCTTTGTTGTTGTCATTGTTAAAAACAAATTAGCCCTACTGAATACACACAACCGGCAGCCACAATAGATGTTACCTAAAGTAACCTTACTTAATCTGATTGTGTGGCCTGGAATCCATTGTGTAGGGAAGAATGAGGGGGTTGTATGAGGGGGTTGTATGGCCTGACATCTGATACTGGCTGTATCTACCCAACAGCAAACACACAGGTTATCTGAGCAGTCACATGGGGGAGGGGAACATTATTTTACAAACTATAACACAATAACCAATACATTCATATACTGTATATACATCGAAAACATAACTGTACCCATGTAACAATAACATCATACAATATAATACAATATTCTGTCTCTCTGTCTCCATCTCCTCATCTCCTCCCACCCTGCCTCATCTATCCTATTGAAAATTGTGCTGCCATTTTTTTCAACAGTCCAGCAGGAGGAAGCCAGGCCAGCCAGCCCCTCGGGCCCTAGCATGGACAGTGGTGGGTGGACCAGCCCAGAACAACCACTGTACTGTGCATCCAGCTCCTCGGAGGAGGAGGTGGCAGCAGCACTACCTCCTGCATACAGCAGGCCTCCCCCAGGCTGTAAGTACTGCACTGTAATGTAATGTTTTTGGTCTCCAGCATCAATAATCTTCTTACTGTACTTTATTGGTGTTCACATGTGCTGCCGTATGATATTTTATAATATTTCTGTATGCTGTACTGTATTACTATCATTTTGGAAAGTGACCGAACATTTCTGTATCCACAGTACATTCCCCCATACAACCAGAGGAGGAATCTGAGGAGTGGTCCGACACTCCTGCACTACCATGTAAGAACTACTGTACTATACATTACTGACTGTACTGTATTCAACTTTTAAGAATACTGTCTCTACACTACAGTACACAGTGGAGGATTTACAGTATAACAAGTTAACCAAAGAATCTGCTTAGGGCCCTGTAGGTCTCATTTTGTTCAGGGCCCCATGAGATCTACGGTAGAATACTAAACCTAGACCTCAGAGTTCTTAACTGTACTTTACTGTGATTTAAATAAAACACCACATGTGCAGTGTACATTATTAAACTGACAGTGCGCTTTTTTTCACAGCAACGCCTGCTCCATCATCTAAATCGGGCTCATCCACCCCAACTTCACTGACCCATTCACCGGGACCGGCGGACCCGGCTCGTCCCGGTAAGACACTTTTTGTTAAGTTAAGGCTCATTTCACCACTGTTTCTAAACCTTATTCCCCCACCCTGTGCCTAATGTCATTTCTCCGACGTCCTAGTGGATGCTGGGTACTCCGTAAGGACCATGGGGTATAGATGGGCTCCGCAGGAGACTGGGCACTCTTAAAAGAAATACTGTAAAAAATGTGGAGGCGGAGCAGGTGCCGATAAGTGTGATGTCACCCCCTGCGGGGCCGACACCAGAGTGGGTGGATATGTGAAAGGTATTACACGACAGTGTCAGCTCCTTGCATAAAAGGTTTGATGACATAACAGCTGTGGGACAGCCGGCTTCTCAGCCAGTGCCTGCCCAGGCATCTCACAGGCCATCAGGGGCTCAAAAATGCCCGCTACCTCAGATGGCAGACACAGATGTCGACACGGAGTCCGACTCCAGTGTCGACGAGGACGAGACTAATGTACATTCCACAAGGGCCATCTGATGCATGATTACGGCAATGAAAGAGGTGTTGCACATTTCTGACATTAACCCAGGTACCACTAAAAAGGGTATTATGTTGGGGGAGAAAAAGCAACCGGTGGTTTTTCCCCCATCAGATGAGTTGAAGGAAGTGTGTGAAGAAGCGTTACAATGATTGTACACCGGTGGGAACGACCACAGGTGGACATGATGGCGTCCCGCCTCAACAAAAAGCTAAAAAGATATTGCGCCAGGTCAAGGGACCCTCAGGCGATAGCTGTGGACGCTCTGGTGACACCGTGGGTGTACCAGTCGGTGTATGTGTTCTCTCCTCTTCCTCTCATACCCAAGGTACTGAAAGAGAGGAGTAAGGACAATACTCATCGTTCCGGATTGGCCAAGAAGAACTTGGTACCCAGAACTACAAGAAATGATCTCAGAGGACCCATGGCCTCTGCCTCTCAGACAGGACCGTACGGTGTGATTGGTGTGGCTGGTATGAGTCTTACCCTGGATTCCAAATCCTTTCCTAGTAATGTCAGCTCTTCCGGGCACAGTTTCCCTAACTGAGGTCTGGAGGAGGGGCATAGAGGGAGGAGCCAGAGCACACCAGATATAGTACCTAATCTTTCTTTTAAGAGTGCCCAGTCTCCTGCAGAGCCCGTCTATACCTAATGGTCCTTACGGAGTACCCAGCATCCACTACGGACTACGAGAAATAGAATTACCGGTGAGTAAATTCTTATTTTTACATGCATACTATTCAAAAACTGAACCTGTATTAATGCTGTCCATTTTTTTTTTTTTTTTTTTTTTTTTACAGTGCTACTCCGGAGAATCCGCCAGTTGCTTTCAATAGCAAATATATTATTTTATAGAATAGCTGATAATGTGTAAAATGTATTTATTTTGTTTTGTTTTTGTTTAATATAATAATAATTTGTATTTGGCGGTGTGCATTGCAAATTTATTCCTCTCTCTCTCTTACATGAAGCAGGGTTAAGCAGGGCAGCGAGATCTACTGTAGCATGCAGGCCAAACTCCATATGCAGTAACCTCTTTGGTTGCTTTAAGAAATGTCATTTTCACTCACAGAGAAATGTATCACAAGGAGGGCTTTCTGTTTGCTAAGAAATGTCATTTACAGTATAACATACACAGTATTGTATGGCTATCCCTGCCCCCTAGTCAAAACCTGTTTCTGTAGACACTGCTGCTCAATTAGCAGCAGTTGAATGTGTATTCAGAGTAAAGTGGATTAACTCTATTGTTTAGAAATCTTGTGTCTGCAGAAATGGTGTTTGTCTGGGGGGAGGGACAGCCATACAATACTGTGTATGTTATACTGTAAATGACATTTCTTAGCAAACAGAAAGCCCTCCTTGTGATACATTTCTCTGTGAGTGAAAATTTGCACCAGCAAATCTGCTCATAACTGTCCATTTTCAAAAACAGTCTGTACCATGACAGTTAGGAGCTGATTGGCAATGGCTGAAACATTACTTACCGAGTAACAATGCAGTGCTAAACTAAACAAAGTGGTACTGAACCAATTAACAGCAGGAAACGAAGCGCTGGGCAGGCGCCCAGCATCCTCTACGGACTACGAGAAAATTATTTACCGGTAAATGATTTACCTATAAAACGTGTGAAAAGTCCCATTTTCAGAACCTTCTGGCCCCCTTGTCCGGCATTGAATACCCCCCTTAGTGTACTAATGTACTAAGGTGGAAACTAACACAAATTATAATAACACAAAATAACTGTAAATTATATAAAAACTTTAATAAAAAAAACTAGAAGGAAAAAAACACAAAATAATTTTTTTTATAAACAGCGTAAAATATAAAGAAAAATTTGTTGGACCACCGCTCTCAGAATGAGAACCAATCGCCGGAGTTGGTCTGTGAAAATAAAAAACAATGTACAGTATTAGAACAGTAAGACAGGTTGAGTACTGTACAGTATACTGTACAGCACTTTATCAAAGTTTATGAACAGTATGCATGTAAAATAACACTATAATGACTGTACCCCTAGTCAGGTTGTCCGGGCCAAAGCGCCCTGGTCCTGGAACTTGGCCGGTACCTGTTTTATGGGAAAAAAGATAAATGACTGTAAATACTGTACTGTACCAGGCCCCCAAGGAACCCTATAAAGCACAGTTTACATGACATCATGATGTTCCACAGCAGAGACATGGGGAGGCTCAGCCACAGGAGCAGGGATAGGCTAAAAGACGAGGGGAAGCTGAGGCACAGTGGGAGGTGTAGGATAAGAGGTACAGGGTGGGGAATAAGGTTTAGAAACAGTGGTGAAATGAGCCTTAACTTAACAAAAATGTCTTACCAGGATGAGGCGGGTCCGCAAATGCCGGCGGCGGAGGAATTGGTCCAGGGGTGCCTGTATTAAACACATTGGCCACAGCATTACCATTGTCCCCAGCAGTAATCAAACAAAAGCATTCATACCCTCATGGTTTACTGTACATTTCACAAGGTGCAAATCGCACCTGGGGCCTAATTCAGATCAGATCGTAGATGTGCTAAATTTAGCACATCTACTGTATGATCAGTTTCACAGACACTGGTAAATCTCAAAAATAAAAAAAGACGCTTGCAGGGGTGATCAAGAAACAATTCAAATATTTATTGTCACTGTAATAGGAAAAGTCAGTGCTGGGTTCTTCCACCCCTTATACAATGCCCACAGCAGTAGCACCCCTAATACACATAATGCCCACAGCAGTACCGCCCCTTATACAATGCCCACAGTAGTATTGCCCCTTATGCTATGGCCACTGTACTGTTAGTGCCCCTTATGTACAGTAGAGCCTATAAAAGAAATGCCCCCAGTAGTAGTGCCCTTTATGTCCCCAGGAGTGCCCCTTATGTCCCACTTGTATAAAGTGACTCCTATGCAATGCCCGTAAATCTCAAAAATAAAAATAGACGCTTGCAGGGGTGATCAAATATTTATTGTCACTGTAATAGGCACTGGAACTTGGCCGGTACCTGTTTTATGGGAAAAAAGATAAATGACTGTAAATACTGTACTGTACCAGGCCCCCAAGGAACCCTATAAAGCACAGTTTACATGACATCATGATGTTCCACAGCAGAGACATGGGGAGGCTCAGCCACAGGAGCAGGGATAGGCTAAAAGACAAGGGGAAGCTGAGGCACAGTGGGAGGTGTAGGATAAGAGGCACAGGGTGGGGAATAAGGTTTAGAAACAGTGGTGAAATGAGCCTTAACTTAA
This sequence comes from Pseudophryne corroboree, assembly GCF_028390025.1. NCBI lineage: Eukaryota > Metazoa > Chordata > Amphibia > Anura > Myobatrachidae > Pseudophryne > Pseudophryne corroboree. The sequence goes on from NC_086454.1 coordinate 187,735,647, forward strand.
CAAAAATGTCTTACCAAGACGACGCGGGTCCGCAAATGCCGGCGGCGGAGGAATTGGTCCAGGGGTGCCTGTATTAAACACATTGGCCACAGCATTACCATTGTCCCCAGCAGTAATCAAACAAAAGCATTCATACCCTCATGGTTTACTGTACATTTCACAAGGTGCAAATCGCACCTGGGGCCTAATTCAGATCAGATCGTAGATGTGCTAAATTTAGCACATCTACTGTATGATCAGTTTCACAGACACTGGTAAATCTCAAAAATAAAAAAAGACGCTTGCAGGGGTGATCAAGAAACAATTCAAATATTTATTGTCACTGTAATAGGCAAAATCAGTGCTGGGTTCTTCCAATCATAAATTACAGTACAGTATTTGGGCAATCAGAAGTGAATCTTGTCCCTCACCACATACAGTAATTGAACCTAAAGGCCCATACACACTTGACGATAAAATGAACGACGTCGTTCATTTCAGCCCTCATCAACGACGTCGCTCATTATATCGTCAAGTGTGTATGCATCCGACGACCACCGATGCGCGGCCCCGCGGGACGTTAACGACCCTCGCTTATCTGTGGAGCATGTATGCTCAATTTCCACTATGGTCGTTACCGACCAGAGACGTCGTTGAATGTGTATGGTGTGAAAGACCAACGACCAAGCCACTGTTCAGCAGCCCTGTTCGCAGCTCATTATTTTAATAAACTGTTCAGCTTGGATGCTTCAACGATGAATGGTCTTTGGTCTTTCGTCGTTGGTAGTGTGTATGCTCATGTCGTTTGCTCAGCTGTTCAAGGGAAGTTCAAGGGAAGTTGTTAACGACATGTGCATCGTCAAGTGTGTATGGGCCTTAAGGATGACATCATAGGTGTGCGCAGGGGGGGTGCCTGGTGCGCCCAGGCACCCCCTAATGTCTGGCACCCCGATCTCACATGCCTGATGCAACGATTGCCAAGCAGGCTGATTACTGTCCCCTCTGCGCTGCAACCCTGTCAGGACTGCATTACTGACAGGATGCCTGGGTTAATCAAGGGTGCCACTGCCACCAGCTTTCAAACTCCCGGCTCCACCTCCATGTACAAAAACAGCGTGATGTGACGTGATTACGTCATGCTGCTCGCACACGCACACCCGCCACATGCCCACCTCTCTCCTTCTATGCTATGCCAACGCCAGCCACTGATGAGGATCAGCATGCAGCCAGTGTTCCTCTTAGAAAGACAAATTCAATACTGGCAGGCGGTCGGTAGCAACATTGACACGTCACTCGTTTTTCCAGCAGCGGCAGTACTAGTCTGCGACTGTCAGTGAGTGACTGACTTGTAAGTAAGCTGCTGCAGCTTGCAGGGGAAAGAGAGGGGGAGCCAGACCAGGCTGAGTAGGAGCACTGTAATTGCAGTGTGTGCCATCAGGGGTGTTTGGTGCACACCACAACATCTGACAATGTATCTGCTTTATTAGGATTGGTACAAGGGTGGATATTTTATATTGCGTTGACCGTCAATAGATGGTGCTAGACACACCACTCCAACGGTGCACCCCCTAATAAAATGTGCTGCGCACGCCTATGGATGACATACAGTACTGTACAAGCACATTTTACTTTTGTTTATTTATTTGTTTCTAAATTTCTCAATAAGAAACTTTTGGCCTAGGGGTGCCGTGACTCAAAAACGTTTGGGAACCACTGGTATAAAGAGTACCCAATAAAGAGAGTACAAGACTTACTGCTTGTGGCGCTGGTCCCCGCTATGGCAGAGAACGAGTGGCGCCGGGCCCTTCACCACCTTCTCTGCTGCTGGGCCCTTCGCAATCTTATCCGCTGCTGACGCCCTGGGTACAAAAAGGAACGTACAGTGCCTTTAGATACAGTACATTACTGCACATACTGAATGCTGTAACAGTAAATAATGGCTGAGGAGGTGCTTAGGTACACGGTCGACCACTAATTAGAAGCCTTACTGTAGGACTTAATGTTTAATGGGCATTGTGGTGTGTGGCATAATGTATCACGAACATTGCGGTGTGTCATAATGTGTCACAGGCACTGGTGTTTCTATAATGGGTGCAACGTCACAGGTGCTGTTAAAACTCATTTTCACAGAGTTCTGCGCATGCGCAGTAGAGAAATCTCTGTGAAAATGGCCGCCGCGCCATTTTCCCGGAGATCTGTGCATGCGCAGTAGAGTCTGAGCCCTCTACTGCGAGGGGACACGGTGCACTAATTGGGGTTCCCCGTCACTTTCCGAACAAAACAACACCAAAAACACAAAAACAAAACTCATGTCGACCTTCCAACCCTGTCGACCTAGGTACTGTCGACCAATAGTGGTCGACCTAAACATTGTTGAACTAGTTACTGTCGATTCTATGATCCACACCTATATCATGGGCATTGTAGTATGTGGTATAATGTTTCAGGGGATTGCAGTGTGTGGCATAATGTATAAGGGGCATTGCGGTGTGTGGCATAGGGTATAACGAGCATTGCGGTATGGTGTGTGGCGTCCGGGCATGGTTCCGTTATGAATGGTCGACCATGTTAAGGTTGACCATTTTCATGTGTCAATCATGAGTCCATGTCGACCATGTCACTGTCGACCAATAGTGGTAGACCTAATGACTGTCGACCTTAACATGGTCGCCCATCCAAACAGATTCCTTCGGGCACAATTTCTAAACTGACGTCTGGAGGAGGGGCATAGAGGGAGGGGCCAGCCCACACGTTTAAAGTCATTTAGTGCCGATTGCTCCTACAGACCTGTCTATACCCCATGGTACTAAATGGACCCCAGCATCCTCTAGGACATTAGAGAAATGTACATTACTTAAATACTGTACATGAGTAATAATGTGCAGTACTGGACTGCACTTACTCCTCAGGGACAGCCGCAGTAATTCCAGTTTCCTGGGCTCCCTGGTGACCAGATCACTCCACTTCCTCTGGAGTGACCTGAGGCTGCGGGACTGGCCATATTTTACTCGGATCTCACGACGGGCTTTATTGTAAGCCCGCCGCTTCTCCAAGTTTGTAGCAAATGGCCGGTCTCGCCACCTAAGCAGGATCAGAAGCTCCCCTTTGAAGTAACGTCTCCCTGCCATTTTTGCCTGATGCCGTATGCAGTCCGCGAACCAAGGATTGAATCTGTAGCCCACAATGCGTATATGATGTGATGTGATGTGTTGTACTATTAACGGATTTTGTCCGGTGTCTGTGTACAAACCATAATGGATGGTCACCAAGATGTCACATTAATGACATAGAGATCCAGTGGCATTGTGCATTACATATTTAGGGCTATTTGAAGCAAATGAACCGGAAAAGAAGTTCGTAGCAAATGGCCGGTCTCGCCACCTAAGCAGGATCAGAAGCTCCCCTCTGAAGTAGCGTCTCCCTGCCATTTTTGCCTGATGTACAGTAAGACGCCGGATGCAGTCCGCAAACCAAGGATTAAATCTGTAGCCCACAATGCGTGCAAACTGAATTTGCTTCCCCACCGCCTGCAATGTGTTGTACCCATAACGGATTTTATCCGGTGTCTGTGTACAAAACATAATGGACCAAACAAGTGTATTTCTTTAAAAAAAAACATATAAAAATAAATTCACCCGAAAACAAACAAACTCTGGTGTCAACAGGATTCAAACACAGGACGCACGGATTGCAAGCGGACACTGTAACCACTATGCCACTGCTGACCATGTTCTGTGTTGGCACTCCAGGTAAATATATGATGTGATGTGATGTGTTGTACTATTAACGGATTTTGTCCGGTGTCTGTGTACAAACCATAATGGATGGTCACCAAGATGTCACATTAATGACATAGAGATCCAGTGGCATTGTGCATTACATATTTAGGGCTATTTGAAGCAAATGAACCGGAAATTATGTCCGAAATGTTTAGGCTTCACAATAACAGATATTTTCCCCAATGTAACGACAATATTGATAGTGAACGGGTTAGTGCTTTGTTACAATGAGCTCAGCTGGAAATAATAAACAGAAAGAATCCACAAAAAAAATAATTCTGGTCCCGCTAGGATTCGAACCCATCAGCCAATCAGCAGGTAGCGCGATGAAGGGTCCGTTGGCTATTTGAGGCAGTCGCCATAGAGTTTAGGAAAAACGACATCTGGTGGACAGAAAGTAGAATGCATGTTACAATTATAACGTGACGTCACATTTACAACGCAACTTATAACGGGAGTTATAGCGCAAGGAGCTGGCGCAAGTTGCATGGCGCCCGCTATGCGGTACGCAGCAACGATATATCAGGAGACATCTGTATATATATATAAAAACAGCAGCTACTGGGTAAACACTAAGGTACAGTGTAATCCCTGGGTTATATAGCGCTGGGGTGTGTGCTGGCATACTCTCTCTCTGTCTCCCCAAAAGCCTTTGTGGGGTCCTGTCCTCAGTCAGAGCGTTCCCTGTATGTGTGCGGTGTGTCGGTACGCCTGTGTCGACATGTTTGATGAGGAAGGATACGTGGAGGCAGAACAAGTGCAAATAGATGTGGTGTCGCCCCCGTCGGGGCCGACACCTGATTGGATGGATATGTGGAAGGTGTTAAATGATAATGTAAGCTCCTTACATAACAGATTGGATAAAGCTGTAGCCTTGGGACAGTCGGGGTCTCAACCCATGCCTGCTCCCACAGCGCCGAGGCCGTCAGGGTCTCAAAAGCGCCCAATATCCCAGTTAGTTGACACAGACGTCGACACGGAATCTGATTCCAGTGTCGATGACGATGATGCAAAGTTGCAGCCTAAAATGACTAAAGCCATCCGCTACATGATTGTGGCAATGAAGGATGTGTTACACATTTCTGAGGAAAATCCTGTCCCTGACAAGAGGATTTATATGTATGGGGAGAAAAAGCAAGAAGTAGCTTTTCCCCCGTCACATGAATTGAATGAATTATGTGAAAAAGCGTGGGATTCCCCTGATAGGAAGGTAGTAATTTCCAAGAGATTGCTGATGGCGTATCCTTTCCCGCCAACGGACAGGTTACGCTGGGAATCCTCCCCCAGGGTAGACTAGGCGTTGACACGCTTATCTAAGAAGGTGGCCCTGCCGTCTCAGGATATGGCCGCCCTAAAGGATCCTGCGGATAGAAAGCAGGAAGCTATCCTGAAGTCTGTTTACACACATTCTAGTACGCTGCTGAGGCCAGCAATTGCTTCGGCCTGGATGTGTAGTGCGGTAGCAGCATGGACGGATACTCTGTCTGAGGAGTTAGATACCCTGGACAGGGACTCTGTTCTAATGACCCTGGCACATATCAAGGACGCGGTCCTATATATGCGGGATGCCCAGAGGGACATTTGCCTGCTGGGCTCTAGAGTAAACGCAATGTCCATTTCTGCCAGAAGGGTCTTATGGACTAGGCAATGGACGGGGGATACCGACTCTAAAAAACACATGGAGGTTTTACCTTATAAGGGTGAGGAATTGTTTGGGGACGGTCTCTCAGACCTAGTTTCCACAGCTACGGCTGGGAAGTCAAATTTCTTGCCTTATGTCCCGCCACAGCCTAAGAAAGCACCGTATTACCAAATGCAGTCCTTTCGTTCGCAAAAGAGCAAGAAAGTCAGAGGTGCATCCTTTCTTGCCAGAGGCAGGGGTAGAGGAAAGAGGCTGTACCACGCAGCTAGTTCCCAGGAACAAAAGTCCTCCCCGGCTTCCACTAAATCCACTGCATGACGCTGGGGCTCCACAGGCGGAGCCAGGAGCCGTGGGGGCGCGTCTCCGACATTTCAGCCACCAGTGGGTTCGCTCACGGGTGGATCCTTGGGCTATACAAGTTGTGTCTCAGGGATACAAACTGGAATTCGAGGTGACGCCCCCTCACCGTTACCTAAAATCGGCCTTGCCAGTTTCCCCCATGGAAAGGGAGGTAGTGCTGGCAGCAATTCACAAGTTATACCTCCAGCAGGTGGTTGTAAAGGTTCCTCTCCTTCAACAGGGAAGGGGTTACTATTCCACTATGTTTGTAGTACCGAAACCGGACGGTTCGGTCAGACCCATCTTGAATTTAAAATCCCTGAACATTTATCTGAAGAAATTCAAGTTCAAAATGGAATCGCTCAGAGCGGTCATTGCAAGCCTAGAAGAGGGGGATTTTATGGTGTCTCTGGACATCAAGGATGCTTACTTGCATGTCCCCATTTATCCACCTCATCAGGAGTACCTCAGATTTGTGGTACAGGACTGTCATTACCAATTCCAGACGTTGCCGTTTGGGCTCTCCACGGCACCGAGAATATTTACCAAGGTAATGGCGGAAATGATGGTGCTCCTGAGAAAGCAAGGAGTCACAATTATCCCATACTTGGACGATCTCCTCATAAAGGCGAGGTCCAGAGAGCAGTTGCTGATCAGCGTAGCACACTCTCAGGAAGTGTTGCAGCAGCACGGCTGGATTCTGAATATCCCAAAATCGCAGCTGATTCCTACGACGCGTCTGCCCTTTCTGGGCATGATTCTGGACACAGACCAGAAGAAGGTGTTTCTCCCGGCGGAGAAGGCTCAGGAGCTCGTGACTCTAGTCAGAGACCTCTTAAATCCGAAACAGGTGTCGGTGCATCACTGCACGCGAGTCCTGGGAAAGATGGTGGCATCATACGAAGCCATTCCCTTCGGCAGGTTCCATGCGAGGATCTTTCAGTGGGATCTGTTGGACAAGTGGTCCGGATCGCATCTTCAGATGCATCGGCTGATCACCCTATCCCCCAGGGCCAGGGTGTCTCTTCTGTGGTGGCTGCAGAGTGCTCACCTTCTCGAGGGCCGCAGGTTCGGCATACAGGACTGGGTCCTGGTGACCACGGATGCGAGCCTCCGAGGATGGGGGGCAGTCACTCAGGGAAGAAACTTCCAAGGGTTGTGGTCAAGTCAGGAGCCTTGTCTGCACATAAATATCCTGGAACTAAGGGCCATATACAACGCCCTGAGTCAAGCGGAGCCTCTGCTTCGCAACCAACCGGTGCTGATTCAGTCAGACAACATCACCGCAGTGGCTCATGTAAACCGCCAGGGCGGCACAAGAAGCAGAGTGGCGATGGCGGAAGCCACCAGGATTCTTCGTTGGGCGGAGAATCACGTGCAAGCACTGTCAGCAGTGTTCATTCCGGGAGTGGACAACTGGGAAGCAGTGGCCTCTGCCTCTCAGATAGGACCTGTTGCAACAGGGGCCCTGTCTGTTCCAAGACTTACCGCGGCTGCGTTTGACGGCATGGCGGTTGAACGCCGAATCCTAGCAGAAAAGGGCATTCCGGATGAAGTTATTCCTACACTGATAAAGGCTAGGAAGGACGTGACAGCAAAGCATTATCACCGTATATGTTGCTTGGTGTGAGGCCAGGAAGGCCCCTACAGAGGAATTCCAGCTGGGTCGATTCCTGCACTTCCTACAGTCAGGTGTGACTATGGACCTAAAATTAGGGTCCATAAAGGTCCAGATTTCGGCCCTATCCATCTTCTTTCAAAAAGAACTGGCTTCACTGCCTGAGGTTCAGACTTTTGTTAAGGGAGTGCTGCATATTCAGCCCCCTTTTGTGCCACCAGTGGCACCTTGGGATCTTAACGTGGTGTTGGATTTCCTGAAATCCCACTGGTTTGAGCCACTTAAGACCGTGGAACTAAAGTATCTCACGTGGAAAGTGTTCATGCTGTTGGCTTTAGCTTCAGCTAGGCGTGTGTCAGAATTGGCGGCTTTGTCATGTAAAAGCCCCTATCTGGTTTTCCATATGGACAGGGCAGAATTGCGGACTCGTCCGCAGTTTCTGCCAAAGGTGGTGTCATCTTTTCATTTGAACCAACCTATTGTGGTGCCTGCGGCTACTCGTGACTTGGAGGACTCCAAGTTGCTGGACGTAGTCCGGGCTTTGAAGATTTATGTAACCAGAACGGCTGGAGTCAGGGAGACTGACTGTTTATCCTGTATGCATCCAACAAGCTGGGTGCTCCTGCTTCAAAGCAAACTATTGCTCGCTGGATCTGTAACACGATTCAGCAGGCTCATTCTGCGGTGGGATTGCCGCAGCCGAAATCAGTGAAAGCCCATTCCACAAGGAAAGTGAGCTCTTCTTGGGCGGCTGCCCGAGGGGTCTCGGCATTACAGCTTTGCCGAGCTGCTACTTGGTCGGGTTCAAACACTTTTGCAAAATTTTACAGGTTTGATACCCTGGCTGAGGAGGACCTTGTGTTTTCCCATTCGGTGCTGCAGAGTCATCCGCACTCTCCCGCCCGTTTGGGAGCTTTGGTATAATCCCCATGGTCCTTACGGAGTCCCCAGCATCCACTAGGACGTTAGAGAAAATAAGAATTTACTCACCGGTAATTCTATTTCTCATAGTCCGTAGTGGATGCTGGGCGCCCGTCCCAAGTGCGGACTTTCTGCAATACGTGTATATAGTTATTGCTTAACAAAGGGTTATGGTTATGTAGCATCGGTTGAGTGATTCTCAGTTGTTGTTCATACTGTTAACTGGGTAAGCTTATCACAAGTTGTACAGTGTGATTGGTGTGGCTGGTATGAGTCTTACCCTGGATTCCAAAATCCTTTCCTTGTAATGTCAGCTCTTCCAGGCACAGTTTCCTTAACTGAGGTCTGGAGGAGGGGCATAGAGGGAGGAGCCAGTGCACACCAGATAGTACTGAATCTTTCTTTAGAGTGCCCAGTCTCCTGCGGAGCCCGTCTATTCCCCATGGTCCTTACGGAGTCCCCAGCATCCACTACGGACTACGAGAAATGGAATTACCGGTGAGTAAATTCTTATTTTTATTCATTCAGATCTAGGATGTGTTATTTTAGTGTTCCCTTTATTTTTTTGAGCAGTGTAGTTACATACATCCACTTCTTTCTTAAATGGAGACACCGTGACAATTTCCTCCACCACCTCTACCGTAACATCCAAAAAATTAATTTGTGAAGGATGGTGAGTGCAAGTGAAGGTTAAACCATGTGTATTATTATTAATGTAACTAACAAACTCCGTGACAGAAACAGAATCCCCTTTCCAAACAAAAAATAGGTTGTCGATATAGCGACCATAGAGGACCAGATTCACGGCATGGGCGCCTTCCTTTATGTAGGTTTTTTCAAAGTCGCTCATGTAGATGTTGGCAAAACTGGGCGCTAACCTGGTCCCCATCACTGTACCGAGGACCTGTAGGTAGTGACAGTGATCAAATCTCCTATATAATAGCCCAGATCTGTGACTTTGTGACTCATTTGCTAACGCTGGGCGGAGTCACAATACTGGGTGGAGTTAGTCGAATGAGTCACAGATCTGGCCAAATCTATAGGAGACTAGGAGCAGAAGCAGATGGTATGGGCATGGCACAGGCAGGGGTGCATATCTCCCAGCTTTCTTCTGGCAGAAGGAGGGACACACACACACACACACACACACGGCGAAAAGGGGGCGTGTCCAACGAAAAGGGGGCGTGGCTTCACGGGAGGGTCTCCGTTTTCGTCAGTGAGGGTGCATGCCCAGCGCTCTGTGAGCTGTTGGCATGCCCCCAGGGGCTGATTATGAGTCCGGGGGGCCCAGGGCACTTGAGACAGGGGAGCCCTATCTCATTGCTGTACCTGCTGTGGGGTTGGGGGCGTGTCCTAATCGCGGGACTTGAGGCCACGCCCCCTGATGCAAATTCCGGATTTTTTTTTTTTTTTTATGAAATTTTGGCCCCTCAGCTAGGGCTAAATCCAGAGGAGGTGGTCGCTCCCCCTTACACACCTGCACAGGCAGAAGAAAGCAGGGAGACTGCTGCCTCCCTGCAACACCACAGACATGCCAATATGCATCAGCGTGTGCTGACTGTAGCACAATGCTGCCGCTATTGCTGGCAGGACGGGGGAGCTTCTGAGCTGGGACAGAGCTACTCGAGCCAGGGGGCCCCCTAAAACTGTGGGGCCAACGTTACGTACCCCCTGCCCCCCCTTAATCCGGCTCTGCTGCTGGGACCCCCCCTTAATCCGTACCCCCTGATGCCCCCTCTGTCTCCACTATTCACCGCTGCTCTGCTAAGCAGAACAGCGAGTAGTACAGGAGCTTTCCAACTGCCCCCCCCCCCCCACACCGCGGGACACTGCTACCCGCGGGTGGGACAGTGGGACAGACCCAAAAAAATGGGACTGTCCCGCGAAAATCAGGACAGTTGGGAGGTATGGAGGTGTGTGAGGGGGTATGCCGTACAGACAGACGGGCACCGGCTCACTGTGTGCTTGACCCCCCACATCAGCATTCTCAGCAGGGTCTCTCTGGCGCGGAGGAGCGTCACTTTCTGGCACACTCCACGCTTCTTAGCTGCAGTTTTGTGGGGCACTTTCCGCTGTGCAGGTTCCGTACTGCCTCTGTTATCTCCAGCCCCGGCAACCTCATCGCTAGCTGCAGCGCTGCCACCCGCAGTGAGATGCGCCCAGCTCCTTCACACACTTTAGCCGGCGGGTAGCGCTGCAGAAGTCCGAGCTGCTTGCAAGCTCCGACCCCCTCCTCCCTCCAGCCACAGCGTCTCCTGGGAGCTAACCAGTCACTCCCAGTCTCCCCTTACCACAGTGCCCGGCAGCTGCGAGGTCCGCGCTGCGTGCATGCTATGACTTCCTCCTCCCTCCAGCTGTAGCGTCTTCTGGGGGCTAACCAGTCACTCCCAGTCTCCCCTTACCACAGTGCCCGGCAGCCGCGAGGTCCGCTCCGCGTGCATGCTATGACCCCCTCCTCCCTCCAGTCGCAGCGTCTCCTGGGGGCTAACCAGTCACTCCCAGTCTCCCCTTACCACAGTGGCCGGCAGCTGCGCGAGGTCTGCGGTGTGTGACTGAGGAGGGGGGGAGGGATGCGGGCAGGCAGGGGAAGCAGGACTCCAGCCTGAGAGAGTCAGCCATGCCAAGTCTCCACCAGCAGCAGATCCCAACAGGTTGGAGTGGAACAGCAGCAGCCAGCAGCAGTGACTCCGGTAACACACCTCTGTCTGTCACTGTCACCACTGTTCTGTCCCTAATACCAATCTCTCCCGTGCCCTGTGTTCTGTCATGTCCCTGTCACCCCTGGCCTTGCCCTGTCACCCCTGGCCTTGCCCTGTCACCCTTATCCTGGCCCTGTCACCCTTATCCTGGCCCTGTCACCCTTATGCTGGCCCTATTACCCCTATCCTGGCCTTGTCACCCCTGTGCTTGCCCTGTCAACCCTATACTGGCCCTGTCATTTCTGCCCTGGCCCCGTCACCCCTGTCCTGGCCCCGTCACCCCTGTTCTGACCCTGTCACTCCTGTCCTGGCCCCGTCACCCCTGTTCTGACCCTGTCACCCCTGTCCTGGCCCTGTTACTGTATACCCTCCAACTACCTTTTTGGCAGGTACAGTACCCGCAGCGCCTCCAGACCCTTCCCCAATGCATCACACCTCCGCACCATCCCCTCCACCACATGCGGCACTCCACCCCTCCCCCACAAGCTGTGCCTCCAGACCCCCTACACCACCCGCGGCTCCCACTCCTCCACCCCCTTCACCACCCACAGCACCTCCAGACCCCCTCCACCATCCACCCCCCACATATGTCTTCCCCCACACCTGCCCCCCTCCACCCACAGCATCTGCAGACACCCTCCTCCATCCGTGGTCGCCCCCTCACCCACCCCTCTCCCACCCATGGCACCCCCGCACCTGCCCCTCCACCACCTGCAGCACCTCTGGACCTCCTTCCCCATCCGCTGCACCACCCGTACCTGCCCCTCCCCTACCCACGGCGCCTGCGGACCCCTACCCCACCCCCGGCACCCCCGCCCCTTCCCATCCCACAGCACCTCCGGAACCCTTCACCCATCCGCAACAGCCCCACACTTGCCCCTCTCCCACCTGTGGCACCCCTGCCCCTCCCCCACCTGCGGTGCCTCTGGACCCCTCCCCCATCTGCAGCCCCCACTCCTCTGCCCCTCCCCCACCTGCAGCACCTCCCGACCCTTCCCCATCCGGGCCCCCCCCCGCTTCCGCCCCCCTCCACCTGCAGCATCTACAGACACCCTCCCCCGTCTGCAGTCCCCCCCGCACCCCCTACATTCTGTACATCGTGCCCTGCAGGTGCTGTTTAAGCCATTGCAAGGGGCTGCGCCTCCTTCACCATCGCACGCCTTTCATTGTGCAATATTTAACCACTAACAAAGGAATGCAGGTAATACTTCATATAATACATATATTGAACCCCAGAAAGTCATGCAAGGGTTAAGGGGGCGTAGCCCCTTGCGACGGTGTAAAGAGCGCCCGTAGGGCGCGATGAAGCACCTAGTAAAAAATAATTGTGAGATAAAATTAACGAGATAGCTGATATAATAAAGTTATGTTTCCTCTCTGAGATTCCAGTATCGCCACATAGACTGTTGGCCACACATTCTATCCCCAATTTGTGTGGGATGTTTGTGTACAGGGCCTGAACGTCACAAGTGACGAATCTATAATCTGAATTCCATTTCAAACCCTCCACTAGTTGGATAAACTCGGTGGTGTCTCGAATATGGGATCTCAAAGAGGATGAGTGAGACTGCAAATAAAAATCAACATAATAAGACAGGTTAGACGTGAGACCCTCAAGCCCTGAAATAATTGGAGACCCGGTGGATTGTGCAGTGTCTTGTGCACCTTAGGGAGGTGATAATAAATAGGGGTGATTGGGTGGAGGAGGTAGAGGAAATCAAATTCAGCACGGGTGAGTACATTCTCAGTACATGCTGATGTTAATAAACTTTTTAAGTGTTTTTGATATTCTGAAGTAGGATCATACCCCAAAGTTTTATAAAAAGTGGTATCAGACAGTTGTCTTCTTGCCTCTTTGACATAGTCTTCAGTATTTTGCACTACTACCCCTCCCCCCTTATCTGCTGTTTTGATGGTCAAAAGCTGATCATCAGCAAGCCTCTTAAGGCCTTCCTTTCATCCACATGGAGGTTAAACAGGCATGGGTGTACTTTATTATTACATAGCTTGCAAAATTCTTCGAAGGTCGTGTGATAAAAAGTGTCTATCGCACTCGTTTTGTGTTGTGTAGGAAAAAATTGAGACTTCTTTTTAAAGGTGTCTCTATTACTATCAAAAAGCAGTGATGATGTCTGCTCCTCTGGGTTATCGGGATGAATATTTTCAAGTAATTAATTCAATATATTAAGGCCAGACGTATCATCATGGTCAAGCATAACATCAGAATTCCATGTATTTGCTGGATTTTTCTGCTTGTCTGTGACCGCAAAAAATCTTTTCCTGCAGAGTCCCCTAACAAATCTATTGAGCTCAATGAAGAGCTAAAAAAAATTGGGGCGTGTGGTGGGGGCAAAATTCATCCCTTTAGCAAGTAGGGTTTCCTCAGTACTGGTTAATGGAGTGTAGGAGAGATTGAAATTCCCAACCGGTTTTGCCGAAACCGTTGTTTTTTCCTTTCTCTTACCTGCTCTCCGCCCTCTGGGTCGATATCTCTACCTCTTTTTGGTGTTCTCATTAATGGATCGTACCGATTGTGTGTGGTTAATTTGGTTCCTCTGGGTACTAGCTCTCTCTTTTCTCTCCTTCCTCAATCTAAAAAAGGGCGCTGTTCTTGAGGAGATTCTTCATTAGGAGTTGTCATGGTTGGTTCCCGGTGCCACGTTTTATGTGGCACCGTTTTCCAACCCGGTGACACCTGTGACTGTGAGTGTTGATAATGTTTAACTGATGAATGAGTGTTCTGAGAATATTTGTTTAACCTATGATAAGGCTTTGTTCTCTGTGACACTTGGCGAATATAAGTACTATCATTGGTTCTCATTTTTTGACGAACCTCTGAACGTGAACCATCCCTTGACCTCTTATGATAGCTTTTGATGGTATTAGTATTGTAATCTCTAAGATCACGTGAAAATGTATTTTCTTTCTATAATCTACTCATATTGTTCTAAGCGTTTTTTCATTAGAGTTTCCCTATCTTTGTAATATCCTTCATCTTTAAATTTGTGAAGGTGCTCTTGTGTCTGTTTAATTTCATCTTCAATTCCTCTTAATTTATTTTCTCTATAATCAATAATTAACTGCATCAATGCGAACGAGCATTTATCCAAGATCTTTTCCCATTGTTCTAATAATTGGGGATCTTCATTAAAAGAAGAGCTCTTGAAAATCCGTAGACCACGGGGTATCCTATTATGCTCTATATATTTTGATAGGGACGTTTTGTCCCACCGATGTCTCGATTCGGATTTTAACAATTCCTCAAGTCTATTGGAATTTTTCAAGAATTCATCATGAGGTGTACTTTTCCAGAAACATTCCTGTTTAATCATTTGAAGTCAGGCTCAGTTGGAGCCAATTTAGAAGATCAGTTCCATCACGGCCGCTGCCACCACAGCCATCTGCCGCCCAGCTGACGTACAGGTGTCGGGGCTCCGGTGCCTCCCGATCTCGCCGGTGGCACATCACGGTGAGGCCGAATTGGAGCCATGTGTTACAGTGCAGCCTCTACATCATCGCTCATAGCGTGGTTGGCTCCCGCCTACAGCCGGTGAATACACTTGTGGCTTCACTACTATTCCTTTTCCACACCAGGTGACCTGCAGGGAGGCTCAATCGGAGCTGTCCGTGGGAGGAGAGTCCAGCCGTTCCAGGTGAGAGTGCAGTCACATCGTGTTGCATAGGTAACATCCAGCCGCCTGGGTATCATAGCCGGCTGACAGCTTGTGCACGGCTGCATTACATCACAGCCTGGCAGCTATTGTGGACACTGCTCTCCCTCCCCTGTGTGGGAGCCAGTGGCTGGCTGTATCAATATCACTCCGGGCTCTCCCTGTCAGTATCACCACAGTGGCCTGGCTTTCCTGCACACAGTCGATCCGTTCACTTTTGTGTCCATTTGAGCAACATAATCACACCCTAAGGATCTCATCCATTTCTTTTTCATCCACTAGGGGTCACTGGAGTACTCTTGGGATATGGACGGCTTCCACAGGAAGAAGGCACTGAATTAATTAATTTTGAAACTACACCTCCCCTCCATATCCCTGAGTACCTCAGTGTTTTTTCTGTGCTCGACACAGTTAGAAGGCTTGTGGAGTTTGTCCACATTTCATTGGAATTTTTTCTACGTTTTTTCTTTTTTTAACGATTTACCACATCCCTTCCCCCCTTCCAATAGGCGTGGGTCCGGGATAGTGAAGGCTGCTTTAGCAGCTGTGGGTGTCGGACCTCTCTAAAAAGAGCTCCCTCACTACCACGTGCAGGACTAAAACCTGCAGTAAAGGCTGGACGGAACTTACAGAGAAGCCCCGTCATAACCCTCACCACAGGGTCCAGGTATGTTGAACGGGGCGGTCAGCTCACGCTGCCGCCCCACTGTGTGGGATACTGTGTGTGTGTGTGTGTGTGGCCACCCGCCGCTGCCTTTAGCCGCCCACCGCCGCTTCCAGCGCCGCTGTTTAGGCTGTCTCCCCCGCCGATCTGAGCCGCGTCGGCCACATGGTTTTATGCATAGGCCGCTCCACGGCTCTATACAGCGCGCTCCCCGGCCCTCGATGCCGCTTCGGGCTCCCTCTCCACCATAGCCGGCTCCGTGTATAGAGAACGGTACACGGAGCACGGGGGGGCACACAAATGAGAGTCAAAAGGCAGGCTCCATAGCCTAGTGAGTAACTTTGCTGCCACAGTGATGTTCCCTGCACACAGAAATGTCAGGGTCACTGGATAAAAGCTCATGATTCAACTCTTATTGATAAAGGGAATACAGCAGCGCTGCATATGTATTACAATAAGCTATGAAGTCTTTGTTAAAACAGGATACAAGTTATATGTGCAGGTTTGAGTGCAACATAAGATGTTTATTAAATCTGCCTACATAATTATAAGTCGGCACTTTGTGTTATACTGTCAGCATGGGGACATATTAACCATGCTTCTTGTTGTTTTTCCTGTTGTATTTCCAGAATTTCCTGTGTTACATCTCTCCTCCATTGAAGGCGCAGGGGTGTTAAGGGGAATTTGGGATCAGGCATATTGCTGGCGTGCACTGCACTTGGCCAGATATATATTTATAGAGACACCTTAGTGCTATTTACTGAGTCGCGCAAGTTGTCTGTCTTTGTATTTTTTGTATTGTCTGTCTGCATGAGTAAGACACCAGCAATTACTAATAAGCAGTTTCCCTGCCATGTCTAAAACATGGATATACACTCACTTCTCTTACTATTATTTATAATGATATTATCCTAAAGACTGCAAATCTGAATCATGGCCGTGGCAGCCAAATACTGGCTTTGTTCACTGTTGTAAGTAAGATATGTTATAACAATTGGTCAGCACATGGTGCTTATAAAACAGTATCTGTGGAGCACTGCAAGCATTGTGAGTTCAGGTCTCACCTGCAGCAGCTTTGGCTTAATTAACTTGGCCACACCACATTGGATACGCCCAATCTCATCTGATTTTGGAAGCTAAGCAGTGTTGGGCCTGATTAGCCACCTGGGAGTACAAGGTGCTGTAGGTATTTTTTAATCTACAGCCACACCACACTGGATACGCCCAAACTCATCTGATTTTGGAAGCTAAGCAGTGTTGCATATTGTTTGCCATCTGGGGGAGACTGGTGATCCAACTAGATTGCATACTAATGCATGCTAATTTAAACTTAAAAAAAAAAAAAAAGATACATTCTGGTTAGCTCAGTTTGGGCTTACACTATCAATATAAACCTACCATAGGTTTTACAGTCATGATAGCTCTCCAGAGCCCGCTCCCAAGAGCGCGCTCCCGGCGCCGGCCACTAGATAGGGCCCATTAACTAAGCTGTGGTTAAGCAGCAGTCATCTCAGGTTTTAAGCCTGTGTGAGGTCACATTTAGTTTCAGACTTCTAAAAATTATTATACCTCTGTATCAGGATGTATCTGGATATATCCGCACGTCACTGATGTATATGGGTATATAATATATATGTGTATGGTGGACTTGCCCCTCTATTCGCCCTTTTTGGAAAATGGTTGGAGCACTTACTGCCCAAACATGCGGACATAACCTAGACCTCTCCCCTGAAACTGCTCTACTTCATGCCCCCATACCATCGCTACCCAAAACCCAAGACAAGCTCACCATGCTACTTTGCATGGCGGCTAAATCTCTGATCGCTAAATGCTGGAAAGACCATAAACCTCCCTCTAAGGCTATACTGATCACCAAGATTAATTATATAGCCAGTATGGAATACATTACAAGCCTGAGGAATAACACTGTGGCCCAGTTCCACAGCACCTGGTCTCCTTGGTACCTCGCTCGGTCCTTATTGATGCCCGGACTATCCTAATACTGCTAACACTGCTAACTCTGCTAATACCTCTATCACCCCTACTGTCTCCCCCTCTGTTATCAATACAGCGGACTGTTCCCATCCTCTTGCTTCCCTATATGTAATTTTATCAATGTTTCCCCTCTATTAAGTTACGTTTTCTAGCTTCTTCTCTCCCTTTCTTTTCTTTTTCATTCTTGCTTTTACTCTTCATAAGATTACACTCTGTTTGGGTATAAATTTTATACTATATATGTAAAATAAAATGAGACTGGTCATATATGCATTTAGACTTATACAGGGCACATACTACTAATACATGTCGGCCTATATTGTCATGGAACTGTCTTTATTGTTCTGACATGGTATGTAAAATGTTTGTCTTCATGTTCAATGTCTCTAACCTGCACAACTTTGTTCTTGTTAATGTTTTGATTACTGACCACTCTCAATAAAAATTCTAACTTTAAAAAAAATATATATATATATGTGTATATATGGAAAAGAGGCACTCAATCAATCATGGTATATGAAAAAATCTTGTAAATGTTTATTTTCACCCAACCATGGGCATTTCAGGTGGAATCACATTGATGGTGGTGGCTCAGCAAAAACATTCTTGAGTAAATTGCAGCTTATGCAGCATCATCAAATGCTTTTTGATAAACAAATGTTTTGCACATAGAAAGGATGTGAAAAAGATCAAACCAGTACGTCCGTCGACCTCGGTCCCTTGTGGACCGTTCAAGACTCGCACACCAAGTCCCAGTCACCTTCCACCATCCAGAGCCATCTGCAAGCAGACATCCAACACACACAAAGCAACCTTTATAATCCACTAAATACATATTACTTACTGCAGCTGATCAGAACTCGTCAACCCCGCTGCTAACGGCGTGCGTCTCAGCTTACTGCGCATGTGTCAGACAAACTATACATAGCGGATGTGAGCCGGGACGTGCATGCGTTCCACGGCACTGAAGATTTCCGGGTCTAGCACATGACCATCCTCGTCACGCCGCTGCCGTGCACGCTTCTGCGTTCCACGGTCCGGCTAGCCTAAGGATGTCACATGACCCAATACCTGATCCACATGACCAGCAAGGCATAATAGCGCACATGCATAGGGTCGTTGCCATGGTGACCCTGCGATAGATACAGCAGACAGCCGTCTCCATGTATCATCTCAAGGGATCACCTAGGCATTGCCCCCCACAAAATTGTGCATTCAATCAATTACATCCATGAATGTACTATAGACACATTGTGCAGTATTATCAATAAGACGACACCACAATACTCAGTATGAGAAACCTGATCACGCAGACTAAATAATATGAAATTGAACACATAAACATCATATACATAACATAATTGTATATGTCATTAAATGTCTGCCCGCAGATAAGGCTACTGGATTATGATCCCACACTGAAATGCAATGTGCAAAACATGACAATCAAAAATAAACAACAAACCAAAAAAACATGAAGAAATATATAAATAACAAAAAAATAACAAAAAAATCTATAATGAAAAAATTTTTAAACCAAAAAGAATTATTAATAATTCTTTTTGGTTTAAAAAATTTTTCATTATAGATTTTTTTGTTATTTTTTTGTTATTTATATATTTCTTCATGTTTTTTTGGTTTGTTGTTTATTTTTGATTGTCATGTTTTGCACATTGCATTTCAGTGTGGGATCATAATCCAGTAGCCTTATCTGCGGGCAGACATTTAATGACATATACAATTATGTTATGTATATGATGTTTATGTGTTCCATTTCATATTATTTAGTCTGCGTGATCAGGTTTCTCATACTGAGTATTGTGGTGTCGTCTTATTGATAATACTGCACAATGTGTCTATAGTACATTCATGGATGTAATTGATTGAATGCACAATTTTGTGGGGGGCAATGCCTAGGTGATCCCTTGAGATGATACATGGAGACGGCTGTCTGCTGTATCTATCGCAGGGTCACCATGGCAACGACCCTATGCATGTGCGCTATTATGCCTTGCTGGTCATGTGGATCAGGTATTGTGTCATGTGACATCCTTAGGCTAGCCGGACCGTGGAACGCAGAAGCGTGCACGGCAGCGGCGTGACGAGGATGGTCATGTGCTAGACCCGGAAATCTTCAGTGCCGTGGAACGCATGCACGTCCCGGCTCACATCCGCTATGTATCGTTTGTCTGACACATGCGCAGTAAGCTGAGACGCACGCCGTTAGCAGCGGGGTTGACGAGTTCTGATCAGCTGCAGTAAGTAATATGTATTTAGTGGATTATAAAGGTTGCTTTGTGTGTGTTGGATGTCTGCTTGCAGATGGCTCTGGATGGTGGAAGGTGACTGGGACTTGGTGTGCGAGTCTTGAACGGTCCACATGGGACCGAGGTCGACGGACGTACTGGTTTGATCTTTTTCACATCCTTTCTATGTGCAAAACATTTGTTTATCAAAAAGCATTTGATGATGCTGCATAAGCTGCAATTTACTCAAGAATGTTTTTGCTGAGCCACCACCATCAATGTGATTCCACCTGAAATGCCCATGGTTGGGTGAAAATAAACATTTACAAGATTTTTTCATATACCATGATTGATTGAGTGCCTCTTTTCCATATATATTTGTACTGGACCATTAAGGAACAGATTATAGAGAGCACCTGGTCATACCATTTTTTAAAAGTGTGCAAATGTTTATATATCTTTATATATATATGTGTATGTATGCATATATGGAATATATATATTTATTAAGGTCTGAGTATGTGTGAATATACATTGTTGTATGTATGTGTAGATATATTTATATATATATATATAATATGCTGACATTAAAAATCTATTTTGCAGTAAGCAAGACTAATTGGTCAGCACACAGTGCTTATTAAACAGTATCTGTTGAGCACTGCAAACATGGTGAGTTCAGGCCTCACCTACAGCAGCTTTGCTTATTGTTTTTACAGGTGGCTCTGTAGCCAAGTGGTTAGGCTTCCCGGCCACAGTGAACATTGTGATTGCATGGACACTGGTTCAGATCCTGGTTTAACAGGTGTTTAAAAAAAAAAAAAAAACATGGTAGGACACCATTTTTTAACGTTACTTCCTGGTTCTTTCCCGGAGGTTGCTGCCCTACAACACTTTGCCTCTGGAGGAGCGGGGTGTTGTTAGGAGTTTAATGTATTAATTGTTTTTGTACAGCATGACTCTACAGGAAGATTCACTATTGCTGGTAACCACATGCACGGTAATGCAGGTTTATACACACGTTACTTCCGTGGTGTACTTACTGGTTGGGGTACATGATCACTAAGTCTAATGCATAGTCAAACAAGCAGCTTCGCTGCAAAGTCGGTCACACAGTGTGTCGGACAAATACGAATCTGGGCCAGTGGCGCAATGTATAACGCATCTGACTACGGATAACAAGATTGTAGGTTCGTCTCCTACCTGGCTCGTTTAAGTTGCCGTGATCGTATAGTGGTTAGTATTCTACGTAAAAACTGCACAGACAGACCCTTACCGGTCCTCTTTGGGGGGAATGCAGGGGCATGTACTGCCTGAAAAAAAATAAAAAATAAAAATTGTTTTTTTACTGTTTCAGTTAGATTGTTGCGGTCGATTTGCCGCCAGCCCTCATAGCACCAGGCCAGTACGTCAGGTTCTCAGCGAAGGCTGAACAATTTTCAATGAGAGACAATTGCAATTATTGGGCGTTTAACTACCTATCGGAATGTACCCTACACAGCAGTAGGGCTGTTGCTTCGCCCTGCTTTGGTAAGGGTTTGAGGTAACAAGGCTGTAGTGGCAGGACACTCCAGTTCAGGTTTGCCCTAAATAAAGACCACCTTACACTTCTTGCTGCCTACAGCTTCTTTGGACGTTGGCAGTTGGTTCTTGCGTTTTCAGCTTCGCTAGTGGCGCATAACGTCCACTTTGGCTACGTTCCTAACAGGCGGAGTCGGATTCCAAACGAGATAGATCGCAGACCAAGTGGGGGGGGAAATCTGATTTCCTACCATTGTCTACGCGAATACCTGAATGATTCCGTCTCAACGACTTTAATTCCTACGTATTATTCTCGATACGGTAAATCAAAGAATTTACCTACCCGAACAGAAAGTACAGGTCATTCGTCATCTGGTACAATTAGTGCTCAAGCCACGCACAGTCTCGGTTCATTTGTGCATTCGCCTATTAGACACAATGGTGGCGGCTTTCGAAGCACTTCAGTTCGGAAGACTTCACTCACGTCCTTTTCAATTGGATGTGCTCGCACAGTGGTCGGACTCGCATCTGCAGATTTACCGCAGGATGAGGTTGTCTCCAAGGGCCAGAGTGTCTCTTCTCTGGTGGCTCAAAGTACAGAATCTAACCGCAGGGAAACGGTTCGGCGCCTGGAATTGGATAATTCTCACGGCGGACGCGAGTCTCAGAGATTGGGGAGCTGTAGTTCAAAATTATCAGCTCCAGGGTCTCTGGGCGGATCACGAAAGATTGCGGTCTATAAATGTCCTGGAACTCGGCAATTTACAATGCGCTACGACAAGCAGTGCACAGGCTGCAGGCTCAGGCTGTTCAGGTGCAGTCAGACAATGCGACGGCGGTCGCATATATCAACAAACAAGGAGGAACGAAAAGCCGTATGGAAATGCAGGAAGTAGCTTGAATCCTCTATTGGGCCGAGTATCACCAAATGATATTGTCGGCAGTAGTCATTCCTGGAGTGGACAACTGGGAGGCGGATTATCTCAGCCATCGGAATTTTCATCCAGGAGAATGGGCATTAAATCCAGAAGTGTTTCACATGCTGGTCCAGAAGTGGAGTTACCCGCAGGTGGACCTGATGGCATCTCACCACAATCATCAAACGCCCCAGGTCGTGTCCAGAATGAGAGATCCAAAGGCAGTGGCGGTGGATGCTCTCACAATCACGTGGCCATACAGTCTCGTGTATCTGTTTCCACCGTTTCCGCTGCTCCCTCTGTGGCTAAAACGGATCAAAGGAGAGTCCGTCACAGTTATACTAGTGGCACGTCTTTGGCCTCGGAGAGCTTGGTTCTCGGATCTCCGCGGTCTACTCGCAGTCGGTCTTTGGCCGCTCCCACTACGTTCGGACCTGTTACAGCAGAATCCGTTCCTTTACCCCGATTTAGCGCGGCCGCGTTTGACGGGGTGGCTGTTGAGACAGCCCTCTTAAGAAGAGAGGGCATTCCAGAATCGGTTATACCAACCGTGTTACGAGCTAGGAAGCCGGTTACGGCAGCCCATTATTACAGAATTTGGCGTGCCTATGTAGGTTGGTGTGAAGCTCGGAAGTTTCCGACATCATCTTTTAAGTTATCCCGTCTTTTGTTATTTCTACAGATGGGGTTAGATGGAGGTCTGAGTTTATCCACACTAAAAGTGCAGATATCGGCGTTGTCAATTTATTTATTTTCATAGTAGATTGGCCCTATTGCCGTCGGGTCACACCTTTATGCAGGGTGTCCTCAGAGTTCAGCCTCCATTCACTCCACCTACTACGCCATGGGACTTGAATCTGGTTTTTAGATTTCTTACAGTCTTTTTATTTTGAACCCTTACAACAAGTGGATATTAAATTTCTCACTTGGGAAAACAATTTCTCTAACGTCCTAGTGGATGCTGGGGACTCCGTAAGGACCATGGGGGAATAGACGGGCTCCGCAGGAGACTGGGCACTCTAAAGAAAGATTTAGTACTACCTGGTGTGCACTGGCTCCTCCCTCTATGCCCCTCCTCCAGACCTCAGTTAGAATCTGTGCCCGGCCAGAGCTGGGTGCTTTTAGTAGGCTCTCCTGAGCTTGCTAAGAAGAAAGTATTTTAGTTTAGGTTTTTTATTTTCAGAGAGCTTCTGCTGGCAACAGACTCTCTGCTACATGGGACTGAGGGGAGAGAAGCAAACCTACTAACTGCGGCTAGGTTGCGCTTCTTAGGCTACTGGACACCATTAGCTCCAGAGGGATCGAACACAGGTACCTAACCTTGATCGTCCGTTCCCGGAGCTGCGCCGCCGTCCCCCTCGCAGAGCCAGAAGTACAGAAGCATGAAGACATCGAAATCGGCGGCAGAAGACTCCTGTCTTCACTTAAGGTAGCGCACAGCACTGCAGCTGTGCGCCATTGCTCCCGCAGCACACCCACACACTCCGGTCACTAGGGTGCAGGGCGCAGGGGGGGGCGCCCTGGGCAGCAATTAAGGTACCTTTTGGCAAAATATTGCATATATCCAGTCAGGCACTGGATATATGTTCGAGCCCCCGCCATTTTTTACACATACAAGCGGGACAGAAGCCCGCCGCTGAGGGGGCGGGGCCTTCTTCCTCAGCACACCAGCGCGATTTTCTCTTCACAGCTCCGCTGGAAAGACGCTCCCCAGGCTCTCCCCTGCAGTATCCAGGTACAAGAAGGGTAAAAAAGAGAGGGGGGGCACATAAATTTAGGCGCAAAACGATCACAAACAGCAGCTACAGGGTAATCACTAAGTTACAGTGTAATCCCTGGGTTATATATATAGCGCTGGGGTGTGTGCTGGCATACTCTCTCTCTGTCTCCCCAAAAGCCTTAGTGGGGTCCTGTCCTCAGTCAGAGCATTCCCTGTGTGTGTGCGGTGTGTCGGTACGTTAGTGTCGACATGTTTGATGAGGAAGGATATGTGGAGGCAGAACAAGTGCAGATGAATGAGGCGTCGCCGACGACGGTGCTGACACCTGATTGGATGGATATGTGGAAGGTCTTAAATGATAATGTAAGCTCCTTGCATAACAGGTTGGATAAATCTGTAGCCGTGCGACAGTCAGGGTCTCAACCCATGCCTGATCCTACAATGCAGAGGCCGTCAGGGTCTCACAAGCGCCCACTATCCCAGATGGTTGACCCAGATGCCGACACGGAGTCTGACTCCAGTGTCGATGACGATGATGCAAAATTACAGCCTAAAATGACTAAAGCCATCCGCTACATGATTATAGCAATGAAGGATATATTGCACATATCAGAGGAAAACCCTGTCCCTGACAAGAGGGTTTATATGTATGGGGAGAAAAAGCAAGAAGTGACTTTTCCCCCTTCACATGAATTAAATGAATTATGTGAAAAAGCGTGGGATTCTCCTGATAGGAAGGTAGTAATTTCCAAGAGATTACTGATGGCGTATCCTTTCCCGCCAACGGACAGGTTACGCTGAGAATCCTCCCCCAGGGTAGACAAGGCGTTGACACGCTTATCCAGGAGGGTGGCCCTGCCGTCTCAGGATACGGCCGCCCTAAAGGATCCTGCAGATAGAAAGCAGGAAGCTATCCTGAAGTCAATTTATTCACATTCTGGTACTCTACTGAGGCCAGCAATTGCTTCGGCCTGGATGTGTAGTGCTGTAGCAGCATGGACTGATAATCTCTCGGAGGAGATAGATACCCTGGACAGGGAGACTGTTCTACTGACCCTGGCACATATCAAGGACGCTGTCCTATATATGCAAGATGCCCAGAGGGACATTTGCCTGCTGGGCTCTAGAATTAACGCAATGTCCATTTCTGCCAGAAGGGTCTTATGGACTCGGCAATGGACAGGGGATGCCGACTCTAAAAAACACATGGAGGTTTTGCCTTTTAAGGGTGAGGAATTATTTGGGGATGGTCTCTCGGACCTAGTTTCCACTGCTACGGCAGGGAAGTCAAATTTCTTGCCTTATGTTCCCCCACGGCCGAAGAAAGCACCGTATTACCAGATGCAGTCCTTTCGTTCGCAAAAGAGCAAGAAAGTCAGAGGGGCATCCTTTCTTGCCAGAGGCAGGGGTAGAGGAAAAAAAGCTGCACCATGCAGCTAGTTCCCAGGAACAAAAGTCCTCCCCGGCTTCCACTAAGTCCACCGAATGACGCTGGGGCTCCACAGGCGGAGCCAGGAGCGGTGGGGGCGCGTCTCCAAAATTTCAGCCACCAGTGGGTTCGCTCACAGGTGGATCCTTGGGCTATGCAAATTGTGTCTCAGGGATACAAGCTGGAATTCGAAGTGACGCCCCCTCACCGTTACCTAAAATCGGCCTTGCCAGCTTCCCCCATGGAAAGGGAGGTGGTGCTGGCGGCAATTCACAAGCTATACCTCCAGCAGGTGGTAGTAAAAGTTCCCCTCCTTCAACAGGGAAGGGGTTACTATTCCACTATGTTTGTGGTACCGAAACCGGACGGTTCGGTCAGACCCATCTTGAATTTAAAATCCCTGAACATTTATCTGAAGACATTCAAGTTCAAAATGGAATCGCTCAGAGCGGTCATTGCAAGCCTGGAAGAGGGGGATTTCATGGTGTCTCTGGATATCAAGGATGCTTACTTGCATGTCCCCATTTATCCGCCTCATCAAGAGTACCTCAGGTTTGTGGTACAGGACTGTCATTACCAATTCCAGACGCTGCCGTTTGGCCTGTCCACGGCACCGAGAATATTTACCAAGGTGATGGCGGAGATGATGGTGCTCCTTCGGAAGCAAGGAGTTACAATTATCCCATACTTGGACGATCTCCTCATAAAGGCGAGGTCCAGGGAGCAGTTACTGATCAGCGTAGCACACTCTCAGGAAGTGTTGCGGCAGCACGGCTGGATTCTGAATATTCCAAAGTCGCAGCTGATCCCTACAAAGCGTCTGCCCTTTCTGGGCATGATTCTGGATACAGACCAGAAGAAGGTATTTCTCCCGGCGGAGAAGGCTCAGGAGCTCGTGACTCTGGTCAGGGACCTCCTGAAACCAAAACAGGTGTCGGTGCATCACTGCACGCGAGTCCTGGGAAAGATGGTGGCGTTATACGAAGCCATTCCCTTCGGCAGGTTCCATGCCAGGATCTTTCAGTGGGATCTGTTAGACAAGTGGTCCGGATCGCATCTTCAGATGCATCGGCTGATCACCCTGTCCCCCAGGGCCAGGGTGTCTCTTCTGTGGTGGCTGCAGAGTGCTCACCTCGAGGGCCGCAGGTTCGGCATACAGGACTGGGTCCTGGTGACCACGGATGCAAGCCTCCGAGGATGGGGGGCAGTCACTCAGGGAAGAAACTTCCAAGGGCTGTGGTCAAGTCAGAAGACTTGTCTGCACATAAATATCCTAGAACTAAGGGCCATATACAACGCCCTAAGCCAAGCGGAGCCTCTGCTTCGAGACCAACCAGTGCTGATTCAGTCAGACAACATCACTGCAGTGGCCCATGTCAACCGACAGGGCGGCACAAGAAGCAGGGTGGCGATGGCAGAAGCCACCAGGATTCTTCGTTGGGCGGAAAATCACGTGCAAGCACTGTCAGCAGTGTTCATTCCGGGGGTCGACAACTGGGAAGCAGACTTCCTCAGCAGACACGACCTCCACCCGGGAGAGTGGGGACTTCATCAAGAAGTCTTCACGCTGCTTGCAAATTGATGGGAACTCCCACAGGTGGACACGATGGCGTCACGCCTCAACAAAAAGCTAAACAGGTATTGCGCCAGGTCAAGGGACCCTCAGGCGATAGCTGTGGACGCACAAGTAACACCATGGGTGTTCCAGTCGGTCTATGTGTTTCCTCCTCTTCCTCTCATACCAAAGGTGCTGAGAATTGTAAGAAAAAGAGGAGTGAGAACAATATTCATTGCTCCGGATTGGCCAAGAAGGACTTGGTACCCGGAACTGCAAGAAATGCTCTCAGAGGACCCATGGCCTCTGCCTCTCAGACAGGATCTGTTACAACAAGGGCCCTGTCTGTTCCAAGACTTACCGCGGCTGCGTTTGACGGCATGGCGGTTGAACGCCGGATCCTAGCGGAAAAGGGCATTCCGGATGAAGTTGTTCCTACGCTGATAAAGGCTAGGAAAGACGTGACATCAAAACATTATCACCGTATATGGCGAAAATATGTTGCTTGGTGTGAGGCCAGGACGGCCCCTACAGAGGAATTCCAGCTGGGTCGATTCCTGCACTTCCTACAGTCGGGAGTGACTATGGGCCTAAAGTAAGGATCCATAAAGGTCCAGATTTCGGCCCTATCCATTTTCTTTCAAAAGGAACTGGCTTCACTGCCTGAGGTTCAGACCTTTGTTAAGGGAGTGCTGCATATTCAGCCCCCTTTTGTGCCACCAGTGACACCTTGGGATCTTAACGTGATGTTGGGTATCCTGAAATCCCACTGGTTTGAGCCACTTAAGACCGTGGAGCTAAAGTATCTCACATGGAAAGTGGTCATGCTGTTGGCCTTAGCGTCGGCTAGGCGCGTGTCAGAATTGTCGGCCTTGTCATGTAAAAGCCCCTATCTGGTTTTTCATATGGACAGGGCAGAATTGCGGACTCGTCCGCAATTTCTACCAAAGGTTGTGTCCTCGTTTCATTTGAACCAACCTATTGTGGTACCTGCGGCTACTCGTGACTTGGAGGATTCCAAGTTGCTGGAGGTGGTCCGGGCTTTGAAGATTATGTTAACAGAACGGCTGGAGTCAGGAAGACTGACTCGCTGTTTATCCTGTATGCATCCAACAAGCTGGGTGCGCCTGCTTCAAAGCAAACTATTGCTCGCTGGATCTGTAACACGATTCAGCAGGCTCATTCTGCGGCGGGATTGCCGCATCCGAAATCGGTGAAAGCCCATTCCACAAGGAAGGTGGGCTCTTCTTGGGCGGCTGCCCGAGGGGTCTCGGCATTACAGCTTTGCCGAGCTGCTACTTGGTCGGGTTCAAACACTTTTGAAAAATTCTACAAGTTTGATACCCTGGCTGAGGAGGACCTTGTGTTTGCCCATTCGGTGCTACAGAGTCATCCGCACTCTCCCGCCCGTTTGGAGGCTTTGGTATAATCCCCATGGTCCTTACGGAGTCCCCAGCATCCACTAGGACGTTAGAGAAAATAAGATTTTACTCACCGGTAAATCTATTTCTCGTAGTCCGTAGTGGATGCTGGGCGCCCGTCCCTAGTGCGGACTTTTTCTGCAATACGTGTATATAGTTATTGCTTAATAAAGGGTTATGTTATATTGGCATCATTTGGTTGATGTTATGTTGTTTGTTCATACTGTTAACTGGGTATGTTATCACGAGTTATACGGTGTGATTGGTGTGGCTGGTATGAGTCTTACCCTGGATTCTAAAATCCTTTCCTTGTAATGTCAGCTCTTCCGGGCACAGTTTCCTTAACTGAGGTCTGGAGGAGGGGCATAGAGGGAGGAGCCAGTGCACACCAGGTAGTACTAAATCTTTCTTTAGAGTGCCCAGTCTCCTGCGGAGCCCGTCTATTCCCCCATGGTCCTTACGGAGTCCCCAGCATCCACTACGGACTACGAGAAATAGATTTACCGGTGAGTAAAATCTTATTTTTCTCTGACGTCCTAGTGGATGCTGGGGACTCCGTAAGGACCATGGGGAATAGCGGCTCCGCAGGAGACTGGGCACAAAAGTAAAGCTTTAGAACTACCTGGTGTGCACTGGCTCCCCCCCCCCCCCCATTACCCTCCTCCAAGCCCCAGTTAGATTTTTGTGCCCGAACGAGAAGGGTGCACACTAGGTGGCTCTCCTGAGCTGCTTAGTGAAAAGTTTAGTTTTAGGTTTTTTATGTTCAGTGAGACCTGCTGGCAACAGGCTCACTGCATCGAGGGACTAAGGGGAGAAGAAGCGAACTCACCTGCGTGCAGAGTGGATTGGGCTTCTTAGGCTACTGGACATTAGCTCCAGAGGGACCGATCACAGGCCCAGCCATGGATAGGTCCCAGAGCCGCGCCGCCGGCCCCCTTACAGAGCTAGAAGACAGAAGAGGTCCGGAAAATCGGCGGCAGAAGACGTCCTGTCTTCAACAAGGTAGCGCACAGCACTGCAGCTGTGCGCCATTGCTCTCAGCACACTTCACACTCCGTATTTAGTGTTTCATGATGACAGAGCGGAACATCGGACGAATTCCGCTTTTCTACCAAAGGTAGTGTCATATTTTCACATCAATCAACCAATAGTAGTTCCTGTGTTAACAGGAGACTCTGGTAGGTTGGATGTGGTACGCGCATTACGCATTTATGTATCCCGAATGTCGACAGTTCGTAAGACGGATACGTTGTTTGCTCTCTATGATGCTGCCAAGATGGGTTGGCCAGCTTCTAGGCAGACCTTATCCAGTTGGATTAAACTGACCATACGTCAGGCTTACCTTCATGCTAGGTTACAGCCACCTACATCAGTAACAGCTCATTCCACACGTGCTGTGGGAACGTCATGGGCAGCGAGTTGTGGAGCTTCTACGACACAGCTTTGCCGGGCGGCTACATGGTCTTCGGTGCACACGTTTGTGCGCTTTTACAAGTTTGATATGTTTGCGGCATCAGCATCTAGCTTTGGCCGCCTAGTGTTACAGGTGCCAAACAGCTCTCCCGCCCACGGGGGAAACTTTGGTACGTCCCAAGAGTAATCCAGTGACCCCTAGTGGATGAAAAAGAAAATAGGATTTTGGTACTTACCAGGTAAATCCTTTTCTTTGAATCCATAGGGGGCACTGGACGCCCACCCAGAGCAGTTTACCTGGGTTGGGGTAGGTTCAGTAGATCTTATGGTAACACATTTTCACCGACTGGTTCAGATTAACAAGTTCTAATCGGTTATGGTG
Source organism: Pseudophryne corroboree (assembly GCF_028390025.1). Lineage (NCBI taxonomy): Eukaryota > Metazoa > Chordata > Amphibia > Anura > Myobatrachidae > Pseudophryne > Pseudophryne corroboree. Next base: position 187,765,558 of record NC_086454.1, read on the forward strand.
TCAACTGTTTAGTTGTCAGTAATGTTGTGTCAACTTTATTGTTGTCCGTTATGTTATATGTAATTCTCCATTGTCAACCTCTCTATCGCTCCTGTTTGGTTCAGTAAAAAAAACTGAGGTACTCAGGGATATGGAGAGGAGGTGTAGTTTCAAAATTAATGTATTCAGTGCCTTCTTCCTGTGGAAGCCGTCCATATCCCAAGAGTACTCCAGTGCCCCCTATGGATTCAAAGAAAAGGATTTACCTGGTAAGTACCAAAATCCTATTTTTAGGAATATCGGAATTGACACGTGTGCACATGGATTAAGGACTTTTTGGGACTTCCACGCACCAAGTGAGTCATTGGTACATAGACCCACCAGTCCATTATAACAGCTCAAAATCACTGTTGGTATTTGTGACCGGACGGCTTTCCCGTACGAAAGCACTCACCGCTTTCGCGTCCCGTCCCCCAGTACACAGATTGGATGTTCAGGTCACACGGGACCTGGCCACATAGGGGATTCCCGCTTACTGTCAGTAACCGCCTGTTACTGACTCCACCCACTGCGCTGTGGGTGGGTTTATGCTGCCACCACCAAACTCCTAACCTGCCATGGCGTTTGGAACCATGGTTCTGCTCTGTATGTGCCGACACGCTGCCTTACCACACTTGTGTGGTATTGTCGAATCCCCACTAGTCCTCTACCGGTCGCTGGCGGAAGGCGGAACTTGGAGACGTTGGGGTACTCCCGGGACAGCCGGAGAACGGGGCTATATTTTGCATAGGCCTGCAGGTCACAAGATGACGCAATCTTCTTGAGGCAGATGATGTTTTAATACCAACAAATAGTTCTAAAGAGAACTCTTCCCTATTGCTAGGGGAAACCGCATACAGCAACATGTTCACAGCAGAATGAAGATGGTACAATACACTTGGAGGCTCACAGGCATCCTCTTTTTATCTCAGTTCTACACACACTACCACAGGGGGGTAAGCCCTCCCTGTCTTCTCCAACCAATCAGGTTATTGCAGAAAATATAAATAAATACAAGTTACATTTCAAAAGTTAAGAATTAGATAAAGCACATTCCTGCTCCTCTTCATATATAACCAAACCAGTGGCTTTCCCCAACACAATCTGATTACCATGTTCCTGTCTCTTTCACAAATGTAAATGTAACTTGCATTTCAATTGCATTCACCCTCTCACACATAGACAACGTTCTTATACTGTAAATTAAACATAATCTGCATCACACATAATGCAGCCTAAGAAATCTTACATCAAACTGTTGGTAAACGAAACACACTAGTTTGCATTCATAAAACACAATCTGATTTAGCAGCAACTTGTGTCTCCATGCAAAACCAGTTCACACAATATTCAGAGAGGACAGCAAACAAATCCTTTCACCTGCATGTGTCTATAAAGTTACACAGAGACACATCTCAATCTCAAAGAAATGGCTTGTCCATAGACCCCTTTCCAGGTGCCAGGGTCATCAGCATCTCAATTCCTAGGTGAGAAGCTTCCAAGGCCATTTGTCCTCAAACGTAAATGCATTTTAAAACCAACACAGCTTACACATTCCTTCTAAGTGCTGGCATTTGCTGCATTGTAAATGTGCAATCCTACAACTGTGCCTAGAGCATTAAATATAACATGGTGAAAACACAGTATTAAACATGTTTTGAAATACCCGATGCCTAGCAACCACAATACATTTAAAGATGGCGCCTAGCACCAGTGCACAGTTTAAAAGTGGTGCCAAGCGCCCATTGTCCTTGAATATGGCGTCGGGCACTGAGGGTTAATCCCTTCAGTGCCGCAGCCGCCATTAACCATGTGGCTGAGGGCTCTCTCTGGCCACACTCCTCCCCACCCCACCCCCAATTCAAGCGGGAAACCCAGGGAGCCATGTCCCAACGATTTGGTTCCTGGTCCCGCAGTCTCTTGGGTTGAAGGGGGCACTACCTGGGGGGTGTAGGCTCCGGCCTAGACAGTTCATCCATAGTGCAGTGGGCCTTTCTTCATGGGTGCACAAAGTTCAAATAGTCCACATGAAGTCCAAGTTCAAGGCTCCACCACAAAAGTCTGTCTGATTTCCCCAAGGTAGGTTGCAGCAACCTAACAGGTGGGTGGAAAGTCACCACTGTGGGGGGCCAGTTACACGAGCAGAGTATAAACTGGTCCAGTGTACACACAAGTGCCACCCAAGGTGTCACAATTGTGGCATACCCCACCTCCCACCATAGCAGTTTTCTGCTCAAACAGGCCACAGGGTGCTCCTGCCCATATGGCTCCTCCTGGCTCGGTACTACTCCCAGTCCGTGCAGTGGCGCAGTAGTTCGTAAAACACAGTCCTGGTCAAGAATGTGCGCCATCAGCACTGGAGCGGGTACCAGAGCATCCTTCAATGACTGGAATGCCAACTCGCAAGCGGGTGCAAAGTCCACTGACTTGGGAATGCCCTTCCTAGCCATCTCTGTAAAGGGGTTCACTACAGGACTAAAGTCAATGACAACGTGTCCATAGGGCCTTACAGCTTCTAAGGTCAGTACCAGTCTGGGTGATGTGGGTCGTGGACAGCCTCCGGTTGCCTCCACCCCCTCTGGTTTGGCCCTACCCCTGTCTCCTCCCACATGGTGCCCCAGGCACTACACCTCCGTCATTCCTACCTGGCAACTGTCTGCCCTAACTGTCAGACCTGCCCTCCAATCCTCCTCAGTCGACCTATGACTCGGGAAATCTACCCGGTCACTTGGGCCTACACTTTCCTACTCGTCCGCTACCTGTGCCACAGTGATGGCGGCCAGACCACCATCCTCTGGATCATGTGTGGCATCCACTACAGGGAGGCTGCGTGTCTTCCCTGATCTACTGCGCATAGGAAGGGGACCTGCTAGGTCCACAGCAACTTGCTGTAAAGGTTCTCCTATGGGCAGAGGCCCAGAGACAACACCACCGCTGGAGTGCCCCAGCTGCCAATGCATGGCACTAGCCTTACAGTTGGTCTGGGCATCATCCGACATTCCAGACCAGGGTAAGCTCTGTGTCAGGCACTTCAGGGTACGGTCTATCTCTGAGTGGCTGTCCAAAGGGGTTTCGCTGGCAACCGACACCAGTTGCGCAGGAAAGTTCCCTGGGGGGACCAGTTGGACACATTCCCTATCTGGTCTATCCCCTCCCACTTTCCTGGCTACCCTGTACCTTAACCCTTCCCACCAGGTCAAACTTCCTGCCCCAACCCTGTCAAGGCCACTGCCAGAGTGGCGCCTCATGCCTTTCAGGGATGGGTCAGAGAGTTGAGCCTCCCTAAACTCCTGCCTGCGGCCCTCAATCTCTCCTAAATTGGGACACACTACAGGGGGACCTAGGTGGGGACTACTAGGGTCAGTCTGGTAGGGGTCAGTGTGGTTTCTCATACTCACCGCCGGAGTTGGCAAACCACTTGGGTCAGGAGCATCATTGGGCACCCCCACAGGATCAAACGAGCTTGACCCAACATCCTCTGCGTTGCTAGGGGACGTAGGCATACCAGAGGCAAAAGGCATGCGGGGTCGATGTGCTGATCTAGCCGCTGTAATCTTTTCCTCTGGGCTGGTTGATGCTGTGGTTGGCTGTGCTGGCAGTTGTCTAGCAGCTGTAGTCTTTTCCTCTGGGCTGGGCTGTGCTGGAGTAGCTGATGTCAACGGTGGTTGTGGAACTTGACTCCGGGAAATGGCGCTGGCAAACGTGGTGACGATCCCACCACCCACATCATTTCCTAGGACCACATCAGTTGGGAGACCATCCATGACGGCAACTTCTCGCAACTCTGGTCCAGCTCCCCAGTCCAGGTAGACTCTTGCCATGGGAACCTCTTTCTCCATTCCATCTGCTAGGGTGACCTTGGCAGTGCGACCCTGCAATACTGCAGCAGGATCTATAAGGTGGGGGCTCACCACAGTGATTGAGGCCCCAGAGTCTCTCAGGCCTTCCCCCTGCAGGGGTCCCACGTGGACTGGCTGCAGGTGCCTCCACATATTGTGTAGGGGCTGTGTGGCCATGCAGGTGACTCTCCGCAGAGTGCACCTGGCTCTCACCACACTCCATCGAACTGACAGGAGGGGGAACAGTCTCTGTAGGCTCAGCTCCACTCGTCAAACAAGCGAGCCGGGCTCCAGCACTCGGATTTGGGACACGAGTCTGGGGTGCTTGGGATGCAGGACACTTCATCCTCAGATGTCCGATTTTCCCACAGCCGTAGCACTTCTTCTCCAGTCGTGGCACCGATGATCTCTGATCAGTTGCAGGGACGCTGCGGTGCGGTTGCTGGCCAAGAGCACCCGGGTTGGAAGATGCTTGTCTTTGGGGGTGATGAGCTGAAGAGGGGTGTCCCCCTGGTGGTACAGTCTTTTGGAGCTGGCTGGGCGCTTCTGCCCCTGTGGCCGAATTGCCACATACTTGTCGGCTAACTGGGCAGCCATCTTTAAGCTGGGTGGCTCCCGGTCTAGCACCCACTCCTTCACTTCTGGGGCGCACCTGCGATAGAACTGCTCCCTGCAGATCAGGTCAATCAGTGCGTCCCATGTAGTGGCTTCAGAATCCTTCACCCACTTCACCATGTACTGCCGCAGCTGGGCGGCGAACTGCCCATGGGTGCTGCTAGGATTCTTGGGCAAGTCTCTGAACTTCTTCCTGTAAGACTCTGGAGTGATGAAGAATTGCTGAAGGAGGGCCTTCGCGACTTCGTCGTAATCCCCACAGTCCTCCATGGCCAATCCTCGATAGTCCTCCAAGGCCTCTCCATGCAGAGTGGGCACAAGGTGTCTCACCCACTCCGACTTGGGTAATTCATGTAGTCTGCAAGTCCTCTCAAAAACTTGTAAATGTCCATCATTATCCCCATTACTGTCTGCAAACTTGGCAAACTGAATATGTCCCGATCTGTGTACAGCAGTGGTCAACGGCTACCGGAGTATCACGGCTTGTGATGCTCGCTCCGCATGCCACATCCGAATGACAAGCATGCGTTCTTGCTCCGTTGCCCTTTCCCCCAATTCCGCTAGCCGATCTGCTGGGGTATCCGGGCCGCCCCCCCCTGGGACGTTGGGATCCTAGCCCTGCTAGGGATTGCTGAGAAACATGGCTGCTGCTACAAGGGGCAGGGCTTGTGGGTCTCACTGGTTCCGTAAGAAGGTCCACTGGTGGGCCGTTCTCTGCGATGCTGATGCCGTCAGTGCTTTCCACCTCCGCCCGATGGGACTCCTTCAAGCTCATGAGCGCCGCCTTCATGACGCTTCTGGACGCATTGAAAGGGATATCCACACCCTTCTGCCGACACACGATCTCCAAATCGTCCTTGGACATTCGGCTGAAGTCCGCCATCTTGTGCGTTCTCCTGCGCTGCAGTTACTCCTCTCCTGAGTAACTCGGTTTCTCCAATCAGGTGACCAAAAAGCCGCCTGGGATTATCCCACCGCTATGCCACCAAGTTCTGTGACCAGACGGCTTTCCCGTACGAAAGCACTCACCACTTTCGCGTCCCGTCCCCCAGTACACAGATTGGATGTTCAGGTCACACGGGACCTGGCCACATAGGGGATTCCCGCTTACCGTCAGTAACCGCCTGTTACTGACTCCACCCACTGCGCTGTGGGCGGGTTTATGCTGCCACCACCAAACTCCTAACCTGCCATGGCGTTTGGAACCACGGTTCTGCTCTGTATGTGCCGACACGCTGCCTTACCACACTTGTGTGGTATTGACGAATCCCCACTAGTCCTCTACCGGTAGCTGGCGGAAGGCGGAACTTGGAGACGTTGGGGTACTCCCGGAACAGCCGGAGAACGGGGCTATGTTTTGCATAGGCCTGCAGGTCACAAGATGACGCAATCTTCTTGAGGCAGATGATGTTTTAATGCCAACAAATAGTTCTAAAGAGAACTCTTCCCTATTGCTAGGGGAAACAGCATACAGCAAGATGTTGTCAAAGTCGAAAAATATTGTTATACATATCCTTTGTTCTAACCCCTCATGCACATGCACGCTGCTCGTGCACCTGGTCCCCCGTGCGTACACATATCCGCAAGTTGCGTAAGAGACGCTCCGGCGACTCATGCGCATGATATGTGTATTTATGGCAGAGTTTGTGAGCATGTAGCGTGCTATTAGAATATAGCATATTTAACCCAATTAGTGCATTTTGTAGATGTAGTTCCCCTAGACCATGACGGCGAGTAATATTAGTTTAAACAGTTCCTGGACAGAGAGATTCGTCTTTGCATGATAGGAAGGGTCAGATAAAGGTTGGTAGGTGATGTCTAGTATCCAGCTGTAGGGTATTTTAAGGGTAACATTCCAGTGTTAATTAGGAAAGGATCGCTTGCTCCTGCGTATAGTTATGTACAGAAGTAGAATATGAACATTAACTGTGTTTACATTATATTAAGTATGCGGGGGGAATCCAGAGGAGGCCACCCACAAGAGCAGCTGAGAAAGACATAGCCCACCTTTTCAAATCAACCTATGACCTCTCCCGTAATGAAAAGGTACATCTGTGTCCAATAGACAAAGGGATTACAGTGACCATTGTATTGTTTTGGATGAAGTGAATAAATAGAGCTTGCAGCAGGCTTGGTCACACAAGACTCTGAAGGCTTTCTACCTGATAGCTGAGGACTGGTCCAGGATGCGCTTGCGAACGATTCCCCACGTATGTATATTCTCTGTAGCCATTATTCTCTGTTATTCTGTTAAGATTTCCTTGTTAGCCTGTAGTGTATAACTTGTATCTGTTTACCCCTTTTCTATGAATAATCCACTGCGGTGTTAGAGCCCAGTGGTTTACCACAAACAGTGTTGTGTTTTCACTTTCCTGCCTGGGCTTTTAAAGTAGATTAACCTGTTTAACCTGTTTTAGATTAACCTGCATTGTTAAGGTGTATGCACTGCGGATACTTTGTATCGCCAGTGCTATTTAAGGTTTAAAGTATAAGTATATCATTACATTGTTTCATTAATAAGGTTTACAGTATTTCAATCCGTGTGCGTACGTGCCGCGTGTGCGTCGCGCCCACGGCACAGCGTCTGATACGCTAAGTGCGTATCCATACGGTACTCAGTACGCAAATAGCGTACTTAGTCCGTAGTGTGTGTAATAAGTCTAGCGGCCATAGCGGCTCCACGGTAACAGTGTATAGCTTTATGTTTTAAGATAATATTTGACATTATCATTGTTCACAGCAGAAAGAAGATGGTACAATACACTTGGAGGCTCACAGGCATCCTCTTTTTATATCAGTTCTACACACAGTACCACAGGGGGGTAAGCCCTCCCTGTCTTCTCCAACCAATCAGGTTATCGCAGAAAATATAAATAAATACAAGTTACATTTCAAAAGTTAAGAATTAGATAAAGCACATTCCTGCTCCTCTTCATATATAACCAAACCAGTGGCTTTCCCCAACACAATCTGATTACCATGTTCCTGTCTCTTTCACAAATGTAAATGTAACTTGCATTTCAATTGCATTCACCCTCTCACACATAGACAACGTTCTTATATGTAAATTAAACATAATCTGCATCACACATAATGCAGCCTAAGAAATCTTACATCAAACTGTTGGTAAACGAAACACACTAGTTTGCATTCATAAAACACAATCTGATTTAGCAGCAACTTGTGTCTCCATGCAAAACCAGTTCACACAATATTCAGAGAAGACGGCAAACAAATCCTTTCACCTGCATGTGTCTATAAAGGTACACAGAGACACATCTCAATCTCAAAGAAATGGCTTGTCCATAGACCCCTTTCCAGGTGCCAGGGTCATCAGCATCTCAATTCCTAGGTGAGAAGCTTCCAAGGCCATTTGTCCTCAAATGTAAATGCATTTTAAAACCAACACAGCTTACACATTCCTTCTAAGTGCTGGCATTTGCTGCATTGTAAATGTGCAATCCTACAACTGTGCCTAGAGCATTAAATATAACATGGTGAAAACACAGTATTAAACATATTTTGAAATACCCGGTGCTTAGCACCCACAATACATTTAAAGATGGCGCCTAGCACCAGTGCACAGTTTAAAAGTGGCGCCAAGCGCCCATTGTCCTTGAATATGTCGCCGGGCACTGAGGGTTAACCCCTTCAGTGCCGCAGCCGCCATTAACCATGTAGCTGAGAGCTCTCTCCGGCCACAGTATTGTATTTACAACTATATCTTCGGGGTCATATATTGTAGAATATCTGGAATTGTCTAATACGAATTCCATTATTATAACCCACATGGGTATAGAGATTTTGTATTTTATATATTTTATGATATATTGATTTATCTGAATTGTACTCCCGGGAGAATTTTTATTACATTTTTAAAATTAATGTTTTTCAAATTTTGATTGTTGAGCGCAACTTGGTTTTTATTTTATTTACCACATCCACGCCTGCCTGCAGAAAAAGCAGAAGACGTCCCAGATGAGTTAGGGGCCACAGATCTTCAAGGAGCATCTCCAGAAGGTCCGCGTACGAGGCCCTTCTTGGCCAGTCCGGAGCAATGAATATTGCTTGAACCCTTTCCCTTTTTATTCTCTCTAGAATTCCTGGGATCAGAGGAAGTGGAGGAAACACGTACACCATCTGATAGACCCATGGAGTCGTCAAGGCATCCACCGCCGCTGCCTGTGGGTCTCTTGACCTGGAACAATACCACTTCAGCTTCTTGTTGAGACGAGAGGCCATCATGTCGATCTGTGGATATCCCCACCGACTTGTCAAGCACCTGAACACTTCCAGGTGAAGGCCCCACTTCTCCGGGTGCAGGTCGTGTCTGCTGAGGAAGTCTGCTTCCCAGTTGTCTACTCCCAGAATGAAGACCGCTGACAATGCCACCGTGTTTCTTTCTGCCCAGAGGAGAATTCTTGTCAGCTCTGACATTGCTGCTTTTCGTTCCACCCTGACAGTTTATGTACGTCACTGCCTTCACATTGTCTGACTGGACCTGAATGGCCTGATCCTGAAGAAGATATGAGGCCTGCAGAAGGGCGTTGTATATGGCCCTGAGTTCCAGAATGTTGATTGGAAGGATGACTTCCTGACTTGACCATCTTCCTTGAAACTGCACCCCCCTGAGTGACTGCTCCCCAACCTCTGAGGCTTGCATCTGTGGTTAACAGAATCCGGTTCTGAATTCCGAACCTCTGACCCTCAACGAGGTGAGAAGTCTGTAGCCACCACAGAAGGGAGATTCTGGCTTTTGGCGACAGACGGATCCTCTGGTGCACATGAAGATGCAATCCGGACCATTTGTCCAACAGATCGAGCTGGAAGGGTCGTGCCTGAAACCTTCCGCATTGAAGAGCCTCGTAAGAGGCCACCATTTTCCCCAGAAGGCGTATGCACAGATGCACTGACACCCAGGTTGGCTTCAGGACATCCCGAACCATCAACTGGATTACCAATGCCTTCTGCAATGGAAGGAACACTTTCTGCGACTCCGTGTCCAGTATCATTCCCAGGAATGGGAGCCTCCTTGTTGGCTCTAGGTGAGATTTTGGAAGGTTCAGAATCTACCCGTGATCCTGGAGGAGTTTGGTTGAGAGACCAATGGTGTCCAGCAACCTTTCCCTGGACAGTGCTTTTATCAGGAGATCATCCAGGTACTGAATTATGTTCACTCCCTGTTTGCAGAGTAGAAACATAATCTCTGCCATCACCTTGGTGAACACCCTCGGTGCTGTGGAGAGACCAAATAGCAGGGCCTGGAACTGGTATTGACAGTCCTACAATGCAAACCATAGATAAGCCTGATGAGGCGGCCAGATCGGAATGTGAAGATATGCATCTTTGATATCCAGAGACACTAGGAATTCCCCCTCCTCCAGACCTGAAATTACCACTCTCCGAGATTCCATCTTGAATTTGAACACTCGTAAGTACGGGTTAAAGACTTAAGGTTCACAATCGGTTTTACCGAACCGTTCGGTTTCGGTACTACGAACAAGTTGGAGTAGTACCCCTTGTTGAGCAGATGAGGTGGAATTGGAACAATGACCTGAGTCTGTACCAGTTTTTGGGTGGCATGCTGTAAAGTAAGTAATACTTGCCGCTTGTGAAACTGGCAAGCCTGATTTGAAGAATCTGTAAAGCTGTGGAACTCCAGTCTGTAGCCCTGGGAAATAAGATCTATGACCCAGGGATCCTGGCATGTATGTGACCAGATATGACTGAAGAATTGTAGGCGGGCTCCCACCTGACAGCCTTCCAGGCATTGCGGTCCACCGTCAAGCTGAAGTCTTTGAGGAAGCAGAGCCTGAGCCTTTTTCATGAGCACCTGCAGTTGCTGGTTTGCGTGGTTTACCTCTTGCGCCGCTGGAGGACGCAGAAGCACCTCTGGATTTCACATGTACTTGGCCGTCCAAAAGGACTGTAGCTTAGAAGCTGAATAAGTCTTCTTGGTAGGGGGGGGCTGCGGAAGGAGATACGTAGACTTACCCGCAGTAGCTGTGGAGATCCATTTGTCCAGTTCATCTCCAAATAAGGCTTCTCCTGTGAATGGTAGGCCTTCCACGCCTTTCCTGGAGTCTGCGGCAGCAGTCCACTGATGTACCCACATAGCAGTGGTGTGTGCATTAAGCAAGCATATCAAGCATAAGCAAGCATATCTCTTTTATGGCTTCCACTATAAAGTTTGCAGAGACCTGTATATGTTGCAGGAGTAAAACAACACCCCCTTCCCCCTAGACAAGACAAGGATCGACTTTTGTGATCCACGCACATGCAGTAGTATGAGTATAGTCTCAATTTTTTGATCAGCCATCTCTTTTAGGGAGGCTGCACCAGGAACAAGCAACAAATTTTTCGTGACAGCCTAGAGACTGATGCGTCCAATATCAGTGGATTTTCCCATTTTTTCCTATCCTCCAGAGGAAAGGGAAAAGATGAGAGTAACCTTTTAGGGATCTGAAATTTCTTATCAGGATTAACCCACAGTTCTTCAAACAGGGTTTTCAATTCCTTTGACACAGGAAAAGTGACTGTGGACTTATTTTTCACATTTAAAATAACATTCCTCACACTCCTCTGACACCTTATTAGGAATATGCAGAACATCTCTGATAGCCTCTATGAGAGCTTCTATTCCCTGTGACAGAGCCGCCTCTTCCCCCCCCCCTCCAAGTCTACCTCACCCTCCTTCAAGTTTGACCTATCAGAGTCCGATTGCAGGATATGGGTTAGAGATCGCTTTTGCGGACAAATGGGAGGGGATTTAGACGCTGTTCTGGGGACTGAGGGGATCATTCCGAGTTGTTCGCTCTCTAGCTACTTTTAGCAGCCTGCAAACGCATAGTCGCCGCCCACTGGGGAGTGTATTTTCGCTTTGCAAGTGTGCGAACGCCTTTGCAGCCGATCGCAGCAAAAAAACATTTTGTGCAGTTTCTAGAGTAGCTCTGGACTTAGTCGGCCCTTGCAATGACTTCAGTCTTTTTGGTGCCGGAATTGACATCAGACACCCGCCCTGCAAACGCCTGGACACGCCTGCATTTTCCCAAACACTCCCAGAAAACGGTCAGTTGACACCCATAAACGCCCTCTTTCCCCCGGCCGGGTCCACAGTTTATCCACAGGATAACAATGGGACATGATGGAGCGACAGCGGATTTGCACCAATTGGTCAAAGCTTTCCAGCCTCCCGGCATGCAACGGGCCCATCTATATATCCCCGCCTCCTGGCTCAGGCAAATCCGTTTTTTGTTTGGTGCGGCAGGAGCTGGACCATGGTTGGAGGGCTGCTGTTTTTTAGCAGCCCTAAGCTTTCTTATTTTATTGTTATACTCTTACTAATTTTTGAGTGATCTTTCTAAATAGCATTTTATACGTACCTTAGAAAGAGTCGTTTCAACAACTCTCCACCGGCTCGCGATAACGCTTACCCACGAGTACAGTGCTGTTTCGGCGGGCGTCTGTGTCTGATATACTAGTAGGTCCAGCAGACATTACCAGGCTTTGGCCGGAGTACGGGGAGAAGGTAAGGCACCGATTCTGCTCAGTAGATGGAATACGGACACAGCCGCACTGTTTTGGGAGGAGACTACTAAACAGTAGCTGACGCTGCTGCCACCCCGGGTGCGCCAGCGCTAGGCCTTAGGGATCATAGGCTCCAGGAATAGTAGGAGGCCGCAATCCCTAGGGTTGATGTCGGCATTGGGGAGTCAGATGCTCTCCTGGTCGCCCCTCCCCCAGTACAAGACCAGTTTCCGCCGAGTCTCCCGCCATGAACTGTTTCCTCGCTTCCGTCCCAGACGCTACCACGAGGGGATCCGATCGCAGCTTAGGCGACTGTGTGACCGGTGCGTCTGTGTTCACCGGTCGCCACCATGAGGGGACCCGGTCGCAGCATAGGCGGCTGTATGACCGGTGTGTCTGTGTTTACTAAGTCATGGAGCGTCAGTGTACACTAGTAGCGACTGGATCCACTCAGCGTTCGCTAACGTATGATCGATCTTGGAAGCGGGGTGAGTCTCCCTGTATCCCACTCTACTGAGTACAGGTAATACAGCACTAAATCTCTTCCTTTTGAGTACGAATAGTTAGATAAGGGCATATTGCATATGATTCTGTATACCATTACTGTTGTTTCTTTCGCATTGCGTCTGAATGAATAGATTTTAAACTAGGAGCCTGGGGGGAGGGTTTAGCTAGAAACTACGGGTCGTGCAGTGAGAATAGTGGGGATGGAGGTAGTAAACGAAATGGGGGAGAAGTTGGGGGGAGGGTAAGAGCAGGCGGTAAGGTTACTAACATGGGTACTAAAAGGGATTTTACCAAAGCACTAACCAATGACGATTACAGGTCATCCTTGCTACATAAGGTGAAAGATGTCCCTAACGCAAGGGAAAATACTTATCTTAGTTGTATGTATGTAAACGCCAGAAGCATTACTGGTAAAAAGGGTGAACTAGAAATACTTGCAGCAAGCAAACAGTATGATATTATAGGCATTACTGAAACTTGGTGGGATGAATCTCATGATTGGACAGTCAATCTAGAGGGCTATACACTGTTTAGGAGAGACAGACTAAATAAAAAGGGTGGAGGGGTGTGTCTTTACGTAAAGCCGTTTTTAAAACCTAATATATGGGAAGATATTCAGGAGGGGACTGTAGACACTGTCGAGACATTATAGATAGAAATTGCATGCGGGGAAAAAGGAATAAAAAAGTTAGTATTGGGTGTATGCTATAGGCCGCCTGGTATCAACGCATCTGATGATGAATTGTTACTAAAGCAAATTGAAAGAGCAGCAGGAGTAGGAGACATAGTAGTGATGGGAGATTTTAACTATCCAGAGATAAACTGGAAAAACGGTTCATGTGATACTGCTAGGGGCAATATGTTTTTAAACACACTTAATGATAACTACTTAGTCCAACTAATTGAGGAACCAACTAGGTACAATGCAATCTTAGACCTGGTATTAACAAACAATGGGGATTTGGTATCAGGTATTATAGTAGGGGAACCCATAGGAAACAGCGACCACAATATGGTCACGTTCAATATCAGTTTCTATAAACAGCCCTATACTGGCTCAACTAGGACTTTAAACTTTAGCAAAGCAAATTTTGAAAAGATGAGGGTATTTTTCAGGGATATTGAATGGGAAGGTTTGTTTTTAGGAAAAAATACTACGGAGAAATGGGAGGTACTAAAATTCCTGCTAGCTAAAAATACACTCAAATGTATTCCTATAAGTAGCAAAAAAAAGGAATAAAAATCATAAACCGATGTGGCTTAACAAAAAGATTAAGGAACTTATGGGCAAGAAAAGGCGAGCATTTAAAAAATACAAATCTGACGGGGAAGCAGAGTCATTTCAGCACTATAAGGAATGTAACAAAATTTGCAAAAAGGAAATAAGAGCGGCTAAAGTAGAAACTGAAAAACTAGTAGCAAAGGAAAGCAAAGCGAATCCCAAAAAATTCTTTAAATACATTAATAGCAAGAGATTAAAGAAGGAGAGTATAGGCCCTTTAAAAGACAAGTTGAGAGTCTTAAGCAAAAATGATAATGACATAGCGGACACACTAAATGATTTTTTTTCAACAGTATTCACTCGTGAGGACCCAATTCAGGGACTAACGCACAATCTCAATAATGAGAATATCACACTGATAGGTACTTATTTAAGCGAGGAAGTAGTCTGTGACCGATTAAAACATTTAAAGATTAATAAATCACCAGGGCCCGATGGTATTCATCCAAGGGTTCTAATGGAGCTTCACTCTGAACTGGCAAAACCGCTATCTTTGATCTTGAAGGATTCAGTTATATCAGCTATGGTTCCCAAAGACTGGCGTATAGCGGAAGTAGTGCCTATATTCAAAAAGGGAAGTAAAGCTGAACCAGGTAATTATAGACCAGTTAGTCTTACATCTATAGTGGGGAAAGTATTGGAAGGTATTCTAAGAGATAGTATTCAGAAGTTCCTTGAAACCAATAAGGTCATTAAAAGGAATCAACATGGGTTTATGAAGGACAGATCCTGTCAAACCAACTTACTTGGCTTTTATGAAACAGTAAGCGCAAACCTAGATCAGGGTAAAGACGTGGATGTAATCTTTTTAGACTTTGCCAAAGCGTTCGATACTGTACCACACATGAGACTTATCTACAAGCTACAAGAATCAGGGCTAGGAAGCACAATATGCACTTGGGTCAAAAACTGGTTAGATAATAGGAAGCAGCGCGTTGTGGTTAGTGGATCTTTTTCAACTTGGACTGAAGTGCTAAGTGGTGTGCCGCAAGGCTCAGTATTAGGACCGCTATTGTTCAATATTTTCATTAACGACCTAACAGAAGGTCTAGAGAGCATGGTGTCAATTTTTGCAGATGATACCAAATTGTGTAAGGCTATAAATACAGAGGAGGATGCCGAGTCTCTTCAGAACGACTTAGTTAAATTAGAAGCATGGGCAGCCAAATGGAGAATGCGCTTCAACACAGACAAGTGTAAGGTAATGCACTGTGGTAACAAGAACATAAATTACACCTACCTACTAAATGGGGTAAAATTAGGGGATTCTGTACTGGAAAAGGACTTAGGTGTCCTCATAGATAGCAAGCTAAGCAGTAGTACCCAAAGTAGGACTGCAGCAAAGAAGGCTAATAAGATATTAGCATGCATAAAATGGGGTATTGATGCTAGGGACGAGAGTATTATACTCCCGTTATATAAATCACTAGTGAGGCCACACCTTGAATACTGTGTACAATTCTGGGCACCGTACTACAAAAAGGATATCCTGGAGCTTGAAAAGGTACAGAGGAGGGCGACCAAACTAATTAAGGGCATGGAGACGATGGAATACAAGGAAAGGCTTGAAAGACTAGGCATGTTTACATTGGAAAAGCGGAGACTAAGAGGGGATATGATCAACATCTACAAATATATAAGGGGACAATACACAGAGCTTGCGCGGGACCTGTTTTTGGTTAGATCAACACAGAGGACTCGTGGACACTCGCTCAGGTTAGAGGAGAGGAGATTCCGCACAATACGGCGTAAAGGCTTTTTCACGGTAAGGACAATACATGTTTGGAATTCCCTGCCCGAGGGAGTTGTAATGGCGGAATCTGTCAACACCTTTAAGAATGGGTTAGATAAATTCCTAATGGATAAGGATATCCAGGGGTATAGTGCATAGTCATGCATTATAGTTACTATAAATAGGGATAAAATGTAACGGCTGACAGCAGCATCAGTCAGAAATTTTAGTCAAATCATCATGCATAGGAGACCACAAATAGGTTGAACTCGATGGACAATTGTCTTTTTTCAACCTCAGATACTATGTTACTATGTAATATGTTAGATCTGTTAAACATGATTCAGTAAATGTGTTCTCCTACATACTTAAAATGTTATTGTAGTTGATGTACTCATATTGCTTATTATACTAATGTATAACGTGACTGACTGCTAGTATGATGCTGACTTTACTATATGTCTGTTAGTTTTTTTTTGCAGATCCTCAGTGATGGTGCATGAGTAGGGTCGGATGGATATAATTTTAAAGAAAAAAAGTTAAAGTGATTACAGTCACAAAATTGTGTAGTACGCTGTGGAAGTGCTGATTATTTATCATGTATAAGAGCGGCAATGGTGAGGACAATCATACCATGTTTTGCAAAGCAGTATTATCCTCTCATGATCTGGTTCAGGATGGCTTGTGTGCATAATGTTTTAGCTCAGCAAAGATATAAGGCGGATACAGGTACAAGTGTATCCACCTTGTGCTATCTTTGTACAGACTTTCGGGGTCATTCCGAGTTGTTCGCTCGTTGCCGATTTTTGCAACGGAGCGATTAAGGCGAAAATGTGCATGCGCATGGTACGCAGTGCACATGCGCTAAGTATTTTAGCACAAAACTTAGTAGATTTACTCACGTCCGAACGAAGAATTTCCATCGTTAAAGTGATCGGAGTGTGATTGACAGGAAGTGGGTGTTTCTGGGCGGAAACTGACCATTTTCTGGGAGTGTGCAGAAAAACGCAGGCGTGCCACGATAAAACGCGGGAGTGTCTGGAGAAACAGGGGAGTGGCTGGCTGAACGCAGGGCGTGTCTGTGACGTCAAACCAGGAACGAAACGGGCTGAGCTGATCGCAGTGTAGGAGTAAGTCTGGAGCTACTCAGAAGCTGCTAAGAATATTCTATTCGCAATTTTGCTAATCTTTCATTCGCAATTCTGCTAAGTTAAGATACACTCCCAGAGGGCGGCGGCCCAGCGTGTGCAATGCTGCTAAAATCTGCTAGCAAGCGAACAACTCGGAATGACCCCCTTTATCCAATAAGTTGAATGGATAATTCCCCCAAAATCCTGTACCAGGGATAGGGTTACACTATTAGCCCTTACATGCAGATCCACCTATGGTATATCACTACTAGCAGCAGCCTCTCAGAACCGGTGGTAAGTAAATCTTCACCCTCACAGGTTACACATTGTTCAGATTCATCAGAAGATGAAAGCCCAATTTATTCTACTTCATCATATGAAAAAGAGGTAGGTCTCAGCTCTGGAATATAGCTGAGTTAATTAAAGCAATGAAGCTATTACATCCTTAGATGATACAGCAGAGCCTGTGTTAAATACCAAGGCACCTGTGTTTAAATATCCCAAAACCTGAGTTTCCAGGGTCAGATCAGCTGATGGAAATCATGGAAGAGGCTTGGGCTACGCCCAATAAGAAGTTTAGAATTCCTAAGAAATGGAATTCCAATTATCCTCTTCCAGCTGGGGATTGTTTAAAAAAAGGGGAGGTGGCTCCTAAAGTAGATGCGAAATAGCTCATATAAAAAACCCGCAATGTTCCTGGAAGCATTGGATATGAGCAAAATATTAACTCCAGGGCATCAGCCCCAACTATACCTGCTCGTAGAGTAGTTTAACTAGGTACGTGGAAGCTGATTCAGAATCTAGGAAGGTTTGGAATCATTGTCTTTTTCTGAAAATATTATTTTTGGTAAGAATTGACAGATATTCTGGAGTCAGAAGCAGACTCCCAAGAAGGTCAGGTTCCTTCCACATACAGTTTCAAACCTAAAAGTTCAGTATTTCTGCCCTTTTTGGTATCTAACAAGTCGGGGAAGACTAGGAAAGCATTGGGCTACCAGAAGATCTACAGCTACACCATACTGGATAGGCCCAATATCATCTGATTTTTTAAATTAAGCAGTATTGGGCCTGGTTAGTACTCGGATGGGAGACCATCTGGGAATACCAGTTGCTGTAGAAAAATAAACCATCAGTCTGATGGTGTGGGCCTCCTCCCGGTATCTCTAGTTTATGCTTTCGCCTTCAAGACAGTCTGTCCCGGGTAGAGACGAAGGCCATGGCCTTGCAAGAAGCAGGTCAGCAATTGCTTCAGTCAGGAATAGTCATTCCAGTTCCTCCGGCAAATGAGGACAAGGTTTTACTCCAACCTGGTTTTAGTCGGAAGCCAAATGGGTAATTTCAGCCCATGCTCAATCCTAAAATGCTGAACAAATACATTTGAAACCTCGGTTGCACGTGGAATCATTACGTTCCTTGTGTGTGGCATGGAGCCAGGGGTTTTATGGTATCCCTGGATATACAGGATGCTTACCTACATGTTCCTATACCATTGTCCATCAGTGTTATCCAAGGTTTGTTATCCTCCAAACAGCATTTTCAGTTCTAGGCCTTACTCTTTGAGTTAGCCACAGTCCCCAGAGTATCTACCAAGAATATGGGGGTAATAACGCCTTATCTCCACCAGCAGGGGTTAAGGATTTTCCCATACCTAGACTATCTTTTAATCCTGGCACAGTCACAGAGATTGCTCTTTGTCATCTGCAACAGACAATAACGTGTTTGCAGGGGCAAGTGACTCATAACTTGGGAAAAATCGTCTCCAGTTTCATCACAACGGATGACTCACTTGGGGGCTGTACTGGATCAGGTTTGCAGAGAGTCATTTTTACCTCACAACAAGATATCCAGGGTTCAGTATAGGATTCAGGACTTGCCACACAGTCAGACGGTATCCATTCACGCAGCATTGTGGGTGATGGGTTTGATGGTATCTGCATCGACAGGAGGGAGTATGCAGAATTCCACTCTAGGTCTCTGCAGCGTCTGATTCTTCCCAAATAGAATCTACAGTCACACCACACTGGATATGCCCAGATTTCATCGGATCGTGGAAGCTCAGCAGTGTTAGCCTGGTTGGTACCTGGAGGGACCAGCTGGGAATACAAGGTGTTGTAGGTATTAATGGATGGCATCAGATAATAAAGACGGACTATGGTACTTACGATAAATGTAAGAAGGTCGTTAGCCTGGTGGCTACAGACATCCCAGCTGGACAAAGGGAAATCATTTTGATATCAGATTGAGAAGATTCTGACAATGGGGATCAGTGTCAGGAAGATTGTGCTCCCAAAAAAGATAGTTGTCTGCCAATAAAGGTTGGAACCTCGGGCCATATACAGGGCACCGGTGTAGGCATGGGACAGTCTTTAGGGAAAACCAGTCCAGTTCTGCTCGTACAATGCGACTGCAGTAGTGTACTTCAACATCAGGGAGGAACTCTCAGCCGAAAAGTGATAAAGAAGGTAAGTCACATACCTAAGTGGGCAGAACTTCATCATCCAACCTTGTGCGCCGTTCTCATTCCTGGAATCCTAAATGGGAAAGCGGACTTTCTCAAGTCGACACACCATTCAGGGAAGTGACTGGGCTCTACACCAGGAGATCTTCCTGACTCTTGTAAACAAGAGGTGCTTGCCAGAGATATATCTCATAGCGTTTGGTTGAACAACAAAGTGCTCACATACAGGTCAAGAACAAAGGATCCCAGGGCAATCTTTGTGGATGCCTTATTGGTGAGATGGGACCTTCGTCTGGCGGATGGGTTTTCCTCTAATTACTCTCTTACCCAGGGTGGTGAGAAAGTTAAAACAGGAAGACCAGCAGAGAATGGCAATGGATGCTCTACTTCTGCTCCCTCAACGTCCAGACCTACTAACACAGGGTCCTGGTTATGACAGACATCTGGATCGACTGTCTTTGACAGCATGGCCTTTGAAACCTCTATCCTGAGGTCAAGAGGATATTTTCAAACAGTCTTCAGAGCAAGGAAACCTTACTTAGCTCGCATTTATCACCAAATATGGCAAACCTATATTCATTGGTCCAGTTAATGAAAAACATTTGGGGTCCAATTTTCTGAGTTTCCAGGGTCTTAGCATTCCTTCAGGCAGGAATGGATGGCTTCCTTGAGAGAGCAAGGGTCGGCATTGACTGTAGGGTTCCAGAAGTAAATGACCAACTTACAGGATGTGCGTAATTTTTTTTCAGGGTATGCTGCGCATTCAGCCTCTGGTTGTTCCTCCTACAATGCTGTGGGACTTATGTTTAGTCCTGAAAGCCCTTCAAGTTGCCCCATTTGAATCACTTATTAAAATGGATCAAAAATGGTTGACAGCTAAAGTGTTTTTTCTACTGACTATGGCGTCAGCTAGAAGAATATCAGACTGAGGGGCATTGTCATGTTGTTCCCCATTTCTGTTTTTTTTTTTTAATCCAGATAAAGCAGTTTTCAGAACTAGATCTGGGTATCTTCCTAAGGTAATGACTTATTTCCACTGTAACAAAATAATTGGGTTCCCAGCTTTTCAGGTTCCAGGCCTTTCTGCGGGAGATGCATCGCTGGACGTGATCCGTGCAATAAGGATCTACGTGGATTATACCAGTGCCATCAGAAAAGCAGATTTTCTCTTCATTCTCTATGGATTTCACGAGAGAGGATGACCTGCTGGTAAGCAGACACTGGCAAGATGGCTTCAGATGACTATTTCAGAAGCATATTCTCAAACTGATCTCCCTGTTTCAGCTAATGCCTCTGTTCACTCTACTCGTAAGGTAGGTCCTTAATGGGCAGCACAATGTGGTGCTTGAGCAGAACAGGTATGTAAGGCAGCCACATGGTCTTCCGTTTACACATTCATTAGACATTATGCCTTGGACACCTTTGCCTCTCACGATGCTGAATTCGGGCAAAGGATTCTCCTGTGCATCAGGAGCATCACCACCACTATACTGCTTTGGGAAATCCCATTGTTATCCTGTGGATAACTTTTGGACCCTGCCGGAGAAATATATGTTATGGTAAGAACTTACCGTTGATAACGGTGTTTCTCCTAAATCCACAGGGATCCCACCCTGACGCACCTGATTTGAGGATCCTTTTACTCACCAACCTTTTCCTGTGGACTTAGGAGAAATACAGTTAACAATGGTAAGTTCTTACCATAATGTATATTTCTGTCAATCACCTTGCGGCTGTGCGAATGGAATATTTAAATACTAAGGGTGGGAACTCTGGTTGTTAGAAATCCCCCCCTTATTCCCTCTTCTCTCTTCTCCTTCCCCCCCCCCCCTCCCTCCTCCCCTCCCATTTTCGAGTTTCTGCATAGTAATGAAGCTCTGGTCCCAATGTACCATTTGTATTTTGATTAAAAGAATCTCATCTAGGTCGAGGTGTTTCATTTACAACTGTAGGAAATCCTGAAGTTTGTGGAGTTATTATGTGTGCTATCTGGTCCTAGGTCATATACATACTATTGTCCATAGTGTGTATGTGTAATGGTCTTTTCTAGATACATATTCAATTTTATATTTATATATGAGCTAGTGGGGCTTTGTTACCCGAAGGAACAAAGTAATGAAATTTTCCACTAGCTGTTCTCATTAAACATTAGTAGATATATGAAGGTTCTTTGATCCCATGAATTGAGAGCATTATTATGTTTAAATTGTTATCTTTGGTAATTTTCTGGCTATGAGACATTGGGTTTTAACTTTTTTATATTTATAAGTATTTCTTAATTTATATTTATTTATCTATTGAGGTTTAGTGGACTCCTTTTCTCTTGTAATTGTCCTGATATATGTAAAATAGCGGTTGTTTAGTTTAGTTTTTTTTGCTTGTTACCATTCAGATAGGAGTCTGCGAGCTACTATTAGATTAAACTAAATGAACGCAGCCCAGTTCCATTTGATTCCATTTGATTGCTAATATACAGATGTACTAGTAATCAGGGAACATAGGAGTATAAAGGAGTCTAAGGGTTTTGGAGGCGGTACTTCTGAGGAAACAGCCCCAGGATTGAGGCTGAGAAACGCGTCAAGCATCCTGCCCGGTATCCCGCCCGGCATCCTGCTGACTGTTACAATCAGAGACCGATCTTCTATATCCAGCAGCACGCTTCTGACGGCCTCCACTGCTTAGCGTCCTGCCCGGCATCTTGCTCGGCACCTGGCTGACCGCACCAAACGGAGATTTATTTCATGACAGCCAGTAGCACGTTCCGGATGATTTCTAACAGAACGCAGTGAGAGAGCGATTAAGTGTCTGGATCCATGCCGCTCTGAATGATATTGTGAGTGCTCCACTTATCATCACCTATAGCTCCGGCCGCATCTTTTCCTGCTGCAGTATCTGAGAGCGGGCAGCCGGCGCCCACGGTCAAAAAGCAATCATTGTTATACTGCACAAGCTGAGGTAAGCATAAATAACAGACTGCCTAATAGCGTTATATGCTTAAACTGTTATCGTGCTATAATAAGCTGCCCTAAAAAAGCCTTTCAATTCTGGACGTTACTATTGGGGGCCAAGAGGTAATAGAGATCTCACAAATAACTGAGTGGATAATATTATTGTGAACAGTTCATATATTTATATCACAGATGAACTCTCAAACTTCTAAATCATCAAGTGAACTCATGTGTCTCAATTAACCCACGCGTGGAGCTCATTCTAAGGAACTATCCCTTTAACTACAAAAGTTATAATATATAATTCAAAGGGTAGATTGATACATTGTTTCAGGGGAGTTCTGCAGTGAGGAATATGAATTGTTACAACTCTTAATGACTGGTGTTTTGCTACTAAAGAATATTCCAAGTCACAGGGTGTTTAGGTTTTCTTTTTATCTTTTAATATTGTGGTGAAATAATTTTTAATACATTTTTTTTTTTATTAAATGATATTAATACCATTAATGACAACGCTTCTGTGTTTTTTTACTATTTTTCTGAGTAGCAGAAGCAAGAAGGTGGCAGAAGACTTCTTATCTTCGGAGGTACCGCGCAGCACGCCATTGCTCCCACACACCAACGGCACTATATGGGTGCAGGACGCAGGGGGGGGCGCCCTGGGCAGCAATTAAACCTCGTTTTGGGCACTGGCATGACAGTATACAGTATACAGACCCCCGCCAGTATAAGTAAAAGTGGGACACAAGCGCGTCATGTAGGGGGCGGGGCTACGTCCTCCAGCTCTAATCAGTGCCATTTTCTCTTCACAGCAAGCTGCAGAGACGCTGGTCCTGGCCCTTCACTTCTGTCTCAAGTAACAGGGTGCAAAAGCAGGGGGGGGGGGGGGCACAGCATATTTGGTGTTGTATTGATTTACATATAAAAGCGCTGCTAGGTCTGGGGTTTTGTAAATTCTTTCAGACCGGGTGAGGCGCTGGGTGTGAGCTGGCAAACTCCCTGTCTGTCTCTCTGAGGGCCTTACTGTGGGTCTGTCCCCTATAGCTCAGTGTGATTGTGGGTGTCGGTACACGTGTGTCGACATGTCTGAGGCTGGATGCTCTTCCCAGGAGGAGGCTGGTGTGGGGGCAGAACAGAATGGGGGAGTGACTCCGTCGGCACCGACGACTGCTGTTTGGGTAGATATGTGGAATGTTTTAAATGCAAGTGTGGCTTTGTTGCATAAGAGATTAGACAAATCTGAGTCTCAGAACCAAGCATGGAGACAATCCATGGGAGATGTTTTGTCACAAACTCAGACTTCAGGGTCACAGAAATGTACGTTTACCCAGATAGCAGATACAGATACCGACACGGATTCGGACTCCAGTGTCGACTATAATGATGCCAAGTTAAATCCCAAACTGGCTAAGAGCATTCAGTACATGATTGTGGCTATAAAGGATGTGTTACATATCACTGAGGACCCCGCTGTCCCTGAGACGAGGGTCTGTATGTTTAAAGGAAAGAAACCTGAGGTAACGTTTCCTCCCTCTCATGAACTTAACGCTCTTTTTGAAAAGGCTTTGGAAGCTCCTGACAAAAAGTGGCTGATTCCCAGGAGAATTTCTATGGCATATCCGTTTCCCTCTGAGGATAGGTTAGGGTGGGAGTCATCTCCCACGGTGGACAAAGCTCTAGCGCGATTATCCAAGAAGGTGGCGCTACCATCCCCTGACACGGCAGCCCTTAAAGATCCTGCAGATCGTAAACAGGAAACTACTTTGAAATCTATTTATGTCACTATGGGTACGCTGCTTAGGCCGGCGGTAGAATCAGCATGGGTGAGTAGCTCGATTGAAAAATGGGCAGATAACTTGTCATCTGACATAGACACCCTGGATAGGAATAGCATGCTTTTGACGCTGGGTCATATCAAGGACGCTGCAGTCTATCTAAGGGAGGCTGCAAGAGATATTGGCCTCTTGGGATCAAGGGCCAATGCCATGGCAATCTCGGCTAGGAGGGCGTTGTGGACTCAGCAATGGAATGGTGATGCTGATTCTAAAAAGGCTATGGAGGCTCTGCCCTATAAAGGTGGAGTTTTGTTTGGTGAAGGCCTCGTAGACCTGGTTTCTACAGCTACCGCGGGTAAGTCTATATTTCTGCCTTTTGTCCCTACACAGCAGAAGAAAACTCCTCACTATCAGATGCAGTCCTTTCGTCTAATAAATTCAAAAAAGGACGAGGGTCCTCCTTCCTTGCTGCTAGAGGCAAGGGGAGGGTAAAAAGGTCGCCGGCTGTGGCAAGCTCCCAGGAGCAGAAGTCCTCCCCGGCTTCTGATAAGTCCACCGCATGACGCTGGGGCTCCCATGCGGGAGTCCGCACCGGTGGGGGCGCGTCTTCAGTCAGGTCTGGGTTCACTCGGGCCTGGATCCTTGAGTGCTGGAAATTGTGACCCGAGAATACAAACTGGATTTTCAAAACGTGCCCCCACACCGATTTTTCAAATCGGCCTTGACAGCTTCTCTTCCGGAAAGGGAGGTAGTGTGTGCTGCAATACACAAGCTGTGTCAGCAGCAAGTCATTGTCGCGGTACCCCCGTCACAACGGGGGGAAGGGTTTTATTCAAGCCTGTTCGTGGTCCCGAAGCCGGATGGCCAATTCTGGATTTAAAATCCCTCAATCTGTTTTTAAAAAGGTTCAAATTCAAGATTGAATCTCTCCGAGCAGTGATCTCCAGTCTGGAAGGGGGGGATTTTATGGTGTCAGTCGACATAAAGGATACTTACCTGCATGTCCCCATATATCCTCCTCATCAGGCGTACCTGAGGCTCGCTGTTCAGGATTGTCATTACCAGTTTCAGACGTTGCCGTTTGGTCTTTCCACAGCCCCAAGGATTTTCACCAAAGTAATGGCGGAAATGATGGTACTCCTTCGCAAGCAAGGGGTCACAATTATCCCGTACTTGGACGATCTCCTGATAAAGGCGAGATCAAAGGAGCAGTTGCTGAAAAAACATTGCGCTCTACCCGACGGTTCTGCAACAACATGGCTGGCTCCTAAATTTGCTAAAGTCACAGTTGATTCCGACAACACGGCTGTCGTTCTTGGGCATGATTCTGGACACGGAACGGAACTACAGAGAATTTTTCTCCCGTTCGAAAAAGCTCTGGAAATCCAGAACATGGTCAAGGGAATTCTGAAACCGGCAAGAGTGTCGATTCATCAATGCACTCGAGTACTGGGGAAGATGGTGGCGGCTTACGAGGCCATCCCGTTTGGCAGGTTTCATGCCAGAGTTTTTCAGTGGGACCTGTTGGACAAGTGGTCCGGGTCCCATCTACACATGCACCGGAAGATATGCCTATCTCCCAGGGCCAGGATTTCTCTCCTGTGGTGGCTCCAACGTTCTCACCTCCTAGAGGGTCGCAGGTTCGGGATCCAAGATTGGATCCTGGTGACCACGGATGCGAGTCTCCGAGGTTGGGGAGCGGTCACACAGGGGGAAAATTTCCAGGGAAAATGGTCGAGCCAAGAAGCTTGTCTACACATAAACATTCTGGAATTAAGGGCCATTTACAACGGCCTTGTACAAGTGGAACATCTGTTTTGCGGCCTACCCGTCCTGATTCAGTCGGACAACATAACAGCGGTGGCGCACATAAACCGCCTAGGCGGAACAAGGAGCAGAGCGGCAATGGCGGAGACCACAAGGATTCTTCACTGGGCGGAAAAACATGCAAGCGCTCTGTCAGCGGTCTTCATTCCAGGCATGGACAACTGGGAAGCAGACTTCCTCAGCAGACACGATCTCCATCCAGGAGAGTGGGGTCTTCATCAAGAAGTCTTTGCAGAAGTGACGAGTCGTTGGGGACTTCCTCAAATAGACATGATGGCGTCTTGCCTCAACAAGAAGCTTCAGACGTATTGTTCCAGGTCGAGGGACCCTCAAGCGATAGCAGTGTGTGGACGCACTAGTGACACCGTGGGTGTTTCAGTCGGTCTATGTGTTCCCTCCACTTCCACTCATCCCAAAGGTGATAAGGATCATAAGAAGAACAGGGCGATACTCGTTGTTCCAGATAGGCCACGGAGGACCTGGTATCCGGATCTTCAGGAATTACTCATAGGAGATCCCTGGCCTCTTTAACCACTTAACTGACTATTTATTTAGCAAAAAAACGCGAAATTGTTTTTTTTTTTTTTTTAGTGAATTAGGTGAAGAACATGAGTTTAACCCTATCACAAATGATTTTAGTTAAAAAAAAAGGAAAAAAAATTTTTTCCCTTAAGATCCCCCCCAAACATCGAAACATCGATAGGGAACATCGCGACCATCGGAACATCGGGAACATTGCGACCATCGCGGCTTTCATTTTGAAAGCCGAGACAGCCTCGAGGTATGCAGGGGGGGTCTGGGGGCAGCCAGGGAGGGTTTATTTACACTCCCCAGCGGCTGCCATTGTCTGCAGCCGCTGGAGGGGACAGATCCTGCCGTGCTAACCGATCAGCAGTGATCGGCAGCATTGCAGACACGGGGAGAGTGCAGGGAGGCAGAGGGACCTTCCGGTCCCTCTGACAGCAGCAGCGGAGGGAAGTTTCTCTTCCCTGCCGCTGCTAACAATCCCTATCTGACTGGTCGCATCCCATGCGACCAGGTCAGATAGAGCCAGAGGCGTAACTAGGGTTTTCGGAGCCCAGGGCAAGATGGAAAATGGCGCCCCCCCAAAAAAACAACAACAACACACACAAAAAGAAGCCGAAAAATGGGCATGGCCACACACCAGAAGGGGTGTGGCCATGCTCCAGAAGGGGTGTGGTCACTGAAAATGGCCCACAGTGCCAGTTACATTGCCCCACAGTGCCGGATACATGCCCCACAGTGCCAGTTACATTGCCCCACAGTGCCGAACACATGCCCCACAGTGCCGGACACATTGTCCCACAGTGCCGGATACCAGGGCAAGATGGAAAATGGCGCCCCCCCAAAAAACAACAACAACACACACAAAAAGAAGCCGAAAAATGGGCATGGCCACACACCAGAAGGGGTGTGGCCATGCTCCAGAAGGGGTGTGGTCACTGAAAATGGCCCACAGTGCCAGTTACATTGCCCCACAGTGCCGGATACATGCCCCACAGTGCCAGTTACATTGCCCCACAGTGCCGAACACATTGCCCCACAGTGCCGGACACATTGTCCCACAGTGCCGGATACATTGCCCACAGTGCCGGATACATTGCCCCACGGTGCCGGATACATTGCCCCACAGTGCCACATACATGCCCCACTCAGTGCCATTTACATTGCCCCACAGTGCCGGATACATGCCCCACAGTGCCAGATACATTGCCCCACAGTGCCAGATACATGCCCCACTCAGTGACAGATACATGCCCCACAGTGCCAGTTACATTGCCCCACAGTGCCGGATACATGCCCCACAGTGCCGGATACATTGCCCCACAGTGCCGGATACATTGCCCCACAGTGCCAGATACATGCCCCACTCAGTGCCAGTTACATTGTCCCACAGTGCCACTTACATTGCCCCACAGTGCCGGATACATGCCCCACTCAGTGCCAGATACATTGCCCCACAGTGCCAGATACATGCCCCACTCAGTGCCAGATACATTGCCCCACAGTGCCAGTTACATGCCCCACTCAGTGCCAGTTACATTTCCCCACAGTGCCACTTACATTGCCCCACAGTGCCGGATACATGCCCCACAGTGCCAGATACATTGCCCCACAGTGCCAGATACATGCCCCACAGTGCCAGTTACATTGCCCCACAGTGCCGGATGCATGCCCCACAGTGCCGGATACATTGCCCCACAGTGCCGGATACATTGCCCCACAGTGCCAGATACATGCCCCACTCAGTGCCAGTTACATTGCCCCACAGTGCCGGATACAATGCCCCACAGTGCCGGATACATGCCCCACAGTGCCGGATACATTGCCAAACAGTGCCAGTTACATTGCCCCACAGT
Source organism: Pseudophryne corroboree (assembly GCF_028390025.1). Lineage (NCBI taxonomy): Eukaryota > Metazoa > Chordata > Amphibia > Anura > Myobatrachidae > Pseudophryne > Pseudophryne corroboree. Next base: position 187,793,597 of record NC_086454.1, read on the forward strand.
GCCAGATACATTGCCCCACAGTGCCAGATACATGCCCCACAGTGCCAGATACTTTGCCCCACAGTGCCAGTTACATGCCCCACAGTGCCAGTTACATGCCCCACAGTGCCAGATACATTGCCCCACAGTGCCAGTTACATGCCCCACAGTGCCAGATACATTGCCCCACAGTGCCAGTTACATTGCCCCACAGTGCCAGTTACATTGCCCCACAGTGCCAGTTACATGCCCCACAGTGCCAGATACATGCCCCACAGTGCCAGGCCCCACTCAGTACCAGTTACATGCCCACAGTGCCAGATACATGCCCCACAGTGCCAGGCCCCACTTGGTGCCAGATACATGCCCCACTGTGCCGCCGGACCCCCCCCCCCGTCACTTACCGGCCGTTTGTTGCTATGTGAGGGGAGGAGAGCGCAGCGCCTCTATTTCCCCTCACCGCTCCAGGTCTCCGGCGGCTGTCTGGCGCCGGTTCGCTAGCCAATCAGAGCTTGCGGACCGGCAGCCAATCAGGAGCCAGTCTGCAAGCTCTGATTGGCTAACGCCGGAGACCGGACACAGCAGCGCTGCTGGCAGCGCTGCTAGTGCTGGCAGCGGCGGTGAGGGGAGGGAGAGACGCTGCGCTCTCCTCCCCTCACATTTAGGGTTGACGGGGGCGAGTGGGGCATGATGCCCTGGACGCCGGCGGCGCCCCCCTCTCCTGGGCCTGCCAAGGCGCCCAGGGCACGTGCCCCACTCGCCCTACCCTAGATACGCCTCTGGATAGAGCACTTGCAGGCATGGTCGCATCTGATGCGACCATGCCAGGCAAGTGGTTAAGAGAGGACCTGTTACAGCAGGTGCCGTGCGTGTTCCAGGACTTACCGCGGTTGCGTTTGACGGCATGGCGGTTGAACGCCAAAGCTTAGCTCGAAAGGGTATTCCCGGAGAGGTCATCCCCACTCTACTGAAAGCTAGAAAGGAGGTAACGGCGAAGCATTACCACCGTATTTGGAGAAAATATGTGTCTTGGTGCGAATCCAAGAAGGCCCCTACGGAAAACTTTCAGCTGGGTCGGTTTCTCCATTTCTTGCAAGCTGGTGTGGAGGCGGGCCTAAAGTTAGGATCTATTAAAGTGCAGATTTCGGCCTTATCAATTTTCTTTCAAAGGGAATTGGCCTCGCTTCCAGAAGTACAGACTTTCGTGAAGGGCGTGCTGCACATCCAACCTAGGTTAGGTTAAGGTTAGAGATTAAAAAAAAAAAAAGGGGCAGACTAGATGGGCCAAGTGGTTCTTATCTGCCGACAAATTCTAACCTCCATTTGTGCCCCCAGTGGCACCATGGGACCTTAACGTGGTGTTACAGTTCCTTACGTCACATTGGTTTGAACCTTTACAAAAGGTTGAGCTGAAATTTCTCACTTGGAAAGTGGTCATGCTATTGGCCTTGGCGTCCGCGAGGCGGGTGTCGGAATTGGCGGCTTTGTCTCACAAAAGCCCCTATTTGGTTTTCCATGTGGATAGAGCGGAGTTGAGGACTCGTCAACAATTCCTCCCAAAGGTGGTTTCTTCATTTCACATGAACCAACCTATTGTAGTTCCTGTGGCTTCTGAAGCCTTGGGTGATTCAAATTCTCTCAATGTGGTCAGAGCTTTGAAAATGTATGTAGCCAGAATGGCTCGTATCAGGAAAACTGAGGCGCTGTTTGTGCTGTATGCTTTCCAAAAAGATTGGGGCTCCTGCTTCTAAGCAGACTATTGCACGCTGGATTTGTAATACGATTCAGCATGCTCATTCTACGACTGGTTTGCCGTTATCGAAATCGGTGAAAGCCCATTCCACTAGGAAGGTGGGCTCGTCTTGGGCGGCTGCCCAGGGTGTCTCGGCGTTACAACTTTGCCGAGCAGCTACTTGGTCGGGTTCAAACACTTTTGCAAAATTCTACAAGTTTGATACCCTGGCTGATGAGGACCTCATGTTTGCTCAATCGGTGCTGCAGAGTCATCCGCACTCTCCCGCCCGGTCTGGAGCTTTGGTATAGACCCCATGGTCCTTTTGGAATCCCCAGCATCCTCTAGGACGAATGAGAAAATAGGATTGTAATACCTACCGGTAAATCCTTTTCTCTTAGTCCGTAGAGGATGCTGGGTGCCCGTCCCAGTGCGGACTCTATCTGCAGTACTTGTTATTAGTTATTGCTTTTGTTACACAAAGGTTGTGTTTTGGTTCAATCAGCCTGTTGCTGATTTTTTTGGTTTATGCTGTTAACTGGTTAGTTGAATGCCATGTTATACGGTGTGTTGTGGTGTGAGCTGGTATGTGTCTCATGCTTGGTTAACAAAAATCCTTTCCTCGAAATGTCCGTCTCCCTGGACACAGTTCTTATAACTGAGGTCTGGAGGAGGAGCATAGAGGGAGGAGCCATTTCACACCCATTTAAAGTCTTAAAGTGCCCATGTCTCCTGCGGATCCCGTCTATACCCCAAGGTCCTTTTGGAGTACCCAGCATCCTCTACGGACTAAGAAATGGATTTACCAGTAGGTATTAAAATCCTATTTTTCTCTTACGTCCTAGAGGATGCTGGGGTCCAATTTAGTATCATGGGGATGTACCAAAGCTCCCAGTACGGGAGGGAGAGTGCTGAGGTTCCTGCAGAACAGATTGACCAAACTTTAGGTCCTCAGAGGCCAAAGTATCGAACTTGTTGAACTTAGCAAACGTGATCGACCCTGACCAAGTAGTTAGCTTTCACATCGCAAAACCTGCTTTTGAAACGGTTCTTTAAACGGTTCTTAAAACGGGTCTGAGCAGTTATACCCCCTTCACATCGCATGTTGTAACCAGTATATTACCATTTCTTTACCGTTTTGGTACCTTTCACACTGAACCCGTTTAACCCATACAAAACAGTGGTTGTCATTTTAAATGTTTATTTCCTGCTTCTGCCTGGTGAGATCACACATGGAGACAGCCTATCACCTTCTGGGGCTTGCAAATACCGTTTCAGACCCTTTCACACTGCACAATTAAACGGGTCTGAAACGGGTAGGACCCTGCCTTTTTACCGTTTCAAAATACCGGTATTTTGTAAACGGTAAATTGAAGGTGACCCTTTCACATCGCAGCTCGAACCATTTAGGAAGCCAGTAAAAACGGCAAATTACCGGGTACAAGCTGCGGTGTGAAAGGGGTATTTGTCAAAGCTGCCCAGAGCAGCGAAACGCGTCAGTAGAAACCAACTGCAACATACACTACTACACCAAGAAAGACCTGTAGTTCTATTGCTGCCTTTACAAGATTCTGGAGGACTTTTCCGGTAATTCATCAATCCGGCTCTATTTCCAAACTTTTCAAGCCTCTTGTGGACCAGGATACCTATTAAAATTGCGTGGAGTCCAGCTGCATTCAGGCACTATCGCTACGAATCCTCTCATAGGAACACAAGGCTGGTAACAATGGACAATTTGCCATACTAAAGTCCTCATGTGTGAATCTGACTAATTTATCAGTAACTCGGTTATAAGGTGTTGCAAAAACAGTAGGAGTATTCAGCTAATTTTATCATCCCCATGGTCAATGGACATTTTATTCTCATGTGAGATTTGTTAGTTTAAGTGCATTTAAAATTTGTTCTTTTAACACCAATATGCTGGATAGTAAACCTGATCCAGCGAGAAATTGTCTGCTTAGAAGCAGGACACCCAATCTTGTTGGGATCATAAAGGACAAATAGTGCGTCCGACTTCCTGGGACGAGCCGTTCTCTTCACATAGATCTTCAAAGCCCGCACAACATCCAAGGACCTTGAGGTAATAGAGGTGTCAGTAAGCCACTGGCACCACAATAGGTTGGTTGATATAGAAAGCCGATACAACCTTTGGAAGAAATTGCTGACGCGTTCTGAGCTCAGCTCTATCCTCATGGGAAAATCAAGTACGGGCTGTTGTGCGACAATGCCCCCAGTTCCGACACACATCTTGCAGTTGCCAATGCCAACAGTGTGACTGCCTTCCAAGTAAGAAACATTACGTCTACCTCCTGTAAAGGTTCAAACTAATCCGATTGCAGGAACTGCAGCACCACATTAAGATCCCAAGGTGCGGTAGGAGGCACAAAGGGGGGCTGGATGTGTAGAACTCCTTTTAAGAATGTCTGAACCTCAGGGAGAGCAGCCAATTGTTTCTGTAAGAAAATGGACAAGGCCGAAATCTGGACCATTATGGAGCCCAAACGTAGGCCCGCATCCACACCCGCTTGCAGAAAGAGGAGAAAACGCCCCAATTGAAACTCCACCGTTGGAAATTTCTTGTATTCACACCATGGGGTATATTTACTAAGGTTCCGATTTTGGCCGTGTTTGTATTTATTTTCAAACAGTCATCTCGGGAATTTACTAGACACAAATCTCAGCAGAGATGATGGCAATCGTATTTTTTTTTTTACGGCTGCGTTCATAAATACGATTGAATACACCATCGGTCAAACACGGCTGTTTAGGTATACAACACGGTAATTTACCAAACATTCTCCACCGTGAAAGGCCAATTGCGACCGTGAATAAATGCGAATCATTAAAAATTGCGGGGTAAAAATAGACCAGCTTTTGAAAATCGTGTTTACATGTGTTTCAACTTCACCATTAATCACACCTGCATTTTTGAGCCTTTAAAAGGGGCCTAAGCACATTATTCCAATCTCTCACTCTGAAATGGCTGCTGGCCTGTGTACTGTAGCAGTGATTTTTTTTGTGTGCTGTGGGATTCCTGAGACTGCTCCATCATTCTGGAAGAAACCAGGGCCATGAAACTGAACATGGTCAGCAAGTTGAGCAGGTTCTGCGGAGGCTGTGCAGGCCTCGGTTTTTTAGCGGGCGTTTAAACTTAAATGCATTGGCCGATGACCAGGTCATACAGATGTTCTGGATCCATAGAAACAACATTTTCTGTCTGTATGACCTTGTCAAACTGGACCTAGACCCTGAGACAGCACACTCTCGCTATTTCTAAGGCCTGCACAAACTCCTGGCTGTGTTGCACTTTATGGCTACTGGCAGCTTTCAGGCTGTGTATGGCGATGTCATTGGAATCTCACAACCCACCTTTTCCAAGTACTTTAATCAGGTGAGGTATACAATACATACTCCTCTATGTCAAAGTATTTTATGTGTAATGTGACATTAGACAGTCTTGTTGTTATTAGGGCTCATGACACTCCCCTTTTATTTTTTCAAATGTACACACAGTTGTTGGATGCATTGCAACCCCACAAAGATGCCTCTATCTGCTTCCCTACCCAGGAGTCTCAGTGGCATGCAGTCAGGGTAGCTTTCTATGGGCTTGCTGGCATGCCTAATATGCTCGGTGCCATAGACTGCACATACGTTGAGCTGAGACCACCTAGGGCAGACAGTATATTTAGACTAATAGACATCTTGCCCACTCCACTAATGTCCAGGTGGTCTGTGATGCAAGCCTTAAAATTGAGTGTTGTTGTGGGTTACCCTGGTGGCTGCCATGACTCCTTGGACAAATGCCCGATGGATGGCTGCTGGGTATATAACTAGATATGTGTGTAATTTTTGTTTGTAACAAAATGAACATTATGGCATCAATGTGTGAACGAATACATACTTTACAATCTAGCCTATATATGTTTTTCAGGTGATGGGGGATATGGCTGTTTCTCTTGGCTTCTACGTCCATTGTCCCGTCCTGATTCCCCTGCTGAGCACAATTACAATCATGCACATAAGTCCACGCGGAATGTGATAGAAAGATGTTTTGGTGTACTGAAATCTAGGTTTCGGTGTCTTGATAAATCTGCTGTCCTTTTGTTGTATAGTCCCTTAAAGGTGACTAGGATTGTGTTCTGATGCTGTTTTCTTCATAACATGCATTTGCATCAACATCTGCCACATGTTGAGTGTGATGAAGAAAACAGCAAGTAGGGGAGTTAGAAACATCTGGCGACACTTTGAGTATAGATGTAGGGAGGCAGGTAAGGCAAGAACTGATCCTGCACCATTTTAGCGGTAAGTATATCTATTTGTGTTGTTCTTGTAGTAATTTGTTCCTTCTGCCTCCCAAATGCCTTTTCTATATAAATGTCTCTCTCTCTCTCTCTCTCTCTCTCTATATATATTTTTTTTTTTTTAATTAGAGTTCATGTACTATATATGTGTATCTCAATATCTATTGTGTTACAGTTATATACAGTATCTATATGTATATATATGTGTGTGTGTATATATATATGTATATATATGTGTGTGTGTATATATATGTATATGTGTATATATGTGTATATGTATATATGTATGTATATGTATAGAAAAATCCACAAAAGAAGCCGCTTCTCACTTTCTATGATGAATGATGCTGGTGCTCGGTCAGTATAAAAATGTAGCAAAAATTCCAAGAATAACCACCAGAGGGATCAGACTCAGAAAGACCAGCACACTGCTTAAATGCAAAAAAAAAAAATTGCTTTTTACTGATGATGAAATAAACAGTGATGTTTAAAAAAACAGCAAGCATATGGCACACATGATAGCAGCATATGAAAACCAATAGATACTTAACATCCCGACAGCTGTTTCGGCTATCTTCTTCAGGGGATTGAGTAAAGTGTCATGATGCTGACCACTGCACACACCGCAGTGTCAATTCTTAAAGTGTCATGTGCCAAAAGTGCTTGACTTGTTAGTGCAATTTATAGTGTATAATGTACTCACCTGCAAGCCATCTATCCCGCGCCCGGACACATGTATATGTATATATATATGACAGAAAAAAAAGGGGGGATAATTGCGCAATACTCCAGTCAGTCCAATATACTTAGGAATGTCCAGTATTTGTATGATCTTGATCAGACTCTTTGTATCCACCGCTGCTTCCTCCAAAAAAAGCCGTATCAAGTCTTAATAGAGATACATGTAAAAGAAAAAATGAGGAGCGCGGATATCAGTAAATGTTGTGAGCATTTAATAAAAAGAAGTATACATATACATACATCTCAGAAAGAGATAAGCAGCACAATGTTATCACACACACGGCACCTCCGGATAGCACCAGTGGAACAGCCGCCGGTCACAGCTCATCAACCGATCCCTCTCGGGACCTCACAGGATCAAGTCAACAGCGATGTAATTACATCCAGTGTCCAATAACCACGCCAACGTGTTTCGTCACGAGGACTTCGTCAGGGGGTGTGGCTACCCAAAGTCGGACCTCACTTTTTATACCCGTCATATTCATTTGCATATTAAATTGACGACTTCTACATTATCGCTCATAATCATTATTGACCCAACATATGTGCCATAACATTAATGTATATACATATACAATCATTTAGATAGTTTGCAGAAAGATATTTATAAAAACTTTAACATTTATAAATCTTTATTTATCTCGCTGGGCCGCGGCCATATCACCCACCAGCTGCAGTCACTCAACTCATTATATCCGCCTACACAGACAAGAAGCAGCTTGTTCTGCAAGAGAAGGTATTTATCTCATACTTATAATGGTCTAGACGCAGCTGATTACTGTCAAATGGCCGTTTCCCTTAACGATTTTAAAAACAGTAAAACATTAATACACAGCTCACATCACTTCATCTGAATATACACAACGTTATTACTTAAAAAGGAGAAGAATAAAAACAAAAAATATAATTCTCATTATACTATAATTTATCAAATCTGCATTTTAGGAAATAGAAAAAGATAATTATACATATAATCAATAAAAATGTATTTGAAATACACATAAGACATGTCATATGGCATCTTATATATATGAAAAATGCATACACTCGTCAAACTTCATATATGAACCCATATAAATCATATACTGGAAACCTTTATTTTCAGTTTACATCCAGTTACCGAGCAGAACAAAAACGCTTCTTACGTGAGACACAGGGTCACATGGACCAACTACTGCGTATCACAAAGCGTCTAGTCTGACCGGGCTCAATGTAAAAAAGGCACAATATCATAGGTTTCATTCAGTCCTTCTGGACTCAACGTTTTTAACGCGTGTATCCAATAGGTCTCCCTTTTGCTTAGTTTTTTTTTAAATATCTCCCCCCCTCAAATCTGGGGTGACATGTTCAATTATTTTACAACTAAATTTACCCAAAGACCCACCATTGCACATCAAAAAGTGTCTAGGGACAGAATGATTATTCACCTTATTAGTAAGGGTTCACTACGGCTGGCCGGCGGTCGGGCTCCCGGCGACCAGCATCCCGGCGCCGGGAGCCCGACCGCCGGCTTACCGACAGCGTGGCGAGCGCAAATGAGCCCCTTGCGGGCTCGCTGCGCTCGCCACGCTACGGGCACGGTGGCGCGCTACGCGCGCCACACTATTTTATTCTCCCTCTATGGGGGTCGTGGACCCCCACGAGGGAAAATAAGTGTCGGTATGCCGGCTGTCGGGCTCCCGGCGCCGGTATACTGAGCGCCGGGAGCCCGACAGCCGGCATACAGAAGACCACCCATTAGTAATACTTCTGGTATGTTCGAGCACCCTTATCTTAAACTGTCTTTTTGTTTTTCCCACATAGCGGGCTCCACATTGACATTCTAAAAGGTATATCACATGTGTTGTCTGGCAATTATTTAAACCAGTCTTGTCCAACCCGCGGGCCGCATGCGGCCCAAGTCGGCTAGTAATGCGGCCCAGGAGCAGCGCTGCAGCAGAGGTTTTTTTTTTTTTTTTCCGAGTACGGACACCACATGTGAGGCTGAGCCGGCCCCAGCAGGCTGTCAGCACATCCTGATTGGATTGCTGCTGCTGGGACCAGCACCAGCTCACGCCCTCTCCGCTGTCAGTCACAGTGTACTGTGTACAGCGGCACACGTGACTGAGCAGCGCGAGAGTAGAGGAGCCCAGCGGAGAAGTTGGTTGTACAAGAACACGTAAGTGAGCCGGGGGTGGGTGTCTGTCCGTGGCCGCGCCGCTGTACAGTGTCCCGGGGGGGGGGGGATCAAGATCTGAAGCCCTGCGCCGCTATATAGTGTCCGGGGAAGGGGGGGGGGGGTCAGGATCTGAAGTCCGTGGCCTGTACAGACGTCCCTCCCGTAGTACAGCAGAGAGGAGCGGCGGACGGAGACGGAGGCAGCGCTGCAGGAGCGGTAAGTATGTGTCTGTGTGTGTTTTTTTTACAGCTACAAGGGGCACAGTACAAGGGCGCAGCTACAAGGGGCACAGTACAAGGGGGCAGCTACAGGGCCACAACTACAAGGGGCACAGTACAAGGGGGCAGCTACAAGGGGCACAGTACAAGGGGGCAGCTACAGGGCCACAACTACAAGGGGCACAGTACAAGGGGGCAGCTACAGGGCCACAACTACAAGGGGCACAGTACAAGGGGGCAGCTACAAGGGGCACAGTACAAGGGGGCAGCTACAGGGCCACAACTACAAGGGGCACAGTACAAGGGGGCAGCTACAGGGCCACAACTACAAAGGGCACAGTACAAGGGGGCAGCTACAGGGCCACAACTACAAGGGGCACAGTACAAGGGGGCAGCTAGTGCTACAGGGCCACAACTACAAGGGGCACAGTACAAGGGGCGCAGCTACAGGGGTACAACTACAAGGGGCGCAGCTATAGTGGCACAGCTACAAGGGGCGCAGCTACAGGGGCACAACTACAAGGGACGCAGCTACAGAGGCACAGCTACAAGGGGCACAGTACAAGGGGCGCAGCTACAGGGGCACAACTACAAGGGGCACAACTACAAGGGGCACAGTACAAGGGGCGCAGCTACAGGGGCACAACTACAAGGGGCGAACGTCTTCCCGCGTCAGTGAGGGCATAATATTCATTCATTCGTTTGTAAGTATAATTTTCATTTTTATAGGTATCGACCCTTTTGGATTCTACTGGACAAGTGGACGTGACCGGCGTGGGATGTAGGTAAGTAATCTGTCTCTCATTCAGGTATCGTTACTGTTATTTTATTTTATGTGCGGCCCAAACCAAATTTTCATCTTCTAATGTGGCCCAGGGAAGGTGAAAGGTTGGACACCCCTGATTTAAACCCTTTATATTCCAGTAGTGTGTCCTATCAGCATTCCAAATTTTCTTTCCATCTTTGCTTATAAATTGGCATACCTTACAATGGTTATACGGATAGCACCCATGTACATCCTTTAACCATTGGTTCTCCTTAATTACCGGTAAGTTGCTAGGTTGGCTGAATGAAACCTATGATATTGTGCCTTTTTTACATTGAGCCCGGTCAGACTAGACGCTTTGTGATACGCAGTAGTTGGTCCATGTGACCCTGTGTCTCACGTAAGAAGCGTTTTTGTTCTGTTCGGTAACTGGATGTAAACTGAAAATAAAGGTTTCCAGTATATGATTTATATGGGTTCATATATGAAGTTTGACGAGTGTATGCATTTTTCATATATATAAGATGCCATATGACATGTCTTATGTGTATTTCAAATACATTTTTATTGATTATATGTATAATTATCTTTTTCTATTTCCTAAAGTGCAGATTTGATAAATTATAGTATAATGAGAATTATATTTTTTGTTTTTATTCTTCTCCTTTTTAAGTAATAACGTTGTGTATATTCAGATGAAGTGATGTGATCTGTGTATTAATGTTTTACTGTTTTTAAAATCGTTAAGGGAAACGGCCATTTGACAGTAATCAGCTGCGTCTAGACCATTATAAGTATGAGATAAAAACCTTCTCTTGCAGAACAAGCTGCTTCTTGTCTGTGTAGGCGGATATAATGAGTTGAGTGACTGCAGCTGGTGGGTGATATGGCCGCGGCCCAGCGAGATAAATAAAGATTTATAAATGTTAAAGTTTTTATAAATATCTTTCTGCAAACTATCTAAATGATTGTATATGTATATACATTAATGTTATGGCACATATGTTGGGTCAATAATGATTATGAGCGATAATGTAGAAGTCGGCAATTTAATATGCAAATGAATATGACGGGTATAAAAAGTGAGGTCCGACTTTGGGTAGCCACACCCCCTGATGAAGTCTTCGTGACGAAACGCGTTGGTGTGGTAATTGGACACTGGATGTAATTACATCGCTGTTGACTTGATCCTGTGAGGTCCCGAGAGGGATCGGTTGATGAGCTGTGACCAGCGGCTGTTCCACTGGTGCTATCCGGAGGTGCCGTGTGTGTGATAACATCGTGCTGCTTATCTCTTTCTGAGATGTATGTATATGTATACTTCTTTTTATTAAATGCTCACAACTTTTACTGATATCCGCGCTCCTCATTTGTTCTTTTACACACAGTTTATATATATATATATATATATATATATATATAAGCCTTCATCACATATCAAAGATATTTGTTTAGTATTATTTTGTTTTGTGTTTTGTATTTCATTATAATTTTGCCTGCATATTTGAATGATACTGTCCAACACATAATGGCAATAGACTAATGTCAGACATATGTCTGTTCCACATTGCATAAATAGAAACATACCCAATATTTATACATTTATTCTCTATTTGAGCCTTTAACAAATCAGGTTACTCATGATGAAAAAAGTGTTTTATTAAATTTGTGTAATAATAACTGACTGAATGTTCCTGTAATAGTGACAGTGATTCAGACTTCAACCATTTAATGAGCGTGTTTAAACTTTGGTACAAAGCACAATTTCAGTGTATATCATACACTGCAACTGACAGTGTTTTGGACACAAACATTTAGCATAAGAAGAGAAAATTATTTTTTGGGGTGAACTTTGGAGCCTGCAGAGGGTTGGCCAGGCACGTTTGTGCGTGTTCGGCTTGATCTCCTTACTGGGGAGGTAACTGGGGTCATGCTTGGCGTAGTGGTTCCTGAGCTTGTGCTTGGTTGTTGCGTTTGTAGCAAAGTGATGTTCTGACTCAGGTTAGTCAGGGTTGCGTTCAATTGGACTTTTTTGAGTGAGAGTGAGATAGTGAAACCTTTGTTTTTTGATGGCTTAATGTACACAAACTTTGGTTAATACACAAAGTTATTAAAAATATTGTATTAAATGACCTTCAGGCTGTGTGTATAAGGTGTATATGAAACATAAATGAATTGTGCGAATGTACACACACTTTGTTTAATGCACAAAGTTATAAAAAATATTGGCTAAAATTACCTTCAGGCTGTGTGTATAAGGTGTATATGTAACATAAATGCATCCTGTGCTTAGATTTAGGTCCCATCACCATGATATCTCATTATGGTATGCAATTATTCCAAAATACGGAAAAATCCCATATCCAAAATACCTCTGGTCCCGAGCATTTTGGATAAGGGAGACTCAACCTGTACAACATTTTATTAACGGTACACATATATTTGCAGTTTGGTTTCTTTATAGTTATGGCTAGAACATGCATGATATTATGTCATTAAAATTTTATTGTTTAAGTGTTCAACAATACTCAATTTGCAATAACGCCAGGCCGATGTGTTGGATTGTTTTTTTTTGTTTTTTTTTAGTTGGCAAACACAAAACAAACAGGAATACAAAGACACAGCTTACTGTACAAACAGATATTTATAATAGAAGCAAAAAACAAGATTTGCCTTGGTTGGGATACATATATGAATAGAATACCAGATCTACACATTACATGTAAAGATGTATACACTCACCATTGGCAAAGGATGCTAATCTGGGTAAGGTTTAAGTTATGCTTCGGAGGCTTACTTTCAACAAGCACTATACTACTGTATTGCTCAAGTGTACACACATATATATATATTTTTATTTTTAGAGGAGGTGTTAACCCCTAACATTTGCAAGCCATGTGGTTGCAGGTGTTGATCCATATGAGGATTAGTGTGTGGTCTTGTTATAAGATAATTTGGTGTAAAAGTCACTGTGTAAGTATGTTTTGTAATGTTATTATGTTTCTATTCACCAGGCAGCTGAGGGGATTGTGGGTCCTGTGCTGGCGGACTGGCCATAATGTTGTATGGGGGTTGTGACGACACATTCGAGATGCGGCGTTGTGGCGGATATAAGGATTGTGTAATGGGGACATCAGGACGTTGACTCTTGCGAGGCCTGTGTTTTCGGCCTGTGTTTTCGAGTGGCAGACTCCTGGGGATGGCGCCTTTGCATAATGTGTCGCGATGTGGATGTTCCTATGGATAAAATACAACATTAATGTTTTGGATTTACTTTTGGACTCATAATATGTGCCACAAAGTATACTGTACCTGCATCACCAGCATCCGCATCTTGTGCCTGTGTGGTTGGAGTCCTGCCTGTGGTGGTTTTTTTGCGCACTGTGAAAAACATTTTTTTTTGTTTGTTAACATAATATTGATAAAATACATATATAAAAACACACCTACATTTTTGAAACCACAAGACCAAAAACACAATTTTGAAAACAAACTCTGCTACATTTCATGCTGTCTATATTGTGTGCGGATAGTCCAATAAAATTACAGTACACAAAAGCCAGAAACATAGGCCCAGGTACTTAGTTGTCACTGCCAAACAGCTCAATATAGAACCATGGAATATTATCACATAATATTAATCTACACTAACACAATACATTACAAATGCAACATACATTACACAAATATGGATTGGCCTACACAAACAATCTAACTAAAAAACATAAGCAGCTGGTCAATCAACATCCTTGGACCAAAGTTAGTAAATTTAATAAACACATTGTCCTTAAAAGCTACAACAAATTCCACTTTTCAAAAATCAAAACATGTGTACACAAATTCATAGCACCACAAAAAATATACGTTATGGTAAGAATTTACCGTTGATAACTGTATTTCTCCTAAGTCCACAGGTTCCACAGGATAACAATGGGATATGATGGAGCGACAGCGGATTGGCACCAAACGATCACAAGCTTTCAGTCCTCCCAGGATGCAACGGGCTTGTCCATATATCCCTGCCCACTGGCTCAGGCAAATCAGTTTCTTGTTTGGTGCGGCACGAGCCGGACCATGGTCAGTTGTATTCCAAAGCATTTAGGCAGGAGAATCATGTAGAGCCCTAATCAGTCAAGAAGAACACACATGCACACCCTTCCGTACAAGAAGGAAGAGGTTTAGTGAGTAGAAAGATCCTCAAATCAGGTGAGTCAGGGTGGGATCCCTGTGGAACCTGTGGACTTATGAGAAATACCATTATCAATGGTAAGTTCTTATCATAACGTATATTTCTCCGGCAGGGTCCACAGGTTATCCACAGGATAACAATGGGATTTCCCAAAGCAATTTAGTGGTGGGGACGCTCCTGAATAGGCAAGAGAACCTTTCACCCGAATTCAGCGTCATGAGAGGCAAAAGTATCCAAGGAATAATGTCTAATGAATGTGTTAATGGAAGACCATGTAGCTGCCTTACATATCTGTTCTGCTGAAGCACCATTTTGTGCTGCCCATGAAGGACCTACCTTACGAGTAGAGTGAGCAGAGACATTATCCGGAACAGGGAGATCAGCTCGAGAATATGCGTCTGAAATCGTCATTCAAAGCCATCTTGCCAGCGTCTATTTAGTAGCAGGCCATCCTCTCTTGTGAAAGCCGTAGAGAATGAAGAGAGAATCTGTCTTTCTTATGGCACTGATCCTTAATGCCAAGACTACATCCAGCGATGCATCTCCCACAGAAAGTCCCGACACCTGAAAAGCCGGGACTACAATTTTTTCATTAAGGTGGAATTTAGACACCACCTTCGGAAGATACCCAGATCTAGTTCTTAGAACTGCTTTATCTGGATAAAAAGTCAGAAAAGGAGAGCGACAAGACAGCGCTCCTAAATCTGATACTCTTCTAGCTGATGCCATAGTCAGTAGAAAGAGGACTTTAGCGGTCAACCATTTAAGATCCACTTTATTAAGTGGTTCAAATGGAGCAACTTGAAGGGCTTTCAGGACTACATTTAAGTCCCAAGGCACTGTAGGAGGAACAAAGGGAGGCTGAATGCACAGTATTCCCTGGAAGAAAGTACGCACATCCTGTAAATTGGCAATTTTCTTTTAGAACCATACAGTCAATGCTGATACGTGTACTCTCAAGGAAGCCACCTTCAAACCTTTATCCATTCCTGCCTGAAGGAAATGTAAAACCCTAGAAATTTGGAAAGATTTCAGGTCCATATTTCTTTCACTGCACCAATGAATATAGGCCTGCCATATTCGGTGATAAATGCGAGCTGAGGAGGGTTTCCTTGCTCTGAGCATTGTTTGAACTACCTGTTGTGAGAATCCTCTTAACTTCAGGATAGAGGTTTCAAGAGCCACGCCGTCAACGATAGTCGATCCAGATGCCTGTGGTAACAAGGACCCTGCATTAGTAGATCTGGATATTGAGGGAGCAGAAGTGGAGCATCCATCGACATTCTCTGCAGATCTGTGTACCAATGCTTTCTGGGCCAAGCCGAAGCTATTAGAATCACGGCACCCTTTGCTTCTTTTATCTTCCTCACCACCCTGGGTAACAGGATGATTGGAGGAAACAGATACGCCAGATGAAAATCCCTTTTCACTGACAGGGCGTCCACAAAGATCGCTCCGGGATCCTTTGTTCTTGACCTGTACATGGGTACTTTGTTGTTCAGATGGGACACCATGAGATCTATCTCTGGCAAGCCCCACTTGTCTACTAGAGTCTGAAAGACTTCTGGATGTAGAGCCCATTCGCTTGCTTGAATGGCGTGTCGACTGAGAAAGTCCGCTTCCCAGTTTAGGACTCCCGGAACGAATACTGCAGATAATGCTGGAAGATGGAGTTCTGCCCATTTTAGTATGTGACTTATCTCCTTCATTGCTGTTTGACTGCACGTTCCTCCCTGATGGTTAAGGTACGTTACCGCTGTTACATTGTCTGAGCGGATCTGGACTGGTCTTCCTTGAAGAGTGTCCTTTGCCTGAATCAGTGCCATGTATATGGCCCAAAGTTCTAACAGATTTATTGGCAGGCAACTTTCTTCTGCGGTCCATTGTCCCTGGAACCATAATCTTCCGGACACTGCTCCCCAGCCCTGAAGACTGGCATCTGTTGTCAGGATCTCCCAATCTGATATCCAAAAGGGTCTACCTTTGTTTAGATGGGATTTTTGTAGCCACCAGGCTAATGACTTTCTTACCTTGTGTGAAAGTACCATAGTCTGTTTCTTTATTGTCTGATGTATTCCATTCCATCTGGCCAGAATCAGACGCTGCAGAGGTCTTGAGTGGAATTGTGCATACTCCACCATGTCGATTGTTGCCACCATCAAACCCATCAGTCGCATTGCTGCGTGGATTGATATTGATTGACTGTGTAACAATTCCTGAGCCCTTGACTACCTTGGCTATCTTGTCTTGAGGTAAAAATATTTTCTGCAGACTTGAGTCCAGTACAGCCCCCAAGTGAGTCATCTGTTGTGACTGTACAAGGGGCGAATTTGCCCAATTTATGAGCCATCCGTGCCTCTGCAGACATATTGTCTGTTGGAGATGGCACGGAAGCAATTCCTGAGACTGTGCCAGGATTAAAAGGTCGTCGAGGTATGGAATCATTCTTATCCCCTGCTTGCGAAGGTAAGCTGCCATAACCACCATGATCTTGGTAAACACTCTGGGTACCGTGGCTAACCCAAAAGGTAATGCCTGGAACTGAAAATGTTCCTGGAGGATTGCGTACCTGAGATAGCACTGATGGGACAGTGCTATAGGAACATGTAGGTAAGCATCCTGAATATCCAGGGATACCATATAATCCCCTGGTTCCATGGCCAAAACTATGGAGCGTAAAGTCTCCATGTGAAACTGAGGCACCCAAATGTATTTGTTCAGCATTTTGAGATTGAGAATTGGCCGGAATGACCTATTTGGCTTCTGAACCAAAAACAGGTTGGCGTAAAACCCCTGCCCCCGTTGTGCAGGGGGTACTGGAATGATTACTCCTGACTGAAGCACTTTCTGAACTGCTACTTGCAAAGCCCTGGCCTTCGTCTCTACCCGAGATGGGCTGGTGCAGAAGATCCTTCGAGGAGGATGCTTCTTGAAGGGAAAAACATAACCCAGAGATACCACTTCTTGCACCCAGGCATCTGTTGTAGACTGCTGCCATATCTGTGCAAACTAAAGAAGTCTGCCGCCTACCATGGGGTCCTCCAGGAGGAGGCCCGCACCATCAAACTGATGGCTTATTCTCTGTTTTTTTTTGCCTTACCAAATTTATTGTATTGGGGCTGCTTACGATCACTTTTTCCTTTTGTGTTTCCTTGTGACCCAAAGGGCCGAAAAGCGGGACCCCTACGTTTGGGGTTATATGTGGAAGGAAATTTTACCTTTTTGGAGTCTGCTTCTGACTCCAGAATATCTGTCAATTCTTTACAAAACAGAATGCTTCCAGTAAAAGGCAAAGATTCCAGAACCTTCTTAGATTCTGAATCAGCTTTCCATGTACGTAACCAAAGTGCTCTGTGCGCAGCTATTGTTGAAGCTGATGCCCTGGAGGCGATAGTGCCTATATCTAATGCTCCTTCTTCCAAGAATATTGCAGCCTGTTTTATGTGAGCTATGTAGGATCCTTGCTCCCTTGAAGGTGCTGAAAGACCATCTTCCAGTACCTCTATCCAGGCAGCAACTGCTTTTGCCATCCAAGCTGAAGCCATGGCTGGCCTTATGACTACCCCAGACAGAGAAAATATGGTTTTCAGAAAACCATCCACTCTCCTATCCGTGACATCATCCAATGACGTTGATGGCAAAGGCAATATAGATTTTCTCACTAATCGAATGACATGCGTATCTACTTTGGGAGCCATTTCCCATTTTAAACAGTCAACAGCTGGAAAAGGATAATTGGAATTCCATTTTTTGGGAATTCTATATTTTTTACTGGGTGTAGCCCAAGCCTCTTTCATGATTTCAGTAAGCTGGTCTGACCCTGGAAACTCAGTCTTACCTGTTTTGGGCCGTTTAAATACAGGTGCCTTTGTTTTTAACACAGGCTCTGCTGAATCCTCTAAGGATAGAATGGCCTTTATTTCTCTAATTAGCTCAGCTATATCCACTGAGCTGAGACTCTACTTGTTCTTCGTATGCAGAAGTAGAGTATATAGAGCTTTCATCGCCCACTGAATCATGCTGTGTAGCCTGTGAAGTTGATGGTTTACTTACACTTGGTTTATCAGCTTGTCTTTTAGGAGAAGCTGATGAGGGAAATGATATACCGTAGGGAGCTGCATGTATGGGTTATTAGTGTACCCAATTCCTGGTAGTGAAGCTGTAAGAATTACCCATTCAGCTATACTGGACAAGGTCTGTGCAAACATCGCCCAAGGTGGATCTATCTGTACCTGACGTTGAACAGGGATCTGCCTTGTAATCTGCTGAAAAGCAAAACAATTTGCACATAAACCATCCTGTACCAAATCCTGAGAGGATAATACAGTTTTGCAACTCAAACATGATATGAGTGTTGGTGTTACTGTGAGTGTACCCTTGTCACCTTTGCATCAGCACTTTCACAGTGTACTACATAATTTGTGACTGTAATCACTTTAACCTTCTAAAGTGATATCAATCTGACCCTACCCATGCACCAGCATTGAGGACCAGAAGAAACAACTGACAGACATGTATTAAAGTCAGTAATCACACTAGCAGTCAGTCACATGTTATATATTAGTCATATGAGCACATAATCAACTACAAACACATTTTAAAGTATGTAGGAGTCCATATTACTGAATTCTGTTTATACAGATCTTAAAGTATTCAGACGCAATGCGAAGAAAATCACAGTAATGTACACAGACTCGTTTGCAATAGGCACTTACATGTAACTATTCATACTGACAAAAGTAGATAGAAATTTAGTGCTGTATAACCCGTACTCAGTAGAGTGGGATACAGGGAGACTCACCTCACTTCCAAGATCAATCAATACATTAGCGAACGCTGAGTGGATCCAGACGCTACTAGTGTACACTGCCGCTCCGGGATTTTTTAAGTGGACACACGCACCGGTCATACAGATGCCTGTACTGAGACCAGGTCTCCTCGCGGTAGCACTTAGTGAACACAGACGCAGCGGCCTATGCTGTGACCGAGACCCCTCGTGGTAGCATCTGAGATGGAAGTGAGGTAACAGGTTATGGCGGGAGACTCGCAGATACTGGTCATGAACTTGGGGGAGGGGCGACCAGGAGAGCATCTAACTCCCCACCGCTGACATCAACCCTAGGGATCGCAGCCTCATACTAATCCTGGTGCCTTATGATCCCTAAGGCCTAGTGCTGGCGCACCCGTGGTGGCGGTGCATCGGCTACTGTTTGGTAGTCTCCTTCCAATACAGTGCGGCTTTGTCCGTATTCCCCGACTTCGTGGAACCGATGCCTTACCTTCTCCCCGGGCTCCGGCCACAGCCTGGTAACATCAGCTGGACCTGCTAGTATATCCGACACAGAGGCCCGTCAAGACAGCACTGTATGCATGGGTAAGCATTGTTGCGACCCGGCGGAGAGTTGTTGGAGCGACTCTTTCCAATATGCATATAAGACGCTTTTAGGAAAGATCACTCAAGAAATAGTAAGACTATAAAAATAAAATAAGAAAGCTTAGGGCTGCCAAGAACAGCAGCCCTCTGACCATGGTTCATATGGATGAGCCTGTTGTATCCTGGGAGGACTGAAAGCTTGTGATCGTTTGGTGCCACTCCGCTGTCGCTCCATCATATCCCATTGTTATCCTGTGGATAACCTGTGGATCCTGCCGGAGAAAAATAACACTAAATAGAAGATGTGTTGTTTTTTTAAGGATAAAAGCACATATGTAAACGCACAATACAAAGACAAATATAAACTCACCATCCTGCCTAGGACGCGATCCGAATCGCCCCGACCACTTCTGGAGGAATTAGGCTCCTTACAGGCTCCTCCCACTCCCAATAGGTCGCAATAAAGGGATGGCCTCCCCCGGTTTGTCTCGCTGACTTTGCCTCCTTGGCCATCTTTGCCTTGACACGTGTCCTCGGTCCGATTCACCACACACACGCTGTTCACTGCCGCAACCACTTTTCCCCACAGTACACTTTTCCAACGAGATGGGACCTTGGCTGCATCACGGCCATACAGCTGGCGATGATGGCGCATCTGCTCACGCACCAAAGCCACATTCTTAGCATAACAGAATTTAACATTGTGGCCCGTCTTTGTAGTGGTGCGTGGCTGCCGAGCTGCAGCACCATCACTGTCACTATCACTAGAGGCTGCAGCAGCAACCTCACCCTCCTCTTCCACCTCACTAACCTCCTCCCTCTCACTCACCCCCTCCACCTCACTCACCCCCTCCACCTCACTCACCCCCTCTGCCTCACTCACCTCCTCCACCTCACTCACCTCTGACTGGGACATAGTACAGACAAAAAAAAACACTGAGAAATAAATAAAACACAAAACACGCTCCTCCACTACACACCACACACCAACCAACCCCCCCCCCCACACACACACACACACACAATGACAATAGACTTTTAAAAAAAATGACAAGCACTAAAAAGTTGTCAAACGGAAAAAAAAACTACACAACAAGAATCACAAGACACAATACAGCACTCAGCAATCGATGAACCACTACAAAACCACTATCCAACTCTCCAGCACCACAGACCACTACCTCTCACCTCTCCACTATCTAAACCCTCGAGGTGCGGCCAGTTTGGGGCGTATTTATACTACAGAGCACAGACACTCCTCCATTAGAAACACAGCCAATCACGTTCGATTGACAAAAACGAAACTCAGAGTAAATGCGGCCGTGAAGTGCTAAAAATACTGCTGCAAATGCAAACTACGAAACCGTAAAAAAAAACAAAAAACCTTCGGCCGTAAAACGACAAATTGGCCGCATTATGATGGGGAAAAATACGAATGACAGCGACATCGAAAATCACAAAAAACTACAATTCGGCAGCTTAGTAAATGACATGGAAAAAAAAAGTTGCACAAAAACACGGCCGATTATAAATCTAGATTAATCTCCCACCAAATCCCTGAAAATACGAACCTTAGTAAATATACCCCCAAGACACATACTTTTTCCAAATCCAATGGTAATGCTTAGACGTACTTCCTTCCTAGCTGAGCTCAGAGTAAGAATGACCTTGTTTGGAATGCCCTTCTGAGTGAAGATCTGGCGTTCAACCTCCATGTCGTCAAACGTAGCCATGGTAAGTCTTGATAGGCAAATGGCCCCTGTAGTAGAAGGTCCTTGCGAAGAGGAAGAGGCCTCGGATCCTCCATCAGTAATTTCAGAAGATCCGCGTACCAAGCCCGTCTTGGCCAGTCCGGAGCAATGAGGATAGCCTGAACTCTCGTTCTTTTTATTAGTTTTAGAATCCTTGGGATGAGTGTAAGAGGAGGAGTTACCAGGGCGTCCACCACCACTGCTTACAGGACCCGTGACCTGGAACAGTACCTCCGAAGCTTAATGTTGAGGCGAGAGGCCATCATGTCTATCTGAGGTACACCCCATCGGCTTGTTACCTCTGTGAATACCTCCGGGTGGAGGCCCCATACTCCTGGATGGAGATCATGTCTGTTGAGGAAGTCCACTTCCCAGTTGTCCACTCCCGGAATAAAGATCGCTGATAATGCCACTGCGTGTCTTTCTGCCCAGAGGAGGATTCTTGTTACCTCTGACATTGCAGCTCTGCTCTTCGTTCCGCCCTGCCTGTTTTTGTAGGACACCGCTGTGACGTTGTCCGACTGAACTTGAATGGCTTGATCTTTCAGAAGATGTGCCGCATGTAGAAGGCCGTTGTATATGGCCCTCAGTTCCAGAATGTTTATTGGAAGGAGAGACTCCTGACTTGGAAGTTCACCCCCGGGTGACTGCTCCCCAACCTCTGATACTTGCATCCGTGGTTAGAAGAATCCAATTCTGAATCCCGTACCTGCGTCCCTCGAGTAGTTGAGAAGTTTGGAGCCACCAGAGGAGTGAAATCCTGGCTTTTGGTGACAGGCATATCCGCTGGTGCATGTGGAGATGCGATCCCGACCACTTGTCCAGGAGATCCAGCTGGAAGAACCGTGCATGGAATCTTCTGTACTGTAGAGTCTTGTAGGAGGCTATCATCTTTCCCAGAAGGTGAATGCACTGATGAACCGATACCTGTGCTGGCCTCAGAACATCCCGGACCATTGATTGGATCACCAACGCTTTCTCCCCCTTAAGAAACACCCTCTGCATTTCCGTGTTGATAATCATCCCCAGGAAGGGCCGTCTCCTTGTCGGCTCCATATGTGACTTTGGAAGGTTCAGGATCCACCTGTGATCCTGAAGTAGTTGATTTGAGAGAGCAATCCTGTGCAACAGTCTCTCCCTGGAGGATGCCTTTATCAGTAAATCGTCCATATATGGAATTATGTTCACTCCTGCTTGCGGAGGAGGATCATCATCTACGCCATGACCTTGGTGAATACCCTTGGTGCAGTGGAGAGGCCAAATGGCAATGTCTGGAACTGATAGTGACAGTCCTGTAGTGCAAACCGTAGGTAAGCCTGATGAGGCGGCCAGATCGGAATGTGAAGGTATGCATCCTTGATATCCAGGGATACCAGGAATTTCCCCTCTCCCAGACCTGAGATCATCGCTCTCAGCGACTCCATCTTGAATTTGAATACCTTTAAGTAGGGTTCAATGACTTTAGGTTCAATATAGAGATGAGTGGATTCAGTTTTACTCGGATTTACTCGGTTCTCAAAACGGCATCTGATTGGCTTTCCAAAACACGTGACATCCGTGAGCCGATAAGATGCCGTTTTGAGAACAGAGTAAATCCGAGTAAAACCGAATCCGCTCATCTCTAATTCAATATTGGTCTTACCGAACCGTCCAGTTTTGGAACCACAAACAGGGTGGGGAATAACCCTTGTGTGTTAGGTGAGGCGGAACTGGAGCAATGACGTTTGATCGTACCAACTTTTGAATGGCATCCTGTAGTATAGTACTTTCTGTCAGCAAAGCTGGTAAGCATGATTTGAAGACTCTGTGAGGTGGGAGTCCCTGAAACTCCAGTCTGTACCCCTGGGCAACAATATATTTTACCCAGGGGTCTAGGCACGATGACGCCCAGACATGACTGAAATCTTTTAGTCTTGCTCCCGCCTTTGTTTTTTTACATTTTGCGGTCCGAAAGGACTGCAGTGGAGGCGTAGGATAAGATTTCCGAGACGGTGCAGCTGCAGGGGGAAGAAAAATAGGATTTAATTACCTACTGGTAAATCCTTTTCTCGTAGTCCGTAGAGGATGCTGTGGTCTACATTAGTACCATGGGGTATAGACTGGTCCACTAGTAGCCATTGGCACTTTAAGAGTTTGAGAGTGTGGGCTGGCTCCTCCCTCTATGCCCCTCCTACCAGACTCAGTCTAGAAACTGTGCCCGAGAAGACGGACATCTTCGAAAGAAGGATTATACACAGTGGCGAGATTCATACCAGCTCACACATACAATGCAAACCAAGCTAACTAGCTTGAAACTCGGCAACCGCTGAAACATTACTTACCGAGTAACAAAGCAGTTCTCAACTAAAAACAAAATAAGTTGTACTGAACCAGATAACGGTTGCAGGAAAATGAAGCACTGGGCGGGCGCCCAGCATCCTCTATGGACTACGAGAAAAGGATTTACTGGTAGGTAATTAAAATCCTATTTTCTCTAACGTCCTAGAGGATGCTGGGGTCCACATTAGTACCATGGAGATGTACCAAAGCTCCCAGTACAGGAGAGAGAGCACGGAGGCTGCTGCAAAACTGAATGACCAAATTGTAGGTCCTCAGAGACCAAAGTATCGAACTTGCAGAACTTAGCAAATGTGTTCAACCCAAACCAAGTAGCCGCTCAGCAGAGTTGTAGAGCTGAGACACCCCAGGCAGCCGATCCAGGAAGAACCCACCTTACGAGTAGAGTGGGCCTTAACAGACGTAGGACATGGCAAGCCTGCCATAGAATATGCATGCTGGATAGTGAACCTGATCCAGCGAGAGATTGTCTGCTTAGAAGCAGGACACCCAATTTTCTTGGGATCATACAGGACAAACAGAGAGTCCACTTTTCTGTGATGAGCAGTCCTCTTCACATAGATTTTTAGAGCCCTTACAACATCTAAGGACTTTGATGAAATTGAGGAGCTAGTCGCAACTGGCACCACAATAGGTTGGTTGATATGAAATGCCGACACAACCTTTGGAAGGAACTGCTGACGTGTCCGGAGCTCAGCTCTATCTACATGGAAGATCAAGTAGGGCTTTTACAGGACAAACTCTGACACATGTAGCAGAAGCTAAGGCCAACAAAGTGACAGCCTTCCTCCTGTAGAGGCTCAAACCAGTCCGACTGGAGGAACTGCAACACCACGTTAAGATCCCAGGGGGAGGTTGGATGTGCAGAACTCACTTCAAAAAAGTCAACCTCAGGGAGGGCAGCCAATTGTTTCTGAAAGAAAATGGGTAGGGCCGAAATCTGTACCTTCACGGATCCTAACCTCAGGCCCATATCCACACCTGCTTGCAGGAAGAGGAGAAACCGTCCCAGTTTAAACTCCATCGTAGGAAACTTCTTGGACTCTCACACCAAGATACATATTTTTACAAATACGATGGTAATGTTGAGACGTTACTCCTTTCCTAGCCTGTATCAGGGTAGGAATAACCTTGTTCGGAATGCCCTTTCCGAGCTAATATCTGGTGTGCAACCTTCATGCCGTCAAACGTAGCCGCGGTAAGTCTTGATAGGCGAACGGACCCTGCTGCAGCAGGTCCTCCCGAAGAGGAAGAGGCCTCGGCTCTTTTAGCAGTAGATCCAGAAGATCCACGTACCAAGTCCTTCTTAGCCAGTCTGAAGCAATGAGGATCGCTTGAACTCTTGTTCTTCGTATGAGCTTTAGAACCATTGGAATGAGTGGGAGTGGAGGAAACACGTACACCGACTGGAACACCCACGGAGTCCCTCAACCTGGAATAATATCGCCGAAGCATCTTGTTGAGACGAGAGGCCATCATGTCTATTTGAGGTACACCCCAAAGATCTGTTACCTCCCTGAACACCTCCGGATGGAGACCCCACTCCCCTGGATGGATATCGTGTTTGCTGAGGAAGTCTGCTTCCCAGTTGTCCACTCCCGGAATGAAGATTGCTGACAGCGCCAACGCATGTTTTTCTGCCCAGAGGATGATTCTTGTTACCTCTGACATTGCAGCTCTGCTCTTCGTTCTGACCTGTTGGTTTATGTAAGCCACTGTCGTTACATTGTCCGACTGCACTTGAATGGCCCAGTTTTTCAGAAGATGGGCCGCTTGGAGAAGACCGTTGTAGATGGCTCTTAGTTCCAGAATGTTTATCGGTAGGCCAGCTTCCAGACTTGACCACCTTCCTTGGAAGGTTTCCCCCTGAGTGACTGCGTCAGCCCCGGAGACTTGCATCCGTGGTTAGAAGGATCCAGTCCTGAATCCCGAACCTGTGGCCCTCCAGAAGTTGAGGTAATTAAACCCACCAGAGAAGTGAAATCCTGGCCTTTGGCAACAGACGTATTCTCTGGTGCATGTGTAAATGAGATCCCGACCACTTGTCCAGGAGATCCAGTTGGAAGGGCTGAGCATGAAACCTCCCGTACTGCAGAACCTCGTAAGAGGCCACCATTTTCCCCAGAAGGCGAATGCACTGATGAACCGAGACCCGGGCTGGCTTCAGGAAATCTCGGACTATTGTTTGTATCACCAACGCTTTCTCCTCCAGAAGATACCCTCTGCACTTCTGTGTCGAGGATCATTCCCAGAAAAGACAACCTCCTGGTCGGTTCCAAATGTGATTTTGGAAATGTGTTCCCTGAGCAGATGAGTCATGAGAGTAATGGACTGCAACAGCTTCTACTTGGACAACGCCTTTATCAGTAGATCGTCCAGATATGGGATTATATTCACCCCATGTCTGCAGAGGAGAACCATCATCTCTGCCATCACCTTGGTGAACACCCTCTGTGCTGTGGAAAGGCCGAATGGCAAGGCCTGGAAGTGAAAATGACTGTCTAACAGTGCGAATCGGAGAAAAGCTTGATGCGGCGGCCAAATCGGAATACGAATCCTTGATATCCAGGGATACCAGGAATTCCCCTTCCTCCAGACCTGATATCACCGCCCTCGGAGACTCCATTTTGAACTTGAACTCCCTCAGAAAGGGGTTTAGCGATTTTAAGTTCAAAATGGGCCTGACCGAACCATCTGGTTTCGGTACCACAAAAAGGTTCGAATAGTAACCCTTGGTTTGCAAATGGGGTGGAACTGGTACAATGACCTGTGACTCCAACTTTTGGATGGCTTCCTGTAAGACAGCCCTGTCTGTCAGCAGCGCTGGCAAGCCTGATTTGAAGAACCGGTGAGGTGGGAGATCTTGAAACTCCAGCCTGTACCCCTGGGACACAATATCCTGTACCCAGAGATCCAGGCCGGACGACACCCAGACGTGGCTGAAATGCCTGAGTCTCTCCCCCACCGGCCCTACCTCCAGGCCATGCAGTCCACCGTCATGCTGAGGACTTAGGCGTACCTGAAACAGGCTTCTGTTCCTGGGAACCCGCGGCAGCAGGTTTCTTGGATTTTAGCTGACCTCCCCTAAAGAATGTGTTAGACAGCTTGGCCTTTCTTGCTTTAGCAGCCCGAAAGGACTGTGATGCCGGAGAAGTAATAGGTTTCTTCACAGCAGGTGCAGCTGAGGGAAGAAAGGGTTACTTACCCGCTGTAGCCGTGGAGATCCATGCATCCAACGCTTCCCCAAAGAGAGCCTGACCTGTGTAGGGTAGGGTATCCACACCTCTCCTGGATTCCGCGTCAGCAGACCACTGGCACAGCCAAAGTCCTCTGCGAGCTGAGACAGACATGGAAGATATCCCTGCAGCCATAGAACCCAGGTCTTTCATGGATTCCACCATAAATCCTGCAGAATCCTGAATGTTATGTAAAAACAATTCAACATCACTTTTATCCATTGTATCCCAATCCTCAAGTAACGTGCCTGACCACTTTACTATAGCTTTGGAAATCCATGCACAGGCAATAGTAGGACGCAGTATCGCCCTTGAAACCGTGTACATGGATTTGAGCGTAGCGTCAATTTTGTGATCAGCCGGTTCTTTTAACGCGTAAGATCCTGGGACTGGTAAAACCACCTTTTTTGAGAGTCTGGATACAGATGCGTCAACTATTGGTGGATTTTCCCATTTTTTCCTATCCTCAGGGAAAGGGAAAGCAACCAGAACCCTTCTAGGGATCTGACATTTTTTCTCCGGGTTACCCCAGTCTTTCTCTTAAATAGTATTTAATTCTTTAGACGCAGGGAAGGTTAGCAAGGCTTTCTTACAGTCTGTGAAGTAAGCCTCAACCTGCTCAGGTGTTGTAGCAGCAATATTCAACACATCTCTAATGGCCTCTATCATCAACCGTACCCCTTTTGCAAGAGATGCCGCCTCCCGAAGCACATCCCCATCACCGTCTGCCGTGTCAGAGTCGGTATCCGTGTCATCCTGCATAATTAGGACAAGAGCATGTTTTTGGGAGCGTACGTCAGGGGGCCCTGAGGTAACAGAACCGGACCAAACAGCCATAGAGTTCTGTAAAACCTGAGTTGCAGACTCATTTTGTGCAACTCTAGTAGAAATCTGAGAAATCATATTTTTAAGAGAGGCTAACCACTCAGGCTCCCTTTTTGGGACCTGTGCTAACACAGTGCAATTTTGATTACATGGAATGGGATCATCCTGAGAGGACATATCCTCTGCAGCATATGACACATAGGTTAATGGAGACCACAAACACTCCACACACACACACACACACACACGCACGCACGCACACACACACACACACAGGGAAAGGTAGACAGAGTTCCCCCCCAAGAATGCCAAGAGAGAGACAGAGATTGGAGCCAACTCACACACAGTGCTTTTTTGGATAGAGAACATCCACTACCCAGCGCCGAGTGTGTACCTTAATAGGTTACACAGTCTGTACACAGCCTCCCCACCCCTTCTATACAAGGATTTAATTTGCACACCGCGCCAATAATCACCTGCAGCTTTGGTATACCTAAAATGAGACTCCTCACCAGTCTCAAAACAATTGGAAATACAATACACTTTGGTATAACAATAGCGCTGATAACAATGATCACACACAGAGTCAGCTTACATCAACAATGATATTCCATTTGTTCGGTCACGAAATATGCTATGCGTAGCAATCCACTGGTGGATGTATTCACCTCTTATAGAGGAAGGGATTCACCTTTAAATAATCCAAAAACAAATGGACATGGTGCAAGTACAGCCAGGTAATTTGGATAAAAGGTGATTTTAATACAAAAAACTCACAAACAGAGAAAAGAAATAGGCATATAACCACTTTTGTGGGTTAAGGACATACGACCAGGCATCAACACTGTTACCCTCCCAGTTCGTTAGCAAGGAAGCAGATCGGAGTTCCGGAATCTCGAATCCACTGGTAACAGGAAGCTGTAATGGTCCAGCAGTAGTCCCCAAAAATCGTCAGTCACCACGCCTGAAGCTTTTCGGACCTTAGTCCTTCATCAGAGGCATGGTGGCTGACTGAATAGATTCTTCCTAAATACCCTATCTAATCAGGTAGAATTGGCTACACATGTAACTCCCAATCACATTTCATCCGTTATCGCTGATCCTCTTGCGGAAATGACGATCGCGGTGATTTACCGGAACCGGAAGTGCATCATTTGCGTTCCACGATGCGTTCCAGCTCCGGAAAAACCGGAAGTTAGACCTTTTTGTCCCAGAGTGCGTTCCAGATGTCCATTTTGTAGTATTACTACGGGCTTATTATTCATAAGGTCCTTATTGTGTCCATAATGGAAGTAAAATCCGCAGTAGTATATACCCAAAAAATAAACAAAACATATCAGTGTATTAAAACAATGAAGGTTCAAACAATATTCATAAAAACCATTTAAGTTCAAACTCAGAGTTCAAGCCATTAGGGATTAATGAGTTAAGTTTAAAAATCCATTTCATCTCCGCCTTGGCTAAATTAATCTCTGAATTCCGATGCCTCCAATTTGGAGTAATTGCTTGGATCCCCATAAAATTTTTTAAATATTTCGGATTACATTGATGTACCTTTTTAAAATGCATGGACACTGAATGTGTTTCTAACCCCTTTTTTATATTATATGTATGTTCGGCTAGGCGTGTTTTTAAATTCCTACTTGTCTTGCCGATATAAAACAGGTTACAGGTACAGGATAAAACATATACAACATTCTTTGTGTTGCAAGTAATAAAATTATGGATGTGAAATTTCTCCCCATTGACCTCAAATTCTTTTTGTTTACTGGGGCCCTTTACCAGCCGGCACATGGGGCATAGTCCACATCTATGAAAACCATGGCTCCTAATGCTGGAGCGCTTGGTATCATTCATAGCACTGTGTACCAGTTCATCCTTAATATTTTTGGCTCTTCTATATGTAAATAGAGGCCTATCAGGGATCTCCTTTCCCAATATGGGATCCTCTTTTAAAACTCTCCAATGTTTTTTAAAAATGGACTCAATTTCCCTATGTTGGATATTGAAGTCACTAATAAAATTCCAAGTATGAGGATGGCTATCTGTATCTTGAGTTTTTTTATCCAAAAGGGACTTCCTATCTACAGATTCCAATCGCAGTTTTGAAGATAACAACTCTTCCTGCTTATAGCCCTTCTCAAGGAATCTCCCACTCATTTCACCAATCTGCTGGTCACATATACTTTCTTCGGTACAATTACGTTTTACTCTTAAAAACTGGCCGTAGGGGATCCCATCGAGCCAGCTTTTATGGTGAAGGCTACTTTTCTCTATATAACTGTTAGAATCAGTTTCCTTTCTATAAAGCTTTGTAAAGAGAGTGTTGTCCTTTACATAAATACACAAATCAAGAAAGGTGATGTCAGTTTTACTTATAGTGAAGGTGAGGTTAATGTTATAATCGTTTATATTGAGGTTCTGACAGAAGACCTCCAACTCCTCATCAGTCCCACTCCAAATGAATAGGACATCGTCAATGAAAAGTCGCCAGGACACCAGACTCGACCCCAGCCGACCATCATGCCACACCATAGTGGTCTCCCAATATGCCATAAATAGATTGGCGTAGCTGGGGGCGAATCTGGTGCCCATGGCGGTCCCAATTAGCTGGACATAATAGGACCCTCCAAAGTAAAAATAGTTGTTTGTCAAAATAAATTTGATACTTTTTAACACAAACAATTTAGTAACCTCTGTAAGTGTTGACCTATTTAAAAAGTACGCCACTGCCTCCAAACCTCTATCCATCTCTATTATTGTATATAGAGTGGATACATCTGCACTTATCGAGGTGAAATTCTCACTCCATTGTATGTCCTCTATAACTCTCAGAACATCACTAGTATCCTTAAGGTATGAGTTTGTCAATTTCACCAAAGGCTGTTAATATGAGTCGACCACTGCCGACAGGTTGGAGGAGATACTATTTGTACCAGCGACAATAGGTCGTCCAGGGGGGTTAAGGGGATCCTTATGTATCTTAGGTAAGGTATAGAAGGTTGGCACAGTGGGGAATTTGATGTTAATGAAGTCACTTACTGATTTAGTCAGGACACCACTTAGGAAGGCCTCCTCTGTTAAGTTGTTTAATTCTTTAACAATCCTTACCGTGGGGTCTGATTTCAGCTTTCGGTATGTTGAACCATTTTCAAGCTGACTTGTAATTTCCTCAATGTATCTTTCTCTATCCATCAGCACCACCCCTCCCCCTTTATCTGCAGGTTTAATTATCAGACTCTCGTCGTCCCTTAAAGTCTTTAGGGCCAGATACTCATTCTTAGTTAAATTACATTTAAATTTCTTTTTCTTTTTCATGAGTTCCTGCACCTCATTGTTAACTAATTTACCAAAACATTCAATAAAGCATCCTTTTTGATGGGCTGGATAAAAGGTGGATTTTGGTTTGAACTTAGAGGTCACTGCTCCTTCCTCATACTCGCATTCATTTCCCTCCTTATTGAGGAAAAACCTTTTTACTGTGAGTTTCCGGATATATCTATTGATATCCACAAAAAACTCAAAAGGATCAGCACTTCTAGTGGGTGAAAACTTAAGACCCTTTCTTAAAACATTTTCCTCATCTTTACTTAAATTTTTTTTGCTGAGATTAAAAATCTTAGTGGTGGGATTAATGTTAATAGAACTGGAAGGTTCCTTTACTTTCTTATTCTTCTTAGTTTTATTTTTATTTTTACCCGATCCTCTCTTCCCTCTTTTGTTAGTTCTACATTTTTCTTTTACCACCTTCTCCCCCTCCTTTGATCCTGGTCTAAAAAATGGGGTGTCTGATCCCTTCTTTCACTGATCTCGAAGCGATTCCTCTCTATCGGTATCCCATAGTTTTTTTGTAAGGGATTATACCTTGTCTGGTAATTATCCTCAGATCTATGATGATTATTTTTTGATCCGAAGTTTTCATTGGACCTTAAGTTGTCGTATTGCGGGAACCTCTCGAACCTTCTTTGCGGCTTGTGGTAATTTTCTCCTCTATTATATCTATTCCCGTAATTCCTACGGTCAACCTGCCTCCAATCTGTGTCAGTGTTTCTATTTACAAAGGGCCGTTTCTGTTGAGGTTTAATTTCTTTTGGTTGTATTGATGTGTCACCCTCAACTTGTTTTTCAATTATATTAGCACTCCCTTTTCTATTTCCTTCTAAAAGGTGTAGATCCCTATAGTACTTTTTTTGCTTACGTTCTCTAAGATCTCTTGTATCCTTATTCAACTTCCTTACTATTTCTATCTCTGCTTCTTTAAAATCCTCAAGATTTTTAAATGGGTCCACAAGGGTCTGTAGGCTACTAATCTCATCAGTTAAAGTTGCTAGGTGTTTTTTCCGCTCCTTTAATATTAATTCGATCAAACAAAAGGAACATTGATCAAGTATCTTATCCCATTGTTCTCTAAAATCACCATTCTCCTGTCCAAAGGAAGGTGTTTTAGCAATTTTTAGACCCTTTGGAATAATTTTACTAGATTCATATTTTTCCATGGTAATTATTTCCCACCAAATGCGGTTTTCCTTAAGTACCGCATTCTCTAGTTTCTGTAGCACCGTACTCAGATCTTCATCTGATACAGTGCCATCCTTCTCATTCAAGAAGAGGGTGGGTAACAATTCCCTTCTACTGTCTCTAAATGTGAACATATCGGCAGCAGTAAGCAAATAATGTGAAGAGGTAATAGATCAATACAAGGATTTAATTTGCACACCGCGCCAATAATCACCTGCAGCTTTGGTATACCTAAAATGAGACTCCTCACCAGTCTCAAAACAATTGGAAATACAATACACTTTGGTATAACAATAGCGCTGATAACAATGATCACACACAGAGTCAGCTTACATCAACAATGATATTCCATTTGTTCGGTCACGAAATATGCTATGCGTAGCAATCCACTGGTGGATGTATTCACCTCTTATAGAGGAAGGGATTCACCTTTAAATAATCCAAAAACAAATGGACATGGTGCAAGTACAGCCAGGTAATTTGGATAAAAGGTGATTTTAATACAAAAAACTCACAAACAGAGAAAAGAAATAGGCATATAACCACTTTTGTGGGTTAAGGACATACGACCAGGCATCAACACTGTTACCCTCCCAGTTCGTTAGCAAGGAAGCAGATCGGAGTTCCGGAATCTCGAATCCACTGGTAACAGGAAGCTGTAATGGTCCAGCAGTAGTCCCCAAAAATCGTCAGTCACCACGCCTGAAGCTTTTCGGACCTTAGTCCTTCATCAGAGGCATGGTGGCTGACTGAATAGATTCTTCCTAAATACCCTATCTAATCAGGTAGAATTGGCAGTGGTCGACTCATATTTACAGCCTTTGGTGAAATTGACAAACTCATACCTTAAGGATACTAGTGATGTTCTGAGAGTTATAGAGGACATACAATGGAGTGAGAATTTCACCTTGATAAGTGCAGATGTATCCACTCTATATACAATAATAGAGATGGATAGAGGTTTGGAGGCAGTGGCGTACTTTTTAAATAGGTCAACACTTACAGAGGTTACTAAATTGTTTGTGTTAAAAAGTATCAAATTTATTTTGACAAACAACTATTTTTACTTTGGAGGGTCCTATTATGTCCAGCTAATTGGGACCGCCATGGGCACCAGATTCGCCCCAGCTACGCCAATCTATTTATGGCATATTGGGAGACCACTATGGTGTGGCATGATGGTCGGCTGGGGTCGAGTCTGGTGTCCTGGCGACGTTTCATTGACGATGTCCTATTCATTTGGAGTGGGACTGATGAGGAGTTGGAGGTCTTCTGTCAGAACCTCAATATAAACGATTATAACATTAACCTCACCTTCACTATAAGTAAAACTGACATCACCTTTCTTGATTTGTGTATTTATGTAAAGGACAACACTCTCTTTACAAAGCTTTATAGAAAGGAAACTGATTCTAACAGTTATATAGAGAAAAGTAGCCTTCACCATAAAAGCTGGCTCGATGGGATCCCCTACGGCCAGTTTTTAAGAGTAAAACGTAATTGTACCGAAGAAAGTATATGTGACCAGCAGATTGGTGAAATGAGTGGGAGATTCCTTGAGAAGGGCTATAAAGCAGGAAGAGTTGTAATCTTTAAAACTGCGATTGGAATCTGTAGATAGGAAGTCCCTTTTGGATAAAAAAACTCAAGATACAGATAGCCATCCTCATACTTGGAATTTTATTAGTGACTTCAATATCCAACATAGGGAAATTGAGTCCATTTTTAAAAAACATTGGAGAGTTTTAAAAGAGGATCCCATATTGGGAAAGGAGATCCCTGATAGGCCTCTATTTACATATAGAAGAGCCAAAAATATTAAGGATGAACTGGTACACAGTGCTATGAATGATACCAAGCGCTCCAGCATTAGGAGCCATGGTTTTCATAGATGTGGACTATGCCCCATGTGCCGGCTGGTAAAGGGCCCCAGTAAACAAAAAGAATTTGAGGTCAATGGGGAGAAATTTCACATCCATAATTTTATTACTTGCAACACAAAGAATGTTGTATATGTTTTATCCTGTACCTGTAACCTGTTTTATATCGGCAAGACAAGTAGGAATTTAAAAACACGCCTAGCCGAACATACATATAATATAAAAAAGGGGTTAGAAACACATTCAGTGTCCATGCATTTTAAAAAGGTACATCAATGTAATCCGAAATATTTAAAATTTTTTATGGGGATCCAAGCAATTACTCCAAATTGGAGGCATCGGAATTCAGAGATTAATTTAGCCAAGGCGGAGATGAAATGGATTTTTAAACTTAACTCATTAATCCCTAATGGCTTGAACTCTGAGTTTGAACTTAAATGGTTTTTATGAATATTGTTTGAACCTTCATTGTTTTAATACACTGATATGTTTTGTTTATTTTTTGGGTATATACTACTGCGGATTTTACTTCCATTATGGACACAATAAGGACCTTATGAATAATAAGCCCGTAGTAATACTACAAAATGGACATCTGGAACGCACTCTGGGACAAAAAGGTCTAACTTCCGGTTTTTCCGGAGCTGGAACGCATCGTGGAACGCAAATGATGCACTTCCGGTTCCGGTAAATCACCGCGATCGTCATTTCCGCAAGAGGATCAGCGATAACGGATGAAATGTGATTGGGAGTTACATGTGTAGCCAATTCTACCTGATTAGATAGGGTATTTAGGAAGAATCTATTCAGTCAGCCACCATGCCTCTGATGAAGGACTAAGGTCCGAAAAGCTTCAGGCGTGGTGACTGACGATTTTTGGGGACTACTGCTGGACCATTACAGCTTCCTGTTACCAGTGGATTCGAGATTCCGGAACTCCGATCTGCTTCCTTGCTAACGAACTGGGAGGGTAACAGTGTTGATGCCTGGTCGTATGTCCTTAACCCACAAAAGTGGTTATATGCCTATTTCTTTTCTCTGTTTGTGAGTTTTTTGTATTAAAATCACCTTTTATCCAAATTACCTGGCTGTACTTGCACCATGTCCATTTGTTTTTGGATTATTTAAAGGTGAATCCCTTCCTCTATAAGAGGTGAATACATCCACCAGTGGATTGCTACGCATAGCATATTTCGTGACCGAACAAATGGAATATCATTGTTGATGTAAGCTGACTCTGTGTGTGATCATTGTTATCAGCGCTATTGTTATACCAAAGTGTATTGTATTTCCAATTGTTTTGAGACTGGTGAGGAGTCTCATTTTAGGTATACCAAAGCTGCAGGTGATTATTGGCGCGGTGTGCAAATTAAATCCTTGTATTGATCTATTACCTCTTCACATTATTTGCTTACTGCTGCCGATATGTTCACATTTAGAGACAGTAGAAGGGAATTGTTACCCACCCTCTTCTTGAATGAGAAGGATGGCACTGTATCAGATGAAGATCTGAGTACGGTGCTACAGAAACTAGAGAATGCGGTACTTAAGGAAAACCGCATTTGGTGGGAAATAATTACCCTGGAAAAATATGAATCTAGTAAAATTATTCCAAAGGGTCTAAAAATTGCTAAAACACCTTCCTTTGGACAGGAGAATGGTGATTTTAGAGAACAATGGGATAAGATACTTGATCAATGTTCCTTTTGTTTGATCGAATTAATATTAAAGGAGCGGAAAAAAACACCTAGCAACTTTAACTGATGAGATTAGTAGCCTACAGACCCTTGTGGACCCATTTAAAAATCTTGAGGATTTTAAAGAAGCAGAGATAGAAATAGTAAGGAAGTTGAATAAGGATACAAGAGATCTTAGAGAACGTAAGCAAAAAAAAAGTACTATAGGGATCTACACCTTTTAGAAGGAAATAGAAAAGGGAGTGCTAATATAATTGAAAAACAAGTTGAGGGTGACACATCAATACAACCAAAAGAAATTAAACCTCAACAGAAACGGCCCTTTGTAAATAGAAACACTGACACAGATTGGAGGCAGGTTGACCGTAGGAATTACGGGAATAGATATAATAGAGGAGAAAATTACCACAAGCCGCAAAGAAGGTTCGAGAGGTTCCCGCAATACGACAACTTAAGGTCCAATGAAAACTTCGGATCAAAAAATAATCATCATAGATCTGAGGATAATTACCAGACAAGGTATAATCCCTTACAAAAAAACTATGGGATACCGATAGAGAGGAATCGCTTCGAGATCAGTGAAAGAAGGGATCAGACACCCCATTTTTTAGACCAGGATCAAAGGAGGGGGAGAAGGTGGTAAAAGAAAAATGTAGAACTAACAAAAGAGGGAAGAGAGGATCGGGTAAAAATAAAAATAAAACTAAGAAGAATAAGAAAGTAAAGGAACCTTCCAGTTCTATTAACATTAATCCCACCACTAAGATTTTTAATCTCAGCAAAAAAAATTTAAGTAAAGATGAGGAAAATGTTTTAAGAAAGGGTCTTAAGTTTTCACCCACTAGAAGTGCTGATCCTTTTGAGTTTTTTGTGGATATCAATAGATATATCCGGAAACTCACAGTAAAAAGGTTTTTCCTCAATAAGGAGGGAAAGGAATGCGAGTATGAGGAAGGAGCAGTGACCTCTAAATTCAAACCAAAATCCACCTTTTATCCAGCCCATCAAAAAGGATGCTTTATTGAATGTTTTGGTAAATTAGTTAACAATGAGGTGCAGGAACTCATGAAAAAGAAAAAGACATTTAAATGTAATTTAACTAAGAATGAGTATCTGGCCCTAAAGACTTTAAGGGACGACGAGAGTCTGATAATTAAACCTGCAGATAAAGGGGGAGGGGTGGTGCTGATGGATAGAGAAAGATACATTGAGGAAATTACAAGTCAGCTTGAAAATGGTTCAACATACCGAAAGCTGAAATCAGACCCCACGGTAAGGATTGTTAAAGAATTAAACAACTTAACAGAGGAGGCCGTCCTAAGTGGTGTCCTGACTAAATCAGTAAGTGACTTCATTAACATCAAATTCCCCACTGTGCCAACCTTCTATACCTTACCTAAGATACATAAGGATCCCCTTAACCCCCCTGGACGACCTATTGTCGCTGGTACAAATAGTATCTCCTCCAACCTGTCGGCAGTGGTCGACTCATATTTACAGCCTTTGGTGAAATTGACAAACTCATACCTTAAGGATACTAGTGATGTTCTGAGAGTTATAGAGGACATACAATGGAGTGAGAATTTCACCTTGATAAGTGCAGATGTATCCACTCTATATACAATAATAGAGATGGATAGAGGTTTGGAGGCAGTGGCGTACTTTTTAAATAGGTCAACACTTACAGAGGTTACTAAATTGTTTGTGTTAAAAAGTATCAAATTTATTTTGACAAACAACTATTTTTACTTTGGAGGGTCCTATTATGTCCAGCTAATTGGGACCGCCATGGGCACCAGATTTGCCCCCAGCTACGCCAATCTATTTATTGGGAGACCACTATGGTGTGGCATGATGGTCGGCTGGGGTCGAGTCTGGTGTCCTGGCGACGTTTCATTGATGATGTCCTATTCATTTGGAGTGGGACTGATGAGGAGTTGGAGGTCTTCTGTCAGAACCTCAATATAAACGATTATAACATTAACCTCACCTTCACTATAAGTAAAACTGACATCACCTTTCTTGATTTGTGTATTTATGTAAAGGACAACACTCTCTTTACAAAGCTTTATAGAAAGGAAACTGATTCTAACAGTTATATAGAGAAAAGTAGCCTTCACCATAAAAGCTGGCTCGATGGGATCCCCTACGGCCAGTTTTTAAGAGTAAAACGTAATTGTACCGAAGAAAGTATATGTGACCAGCAGATTGGTGAAATGAGTGGGAGATTCCTTGAGAAGGGCTATAAGCAGGAAGAGTTGTTATCTTCAAAACTGCGATTGGAATCTGTAGATAGGAAGTCCCTTTTGGATAAAAAAACTCAAGATACAGATAGCCATCCTCATACTTGGAATTTTATTAGTGACTTCAATATCCAACATAGGGAAATTGAGTCCATTTTTAAAAAACATTGGAGAGTTTTAAAAGAGGATCCCATATTGGGAAAGGAGATCCCTGATAGGCCTCTATTTACATATAGAAGAGCCAAAAATATTAAGGATGAACTGGTACACAGTGCTATGAATGATACCAAGCGCTCCAGCATTAGGAGCCATGGTTTTCATAGATGTGGACTATGCCCCATGTGCCGGCTGGTAAAGGGCCCCAGTAAACAAAAAGAATTTGAGGTCAATGGGGAGAAATTTCACATCCATAATTGTATTACTTGCAACACAAAGAATGTTGTATATGTTTTATCCTGTACCTGTAACCTGTTTTATATCGGCAAGACAAGTAGGAATTTAAAAACACGCCTAGCCGAACATACATATAATATAAAAAAGGGGTTAGAAACACATTCAGTGTCCATGCATTTTAAAAAGGTACATCAATGTAATCCGAAATATTTAAATTTTTTTATGGGGATCCAAGCAATTACTCCAAATTGGAGGCATCGGAATTCAGAGATTAATTTAGCCAAGGCGGAGATGAAATGGATTTTTAAACTTAACTCATTAATCCCTAATGGTTTGAACTCTGAGTTTGAACTTAAATGGTTTTTATGAATATTGTTTGAACCTTCATTGTTTTAATACACTGATATGTTTTGTTTATTTTTTGGGTATATACTACTGCGGATTTTACTTCCATTATGGACACAATAAGGACCTTATGAATAATAAGCCCGTAGTAATACTACAAAATGGACATCTGGAACGCACTCTGGGACAAAAAGGTCTAACTTCCGGTTTTTCCGGAGCTGGAACGCATCGTGGAACGCAAATGACGCACTTCCGGTTCCGGTAAATCACCGCGATCGTCATTTCCGCAAGAGGATCAGCGATAACGGATGAAATGTGATTGGGAGTTACATGTGTAGCCAATTCTACCTGATTAGATAGGGTATTTAGGAAGAATCTATTCAGTCAGCCACCATGCCTCTGATGAAGGACTAAGGTCCGAAAAGCTTCAGGCGTGGTGACTGACGATTTTTGGGGACTACTGCTGGACCATTACAGCTTCCTGTTACCAGTGGATTCGAGATTCCGGAACTCCGATCTGCTTCCTTGCTAACGAACTGGGAGGGTAACAGTGTTGATGCCTGGTCGTATGTCCTTAACCCACAAAAGTGGTTATATGCCTATTTCTTTTCTCTGTTTGTGAGTTTTTTGTATTAAAATCACCTTTTATCCAAATTACCTGGCTGTACTTGCACCATGTCCATTTGTTTTTGGATTATTTAAAGGTGAATCCCTTCCTCTATAAGAGGTGAATACATCCACCAGTGGATTGCTACGCATAGCATATTTCGTGACCGAACAAATGGAATATCATTGTTGATGTAAGCTGACTCTGTGTGTGATCATTGTTATCAGCGCTATTGTTATACCAAAGTGTATTGTATCCCCACCCCTTCTACAACCCCCTGGTACCGTTTCAAGTTAGGTGGAGTTGATGAGGAAGGACAGGTCTCCCTTTCTGCAGGCAGGGAAAATGGCGCTGAACGCTGCTGGGTCCGCTCTGAGATGAAGCTCCGCCCCGTTTCATGGCACTATTTCCCGCTCTCTGTTTAAACTATACTAGCTTGAGGTATGTGCTAGTAGTGATCTGGGGGCCCTGACATGCTTGCCGACCAGTGTAGGGTGTAGGCGCTGGCTCAGGGCGCCCCTCACAGCGCCGCACTATGTACCCCTGAGCCCCGGAGCGCAGTTAGTACTGCACTCCATACCCTGTTGCCGACATCTTCACACTGGCTCCCCGCTTGCTAGGGGGACCGGTGACTAACTCGCCACAAGTCTTCTGGCTCTATAAGGGGGTGGCGGCATGCTGCCGGGGTGAGCGATCCCCTGTGGCGGCGATCGATCAATCCCCTCAGGAGCTCAGTGTCCTGTCAGCGGAGATAGTGGCTCAGGGTGGACACTACTCCCCCCCACCCTTAGTCCAACGAAGCAGGGAGGCTGTTGCCAGCAGCCTCCCTGTAAAATAAACTCTTAAAAAACTTACTAGAGAAACTCTGGAGAGCTCCCCTAGCTGTGACCGGCTCCTCCGGGCACATTTTCTAAACTGAGTCTGGTAGGAGGGGCATAGAGGGAGGAGCCAGTACACACTCTCAAACTCTTAGAGTGCCAATGGCTCCTAGTGGCCCCATCTATACCCCATGGTACTAATGTGGCCCCAGCATCTTCTAGGATGTAAGAGAAAGTAGACTTACCCACAGTTGCCGTGGAGATCCACGCATCCAGCACTTCCCCAAACAGGGCCTGACCTGTGAAGGGTAGGTTCTCCACACTTTTCTTGGATTCTGCATCCGCAGTCCGTTGGCGTAGCCAGAGACCTCTACGTGCCGAGACAGCCATATAAGTAGCCCGTGCATTAAGCAGGCCAATGTCCTTCATGGCCTCCACCATAAAACCTGCAGAATCCAGTATGTGACGTAAAAACAAGTCAATGTCACTCCTATCCATAGTATCTAATTCCCCTAGAAATGTGCCTGACCACTTTACTATAGCTTTAGAAATCCACGCACACGCAATAGTGGCCTTAAAGCCACGCCTGTAGTAGCAGTGTATAGTGATTTGAGTGTAGTCTCAATCTTGCGGTCAGCTGGCTCCTTTAAGGCGGTTGAACCGGGGACAGGTAAAACCACCTTTTTAGACAACCTAGATAAAGAAGCGTCTGCTATAGGTGGGTTTTCCCACTTTTTTCTGTCCTCTTCAGGGAAAGGAAAAGCAATGAGAATTCTCTTAGGGATCTGGAATTTTTTCTCTGGGTTTTCACAGGATTTTTCAAACAAGGAGTTTAAAGGTGGGTACACACTGGTAGATATACCTGCCGATCAGTTGATCGGCAGATATATCTATGGACGGATCGGGCAGTGTGTTGAGCATACACACTGCCAGATCCGTCGGGTACTGACGTCATGAAGTGGGCGGTCATGTGCCCAGTTCAGCTGTCAATCACCGCCGGCTGCCACAGCATGTGTACACACACAGAGACGCGCCAATATATCGGTAGATATATTGGCCGTCGGCTGTGCTTCAGGGCCGACGCGATACGTCTGTGAACGTTCACAAACGTATCGCCCGTACACACTGGCCAACGGACCCGCAATATAACGGCCGTTGAAGAGATTGGCCGATATATCGGCCAGTGTGTACCCATCTTAACTCCTTAGAAGCAGGGAAGGTAAGCGAGGATTTCCTATTTACGGTAAAATAAGATTCCTCCTCCCAGGGGCGTAGCTATAACTTTGTGGGCCCCATAACAACATTTTGAAGGGGCCCCCTTCCCAATGCTTCTAGAAAGACACTTATCTGTGGGATGTAGTTAATATCCCAGCGGTCGGGATCCCGGCGGTCAGAATTCCAATGGCCGGGATCACGACCACCGAGAATGCCGACAGCTGCGCCAGGGCTATTTCTACTTGTGGGTGTCCACGACACCCAAAGTATGGGAATAGAACCTGTGGTGAGTGCAGCGAGCCACTGAGCCCGCAGTGCGGCAAGTGCAGGGAGCCCATAAGGGGCTTTCTAGTGCTCACCCTGCTGCCGGCATTCTGGCGGCCGGGAACCCAGCATCGGTATTCTGACAAGCAGTTGTTAATTTTATGCCCTATAATAGTGCCCCAGTTCATTTTCAGAACCATAATAGAGCCTTATTTGATGTTATGCCCCATAGTAGTGCCCTAGTTTCTTTTAGTTTCAGAGCTGCCAATACACATTATGCCACAGAATACCTCCAATTCACATTATGATATATAATGCTCCCAGTTCATATTGTTCCTCACTACAGTGCCCCGGTTCATATTATATAACAATAAAATGCACTCCAATCCATTTTACACACTACAATAGGCAAGTCCAGGGGCATACCTAGTTATACTGCAGGCCCCAAGGAAAAAGTTTGAAAGTATCCCTATAGTATGTACCTTCCAATGGAGAAAAATGTATATAACACATGTAACTTTGATAGGGAAGGTGGGCCCCTCTCAGCCCACCTTGCACCTATGGTGGCCCCCCTGCACTGCTTGCACCTATGGTAGCTACGCCCTCGCCTCCTCCTGCTCAGGTGCCTTCTCAGTAATGTGCAAAACATCCCTAATGGCTTCAGTCATTAATTGCATCCCCCCCTGCATATCCCCCTCATCGTCCCCAGTATAAGAGTCGGTATCAGTGTCAGCTTGCATTATCTGGGCAAGTGTCCGCTTTTGTGGGTATGTAGGTGGGGGTTTTGATGAAGTAGTGGGGGCCAAACACTGTAAACCCTCCACAGATTTCCTCAAAAACTGTGTGTTTCTCAGTATATGACATCCTCGTAGAAATCTGGGATATCATCGCCCCTTAAAGAATCTACCCGTGCAGGTTCGGATTCGGAAGGCTGAGAAAGGATATGGCAGTCATGGAATAGACTCCTCAGGGGAAAATAAACATTCTGCAGCGCAGGACACAGAATCCTTAGACATGGCAATGTGAAATATACACACACACACACAGGAAAATGTCAGATAGAGTTTCCCCCAGAGCACCTTCAGAGAGTCAGAGTATA
Organism: Pseudophryne corroboree; assembly: GCF_028390025.1. Lineage (NCBI taxonomy): Eukaryota > Metazoa > Chordata > Amphibia > Anura > Myobatrachidae > Pseudophryne > Pseudophryne corroboree. The sequence continues at coordinate 187,836,283 of NC_086454.1, forward strand.
AGGAGCTAGCCACACTCTGCCCCTGTAGGCAGTTATTATGATAAAAGCCCTGCGCGTACTAACTATCCTTAATAGGGTAGTTAGTCCTGATATAACACTCACCCCCAACCCTCGTCTGTAACACCCTGGTACCGCAGAGTACTTGTGGAGTTATGTGGAGGGCAGCACTCCCTGTCAGCATCTCTGTCTGTATGATCTGCAGGGAGAAAATGGCGCTAGTGAGTGCTGGATCCGCTCTGAGAGGAAGCCCCCCCCCCTTGCAATGGCACGCGGCTTACCGCATTTATTATTTATAGTGGCCTGAGGTTTTGTGTGTTAACAGCGGGATTAGCTCCTGTGTTATGTTCAATGTACTCGGACCCGAGAGACAGGGTGGCAAAAGATGAGCTCCGAGTACAGAAACGTGATGCTGCAGTTTGAGCAGAGATTTGCAGCAGCCCCTAACGGAAAACCCTGACTCCATTGTCTCTCCCTAGTGGTCAGTCAACGCCTGCGAGACTATGGTTTCTTGGGCCCACGGCAGCCGCATTTGAACGGGCAGATTAGGTCTGCCCGAACGCTGATGCTCCCCGGTCTTAGTTGGTGACAAGGCATTAACCGAGACAGCGAGAGAACAAGGGGATAACTAACTAAGACAGACACAAAAGAGAGAGGGGAAACCACTGAAAAACAATAAACCAATTTATGTGCAGCGCGGTCGCCAAGAAAAACCGTAACCAAAATACGCTGCCCAAATACTAAATACGAATCTGTCGTAGTTCGGTAAAGACAACAGTGGCGGAACCTCCGCAGAACACACAAAAGCAAAAGATAAGAATAATACGGCCAAAGCCGTAAGGTGCGGCAGAGCTGCTACTCACGACACTGGAAAAGGTGCACGTAGAAGGAACAGGACCCCCAAGGCTGAAGATTCAAGATCTCTGGGCTTGAAAGACTGGATCAGATTCCCAGGACCAGGCTCCGGACACAGAATGCAGGAACAATCTGGCTGCACAGGAACACTCCAGAGGCAGGACACAGCTCCACAGGAAGCTATCACCAGCGGGGCTGCCTTTGTCTGGTTCCCATAAAAAGCCCTGCAGACCAATCAGGCAGCCCAGCCCCCGGATCTTAATTGAGCCAGCTGTCCCTGGGCACGCGGCGCACAGCGTCCCGGCTGCTTGGCAACAGCCGGGACCGCTGTGCAGAGCGGCCACCTGGCGTCCCTGGTTGCCATGCAACTAGCCGCGGACGGGGAGCCAAAGGCGGAAGTGACTTGCTGGCCCCGTTGCCTAGCAACAGCCGGGAGCTGGCACGTCCCGCTATACCACCACTGCTAACAGTACCCCCCCCCCCCTTTGAGGAGGGGTCAAGGGACCCCTCCATCGGGTTTATGAGGAAATTCACGAAAAAAGGCGTTCTTTAGCTTAGGGGCATGCAAATCCTTGTCCTGGAGCCAAGATCTTTCCTCTGGGCTATACCCCTTCCAATGGACCAGAAAACAGAGCTGACCACGGGAAAACTTGTAATTCAATACCTTCTCTACCAGGGACTCCTGTTGGCCCTGAACATCCACTGGGGGTCTACCGCGGATAATTTGCAGAGGAAATTTCCTGGAAAGAACACATGGCTTGAGTAGAGAACAATGAAAGCTGTTGGAAATTTTAAGTGACTTAGGCAACTGCATCCGAAAAGCAACCGGATTGACCTTTTTGATAATAAGAAACGGCCCGATAAATCTAGGTCCCAATTTAGCCGAAGGTTGTCGGAGTTTGATGTTACGGGTCGACAACCACACCTTGTCTCCCACCTTAAAGGTGCATGGATGTCGGAACCCATCCGGAAAAAAATTCTCCCGGAAGGCAGCTTTCTTAAGAGCAAGGTGTACCTTCTTCCAAATAGCTCTGAGGCGGGAATTTAAGGCCAGAGCCGGCCTTAGCTATAGGCAGGCTAGGCATTTGCCTAGGGCATTCAAGCATGTCTAGGGGCATCCAAGCATGTCCCTGCAGTATCTCATGCTGAGAGGGACAGTCCGCAAACTAACTGTTACTTTCCAAATGTATTCAATCAGTACTTGTATACACTGCTGTTTACATTTGTCAAAAAAAAATGCACACTGTGCCTTAAACTTCCTCTGATATGCTTGAATGCCCCTGACTTGTGAGACCTCAGACAGACAGCAGAAGCCCAGTAAATGCAATTCCTGGACCTGTGATATTTTTACTGACTATATAAGGTTATTACTGGATGGCTTCTTATGATAACACATGTGTATTTTGGAAGACTGCTTCACAGAAACCTGACATCACCTATACTGCTTGTGCACATGGGGGAGGGGGACCCTGCCATCCTGTGTGTGTCCCTTATCCCTGTGCAAACCCCAGGTGTCTGCAGGGACATAACATGGGCAGTGTTCTCCCCACACTTTATTTCCTAGTCAGTCCATACCGTAAAATTCCCCTGCCATCTAGCACTGTAACGTGGTCAGTAAGTTGCGTTGTGCTATTTCTATATGAAACATCAGTGCAGCGTGACTTTTGGACACATCAGACTGGAGGGCAGAGCATTTAGCTCCCACAGTATAAAGTAAAGTGCATGTAGTTAACGGGAGTAACAGACACCAGCAAACACACTGAATAGTGAAGAGAATGGACAGTTTCTACATGTTTGATACTGATCTTTTTGTATAACCAGCAAGTGTGGCAGTATATGTGTATTATGGGCATTACTAATGTGGGGCATATGTGTAAGGTGCATTACTGTGTGGCATCATGTGTATTATGGGCATTACTAATGTGGGGCATATGTGTAAGGTTCCTTTACTGTGTGGAATTATATGTATTATGGTCATTACTGTGTGGCATTGTGCAGAGTTGAACTGGCCCACAGGGTAACCCCTCGGTGGGCCCCACTACCTGAGCGTTGCAGGTACAGATGCAGAACTAGCGGCGGAGCTAGGGGGCACCAGACAAAATTTTGCCTAGGGCATAAAATTGGCTAGGGCCGGCTCTGTTTAAGGCCAAGGAAGAAGATGGACAATTAGGAGTAAAGGAACTGGCTCTAAGATGAAAGCCCAGTACCGAAAAGTACGGAGACATCTTGGTGGATGAATGACAGGTGTTGTTGTCAGCAAACTCGGCCAGGAGAAGATAATCCGACCAATCGTTCTGAAGCTTGGCTATATAATGATGCAGATATTGCTTCAGCGATTGATTCACATGCTCCGTCTGCCCATTGGACTGTAGATGGTATCCTGAGTTAAACTGAGTTTCATGTTTAACGAAGCACAGAAGAGCTTCCAGAAACGGGCAATAAACTGTGGTCCCCGGTCTGAGACAATATCCACAGGTAATCCATCAAGCCTGAAAACATGGCGGAAGAACAAGACTGCCAAAACCTGAGCGGACGGCAATCGGGGTAAAGCAATGAAATGGGCCATCTTGCTAAAACGATCTACGACCACCCAGATCACTTGAAAACCAGAAGAGAGTGGAAGATACACCACAAAATCCATGGAAATGTGTGACCATGGCCTGATTGGAATAGCTAGAGGCATGAGCTGCCCAACGGGCAGAGACCAGGACACCTTGTGCCTAGCACAATCTTGACAGGAGAGAACAAACTCCCTAACATCCTTGGAAAGATTAGGCCACCACAATAAATAAATAAACTACCACGAATATCCCCAGGAAGTCGCAGAGGACATCATTTATAAGATCCTGAAACACCGCAGGAGTGTTACAGACCGAACGGCATCACAAGATATTTGTAGTGTCTGGACTGTGTACTAAAAGCCGTCTTCCACTCATCCCCAGATCTTCTTCGGATGAGGTTATACGCGCCTCTAGGATTGATTTTAGAAAAAATGACCACAGTGCGGAGTTGATCGAACAACACAGAAATTAAAGGTAAGTGGTAAGTGTTTTTGACAGAAATCTTATTCAGGGCCCGGTAATCTAAGCACGGCCTAAGAGATCCGTCTTTTTTTTTTTTTTCAACAAAAAAGAACCCCGCACTCAAAGGGGATTTCGAGGGCCTAATAAACCCCTTTTTTAGTCTTTCCTGCCCATAGTCATCCAGGGCCTTAGTCTCTGGACCAGACAGTGCATAGAGTCTCCCTTTTGGCAAAGTAGCACCAGGAATGAGGTCAATGGTGCAGTCATTAGAATGGTGGGGTGGAAGGACTTCCGCATTACCCTTGGAAAACACATCTGCGTAGTCCTGGTATACCGAGGGAATAAGTTCCGAAACAATGACTGCAACTCGTACCGGATGAGAAATACACCTCTTAGAACAGTTGGAACCCCACCATGAAATTTCCCCAGATTGCAAATCAATGGTTGGATTATGGAGGGCAAGCCAGGGCTGACCTAAGACTAGAGGCACGGCTGGACAATGGGTGAGAAGGAATTCAGTCCTCTCGGAATGTTACGCACACACAGTCAACTGTAATGGTGGGGTCTGATGGGTAATTACCCCGTTAGAGAGAGGGCCACCAACCAGACCGCGCATAGTAATCGGTCTATCAAGCTGGAGCTGCGGAACTCCCAGAGCTTGAGCCCAAGTAAGATCCACAAATTTCCCAGCAGCTCCGCTATCAATAAATGCTGAAACAATAGAACTCTGACCTCCTGACGATATTTCGGCAGGAACTAACAAGGAATCATGTGAGGAGACTAATTGAAGACCAAAGTGAACCCCCTCACTTTTCACTTGGTCAGAGCGTTTCCCTGCTTATTTGGGCAGCTGCGCGCAACATGTTCCTTGCCGCTACAGTATAAGCAGAGCCCTAAATTCAACCTTCTGGTTCTCTCCTCAAAGGAAAGTCGGAACAGACCCACTTGCATGGGTTCTTCGACGTCCTCAGGGAGAGCATGCACACATGGACTAGGCCTAAAACTAGCCCCCTCTTTCAGGCCTCCGCTCTCGGAGACGGCGATCGATCTTAATAGCAAGCTCCATGAGCTTATCCAAAGTCTACGGAGCTGGGTACTGAATGAGACTATCCTTGATCACTTCTGATAAACCGAGGCGAAACTGACTGCGCAAAGCAGGATCATTTCAGCCACAGTCGTTCGACCAATATCGAAACTCAGTACAATATGCCTCAGCGGGATTTTTACCCTGTCTTAATGCACGTAAATGGCTCTCCGCAGATGCTTCCCTATCCGGATCGTCATACAACAGGCCTAACGACTTAAAAAAGGCGTCCACTGTGAGTAATGCTGCGTCATCAGGTTTTAGGCCAAAGGCCCAAGTTTGTGGGTCCCCCTGAAGTAAAGACATAATTATGCCCACCTGCTGGGATTCTGTACCTGAGGACCAGGGCCTTATGCGAAAGTAAAGTTTACAGCTCTCCCGAAAATTAAAAAAATCTTTTCGGTTACCCGTAAAAGCGGTCGGGGAGATTCATCTTTGGTTCAGGGGCTACACTCGGGGAAGTTCGCAAAAGATCCTCCTGAGACCTCACCCGAAGAGTAAGGTCCTGCACCGTCTGAGTGAGATTCTGAATCTGACTGGCCAATACCTAGCTGGGATTCTGTCCTTGCACTGATGGATTCATGAGGACAGAATTTCTAGGCCACCCTGATTGTTGGCCAGTGATAATGTTATGTTCAATGTACTCGGGACCCGAGAGACAGGGTGGCAAAAGATGAGCTCCAAGTACAGAAATGTGATGCTGCAGTTCGAGCTAAGATTTGCAGCAACCCCTAATGAAAAACCCTGACTCCGTTGTCTCTCCCTAGTGGTCGGTCAACGCCTGCGAGACTATGGTTTCTTGGGCCCACAGCAGCCGCGTTTGAACGGGCGGATTAGGTCTGCCAGAACTCTGATGACCCCCAGTCTTAGTTGGTGACAAGGCATTAACCGAGACAGCGAGAGAACAAGGGGAAAACCTTCTAACAGACACAAAAGAGATAGGGGAAACAACTGAAAAACCACTCTTCTATCTTCTAGCTGTTAGGGGGTGGCGGCCGTGCTGCGGGAGTGACCAGTCGCCTCATGGGCTTGCGATCAGCACCCTCAGGTGCTCAGTGTTCATGTCAGCGGAGTAGAGAACCATTAACTCTTCAGGAAGTTGGTTCCGACTCCCCCCAAGTCCCTCAAAGCAGGGAGGCTGTTGCTAGCAGCCTTCCTGTAAAACGACAAACTCTAAACTTTAATAAAACTCCTAGGAGCTCCCAGTGGCTCCTAGTGGACCCCATGGTACTAAATTGGACCCCAGCATCCTCTAGGACGTAAGAGAAAGAGGTTCTTTTTATTCTTACAGATCCACAGAAGTCCGTATGTCAGCTGTAACCCGAGAGCTGTTTCAACCACAGCACAGTGGTTATATTCAGGGGCTAGCGCGAGTGCTGGGTTTTTTCTGTTTGCTGGAAAAAATGTGTGTGTATGTGTATATATGTATGTATGTATGTATGTATATATATATATATATATATGTGTGTGTGCGTGTGTGTATATATATATATATATGTGTGTGTGTGTGTATATATATATATATATATATATATATATATATATTCTCTGTATATCTATATATAGAGATATATATATAGAGAGAGAGATAGATATATATATAGAGATACAGAGTATATATATATATATATATATACATACTGTATATCTCTAAAATACACAATCTTATTAAAAAAATGAACAATGGTAAAACCTTAATTATATATCAGTGGTTCCCCTTTGCTTACATCTATTGACCCTACAATAATTAATGTTACTTTTGTTGCCCGTCCGCAATCAGACATGGAGAAGGAGAAATATAAGTCTCTAACAAGTGTCATGCTACTTGAATATCTGGGCTTCTTTGGGAATGTAAAGTGACTTTAGTTTTGCTATACACCTTTTATTTTGCGCAACTGCGTCTACTTCATCTGAGCGGTAACACTGGCACCGAGAGGGGGGAGGGGAGTGGGAACTAATTATCTAGCCTGGGGCTATTGGATGGCCCCCTTTGAGTATACTTACCTTGTTCTGAGAAGCTGTTAGGCGCGGCGGTGTTTGGCCGTGCCCTGACAGAGCAGCGGTCACGGCCGCTGCGCCTCTCTCTCTCCCTGCTTCCGCACGGCGCCTATCAACGCCGGGACGCCGTGCACGCGATAGCCGCCGGGTCCCTGGCAACGCTAGGACGCCGTGCGTGCAGGGCCGCCGGGTCCATAAGATTACTCACCTGTTCTCCCCTGGTCGTGCAGCAAGGCAGCTGCACGACATTTATCAATTAGGCTCTGTACTGCCATTGGAGGGTTCCCTGTTATATGCCTCCTCAGTGTCTCACACAAACGCCAGTGATAGCTTCCTGTATGCTGTTCCTGCCTTGTAGAAGTTTGTTCCTGGTCAGCTGCATCTGGTCGATCCTGCTCCCTGCCCTCTTGTATTCTGAAGTTCTGAAGCCGGTCCTGGGAATCCTTCTGGTCCTTGTGAACCTGTTACTGTCATCTGGGGTTCTCGCCCGGTTTCATGAGTAGCGGCTTCTGCCGCGTGTTGCAGCCTAGGCCGCTTAGTATTTGCGTTTCTTTGAGTTGGTGCTTTTGCGGAGGTTTCCGCTTTCACTGTCCTCCCCGGAACACGGCGGTGCCGTGTGGGGGAGTGGACAGTGGTATCCTTTGTAGTTCTTTTCCTTTGGCGGCGTGCCGCACATAAGTTTAGTTTTCAGGTAGTTAGTAGCCCCTAGCTTGGTTGTTTCAGTTAGAGGTCCCCTTGTTATTACCCTGTCTCAGTTCACGCTTTGTCTCTCTTTAAGACCTGGGGGCATCGGAGTTGGGCAGACCTAATCCGCCCTTCAAACACGGCTGCCGTGGGCCCAAGAAACCATAGTCGTTCAGGCGTGAATTGACAACACGGGTAAGACAACGGAGGTAGGGTGCTAGGGGCTATTTCCATTCCATTTCTCTATCCCAGCTTCACGTCCTGGTGCTCTGGACTCACTGCATAAGATCTCCCCTGTCCTGAGCATCAGGATCGTAACATTATCACCGGCCCACAAAAAGGGGTATAATTCTTTTTCCTTTGTATTGGTGGGCCTAGAAATTCGGCCTCATGAATCCGGCAGTTTTAGGGCCACATCCCAGTCAGCTTTTGGTCAACCAGATTCAGGAATTAACTCAGATGGTTCAGGACCTTACTCTTCGGGTGAGATCGCAGGAAGATCTTTTGCGAGCCTCCCTGAGTATGGTTCCAGAACCAAAAATGCATTTACCTGACCGTTTTTCGGGTAACCGAAAAGATTTCTTTAATTTTAAGGAAGCTTGTAAGCTTTATTTTCGTTTAAGGCCCTGTTCCTCTGGTACCGAGTCTCAACGGGTCGGGATTGTGATGTCTTTACTCCAAGGTGATCCACAGACCTGGGCTTTTGGGCTATGAGCGGATGATGCTGCCTTGTTATCAGTAGACGCCTTTTTTAAATCCTTAGGCCTTTTATATGACGACCCAGATAGAGAAGCATCTGCTGAGAGCCACCTGCGTGCCCTTAAGCAAGGTAAAAATCCTGCAGAGGCGTATTGTACCGAGTTTCGCCGTTGGTCGAACGACTGTGGCTGGAATGACCCGGCCCTGCGCAGTCAGTTTCACCTCGGTTTGTCTGAAGTTATTAAAGACAGTCTCCTTCAGTACCCCGCTCCTGAGACTCTAGACAAACTCATGGAGCTCGCTATTAAAATTGATCGTCGTCTCCGAGAGCGGAGGGCTAAAAGAGGAACAACTTTTAGGCCTAGTCCATGTGTGTATACTTTCCCTGAGGACATCGAGGAGCCCATGCAAATGGGTCTCTCTCGGCTGTCCCCAGAGGAAAGAACCAGAAGGTTAAATTCTGGTCTTTGTTTGTATTGTGGTGGCAAGGGACATATCGCACGTGGTTGCCCGAATAAGCCGGGAAACGCTCTGACCAAGTGAATTGTGAGGGGGTTCACTTGGGTCTGCAGTTAATCTCCTCTAATGATTCTTTATTAGTTCCTGTAAAGATTTCCTTTGGTAGCCTCAGTTCGTTGGTGTCGGCCTTCGTCGACAGTGGAGCTGCAGGAAATTTTATGGATTTAGGTTGGGCTAAGGCTTTAGGCGTTCCGCAGATACCTTTGGATAAACGTATCACCATGCACGGCTTGGATGGTGGTCCGCTTTCCAATGGGGTAATTACTCACCGCACACACACCTCCAGTACAACTGACAGTGGGGGCCCTACATTCAGAAAAAATAGAATTTTACCTTACACATTGTCCGGCAGTTCCAGTAGTTTTGGGTCATCCCTGGCTTGCCTTTCGTAATCCCACCATAGATTGGCGGTCTAGGGAGATTTCCCAATGGGGTCCCTTTTGTGTAAAGGAGTGTATTTCCCATCCAGTCCGGGTTGTGGCAGTTTCCCCAGAACTTATTCCTTTGGAATATCAGGATTTTGCCAATGTTTTCTCCAAGGGTAATGCGGACATTCTGCCTCCCCATCGGTCCTATGATTGCGCTATTGATTTAATCCCAGGTGCCACTTTACCTAAGGGGAGATTATATGCCCTGTCTGGGCCGGAAACCACGGCTATGGATAATTATATTCTTGAGAGCCTGAAAAAAGGCTTCATTAGGCCCTCGAAATCTCCTTTGAGTGCAGGGTTCTTTTTTGTTGAGAAAAAAGATGGGTTGCTCAGACCGTGTATTGATTTTCGGGCTCTGAATAAAATTTCTGTTAAAAACACCTACCCCTTGCCCTTGATTTCAGTACTGTTTGATCAGTTACGCTCTGCCGTTATCTTCTCTAAGATCGATCTTAGAGGAGCTTACAATCTCATCCGAATAAGATCTGGGGATGAGTGGAAGACGGCTTTCAGCACACAGTCGGGTCATTATGAATACTTGGTGATGCCGTTTGGGCTGTCAAATGCTCCTGCGGTATTTCAAGACCTCATTAATGATGTTCTTCGTGACTTTCTAGGGAAGTTCGTAGTCGTTTACTTAGACGACATTTTGATTTACTCTGAGTCTATGGAACAACATATTTCCCATGTGCGACTGGTCCTTCAAAAACTACGGGAGAATCATTTATACGCTAAACTGGGGAAATGTGATTTCCACATCACAGAAGTGTCCTTCTTGGGGTATATTATTTCTCCCCAGGGGTTTTTCATGGAACCGAAAAAACTCCAGGCCATCCTTAAATGGGCGCAACCCACGAATTTAAAAGCAATTCAGCGCTTTTTAGGGTTTGCAAATTATTATAGGCGTTTCATTCATACCTTTTCTGATTTGGTCGCTCCTATAGTAGCATTGACTAAAAAAGGAGCGGACCCTTCCAATTGGTCGCATGAAGCTGAGTCTGCCTTTCTGGCCTTGAAGCAGGCCTTTGTCTCGGCTCCTGTTCTCAGGCACCCTAACCCGGAGCTCCCCTTTATAGTCGATGTAGATGCCTCAGAGGTTGGAGTCAACTCTTTTTTCCCTCATTCTCCAGTCTCCTCGTTGACTTTAACCTCCCATCTCAGAACGATTTGGAGAAAGGTGCACCTTGCCCTGAAGAAAGCTGCCTTCCGAGAAAAGAAATTTTCTGATAGGCTCCGATGTCCTTGCACTTTTAAGGTGGGAGATAAGGTGTGGTTGTCAACTCGCAACATCAAGCTCCGACAACCCTCGGCTAGATTGGGACCCAAATTTATTGGACCATTCCTTATCATTAAGAAAGTTAACCCAGTTGCTTTTCGGCTACGTTTGCCGAGATCACTCAAAATTGGCAATACTTTTCATTGTTCCCTTTTGAAACAGTATTTTTCTTCCAGGAGATTTCCTTGGAGGACTTCCCAGGGTAGATCTCCAGTGGATGTTCAGGGACAACAAGAGTTCTTGGTGGAGAAGGTTTTAGATTCTAAGCTTTCTCGTGGCCGGCTTTATTTTTTAATCCACTGGAAAGGTTATGGCCCTGAAGAAAGGTCTTGGGTGTTGGATAAGGATTTACATGCTCCTAAACTTAAGAAGATATTCTTTCAGGAGTTTCCTCAGAAACCCGGCTCTAGGGGTTCTTTAACCCCTCCTCAAGGGGGGGGGGGGGGGGGTACTGTTAGGCGCCGCGCCTCTCTCTCTCCCTGCTTCCGCACGGCGCCTAGCAACGCCGGGATGCCATGCGCGCGATAGCCGCCGGGTCCCTGGCAACGCTAGGACGCCGTGCGTGCAGGGCCGCCGGGTCCATGGCAACGGGGACGCCACAGGTGGACTGCGTTCCCCGTTGCCATAAGATTACTCACCTGTTCTCCCCTGGTCGTGCAGCAAGGCAGCTGCACGACATTTATCAATTAGGCTCTGTACTGCCATTGGAGGGTTCCCTGTTATATGCCTCCTCAGTGTCTCACACAAATGCCGGTGATAGCTTCCTGTATGCTGTTCCTGCCTTGTAGAAGTTTGTTCCTGGTCAGCTGCATCTGGTCGATCCTGCTCCCTGCCCTCTTGTATTCTGAAGTTCTGAAGCCGGTCCTGGGAATACTTCTGGTCCTTGTGAACCTGTTACTGTCATCTGGGGTTCTCGCCCGGTTTCGTGAGTAGCAGTATTTGCATTTCTTTGAGTTGGTGCTTTTGCGGAGGTTTCCGCTTTCACTGTCCTCCCCGGAACTCGGCGGTGCCGTGTGGGGGAGTGGACAGTGGTATCCTTTGTAGTTCTTTTCCTTTGGCGGCGTGCCGCACATACGTTTAGTTTTCAGGTAGTTAGTAGCCCCTAGCTTGGTTGTTTCAGTTAGAGGTCCCCTTGTTATTACCCTGTCTCAGTTCACGCTTTGTCTCTCTTTAAGACCTGGGGGCATCGGAGTTGGGCAGACCTAATCCGCCCTTCAAACGCGGCTGCTGTGGGCCCAAGAAACCATAGTCGTTCAGGCGTGAATTGACAATACGGGTAAGACAACGGAGGTAGGGTGCTAGGGGCTATTTCCATTCCATTTCCCTATCCCAGCTTCACGTCCTGGTGCTCTGGACTCACTGCATAAGATCTCCCCTGTCCTGAGCATCAGGATCGTAACAGAAGCGAGTCCCTTCTCCGTGGCATCATCTTCCCTGTGACATCAGGAAGGGACATCAGGAAGGGGCATGGGTCAACCACTGAAGGTCAACATGTACTAGGTCGACAGGTGTAAAGGTTGACATGAGTTTTTAGACTTTCTGGTGTTGTTATCTTCGTATAGTGACTGGGATCCCCAATTAGTGCACCATGTCCCCTCGCATGGCTAATGACCATATCCCTCAGGAAGATGGTGCCGCACAGTAAAGCGAAGACATTAGCACTGTGCAAGCAAGGTAAGATGATGATGTTCATTATCTTCTTCCCAACTCACCTTCTGTTTATTCCTCCTTTTTCTAATTGTTTTTCCCCTGCACTATCCTTACCACCAGTGCTACTTGTCTTTTGTCTCCTTACGCAAGTCTGACACAGTTCACCCATGCGATGGATACAGGATCAATGAGAGTAGATGTGCCATCCCCCTGCAACTAACTACTGCCTGATAACTCTGGCTACAGTGAGTTGCCCTACCTTTTTCCCTGTTATTTTCCTTATCTGTGGTTTTATTGCAGTATTTGTGTCGTAATCCATCCTGTCATCTGTGGAAACCTGTATTAGTCTATAGGCACAGCTACCTGTGTCACTGGGCTATAGACAAAGCTGAATTGAGAATAGCTAGCTACTTTAATGGTGCTTCTTGCTGGAGTAGACTCTGGGATAATGCTGTAATACTGAACACCGTTCTGATACCGGTGGAACTGAACACAAGACAGGACTGGTGACACTTGGACTGAAAACCAGGCTCGTAATGTTGGAACTGGACACTAGTTAAGTGTTAGGATTCAATTTTAGAATTCATCTGCCTAAACAGTTGGGCAGGTGAATTGTAAGATGGGGTTGAAAGCTGAAGTATTACTGCAGGTAAGACAATCTAGAAATGGAGTAATTGACCAGAATAACCACTGAATACTGGAAGTGTTCAGGTTCTGTCACAGGAATAGCTGGGAACAGTCAGATTGACAATATGCAGGCTATGATAGTAGAGTTGTACCAAAGAAGTGATGAGAGTTCAAGATTACTGCACAGAATGAAGACACAGGTGAATGTAGCTGAAGAATTAGTACCCAGCTCTGAATTAGAGCATGGATGCAGCACAGAAGTAACACACAGTATTTCCTGCGCTGAGTAATTACCATCCACAGTAATGAAGAACTGCAGACTCTATTTCCAAGTAATGATCCTTCACAACATAACAAAAGCAGATGTAACACAAAAGTCAAATGAGAACTTGCAGAGGTAAATAACTTGAGAATCCACAGAACACAGATTAAGTCCAAAGTAAGCAAATTAATGCAGTGTTCTCAGCATAAAGGAATTACTTTAAATATCCACAAGACATAGATAAAGTTCATAAGTACTTAACTAAGGTAGTCCTGGAAACATAATCAAGCAGAGATAGGAGTAGTTGGAGGGCATGAACCAGCAGACCAGGCTTTCAGCATGAACTAGAGCTTGGACTCAGGAAACCAGGCAATACAGGAAGTTCTGGCAGGGAAATAATTAGGGAGGCCAATCCCGGGCCATTTTTTTAAATCCTGGGTATCGGGATTGAAAAATGGTCAATCCCAGGATACCTGGGATTGGCTTTCAACTGTGTCCTGCCATCCTCCACCCGCCTGTCCCACATACATAAGAAAACGTACAAACCTGCACAGCCGAGCAGCGGGTGAGTGCAGGGAAGCCGGCAAGTGAGTGCAGGGCAGCCGGGAGGAGGCGGTGGGTGAGTGCATGGGGAGCCGGGAGGAGGCAGTGGGTGAAGACCGCCGTACCTCCCGGCTCTGCGGCTGCTAACAGCGCAGCATGACCTCACAGTCACAGGTCACGCTGCGCAGGAAGAGCTGGGCAGCGTCTGAGCGGCCTGAGGACGCTCAACGCTGATCCTTCAAACCCCGGGATTGGAGCTTTGAATCCCGTCCATTTTTGGGCCTAAATCCCGGGATCCCGCTGTTCCCAGGATTGGCCTCCCTAGGAATAATATAACCGGCGTTGGAGAGCTGGCTTATAACAGAATTGCTGACCAATGAGGAAAGCCAGGCTGGGAGTGTTTAAACTACCACTGAGCTGCATGTACACAGGAAACCTAAAGAAACAGAAAACACATGGAAGACTCTGCTGGATTGTTAATGTCAGCTGACACCAGGTACATTCTGAATAGAGGGAAAGCATGCACCAACAGAATCATAACAGTTAGGGGGAATCAAAGGAATTGGGTTTTATGGGTTTATAAGGACTGTTTGGATGGATTAACAACATCCACTACCTTGAAAAAGACCCCAGAGGGGGTTGAAACACGTTGGTGGGGATCAGGCTAATGGAGAGTGCAAGTAGGACATTACTTTAAGGAGCGGAGTGCCTGCGAGTCTACCCAGGATACTGCATGGTGATATATCGTCCTCCCTATGCCGTTTTGGAACTGACTAAAACCAAGTTCCATAAATTTTGGTAATTACCCATTTGCATTCACTGCCTGTCTGATCCCATTTTATGAGTGTTGTATATATGTACCTTTGGATTTATTGAATGTTGTGTGCCTTTTTCATTTAAAAAAAATGTATTATGCTATGCATTTTTTTTTCTCTTTCTTGCAGGTACCAAAAATATATGACATCCTTGAAAGAGATATTTGACACAGTACTGAAGAGATTTCTATTGGAAAAGAATGAGGACTATATTTGGTCTTAGCAACGTCTAAGGAATTACTCACATTTCACATAAGAGAACTGGACATTGCGCTGGGACCAGCAGTTCTGTGACTGGACAATGGGCTGGTGGTTCTGGTAACTGGATATTGCTTGGTTCAGTAGTGCTATGGAGCAGATTAGAACTGGGCTTGGACTAGAAATCTAGTGCCGTTAGGACACTTAAAGACTGTGGGGGTAATTCAGACCTGCTGGCTAGGGTGCGTTTGTTTTGCATCCCTGCGATCAGGTAGTCGCCGCCTACAGGGGGAGGGTATTGGTTGTGTGCAGGTGTGCGATCGCATTTGTAGCAGAACTGCACAAATATCAGTTTGTGCAGTTTCTGCTCAGCCCAGGACTTGCTATGCTGCTGCGATGATCGGGGCCGGAGCTGACATCAGAAACCCTCCAAACGCCTGGTCCCTCCTGTGTTTTCCTGGACACTCCTTGAAAACGGTCAGTTGCCACGCACAAACGCCCTCTTCCTGTCAATCTCCTTGCAATAGACGGTGCGTTCGGAATTTTTGCACCATCCTGTCGCTGACCGGCGATCCCCCGTTGCTGCGGTTCGTCATGTCTGCGCATTGCTGTGCATGCGCTGTTCAGATCTGATCACAGGCTGTGGGAAAACGCAGCCTAGTGATCAGGTCTGAATCGGCCCCGTTGTTGCAAGTGCTTGTACTGTGGCAGGAAGCTGAGGAAATACACACACAATAATATATGCTTGCTGCATGAGAATGCTGGAGAAATCAGGGAAACTACAATACAGTTTGCAAAAGTTTTAGGCAGGTGTGGAAAAAATGCTGCAAAGTAAGAATGCTTTCAAAAACAGAAGTGTTTATAGTTTTATTTTTTGTCAATTAACAAAACGCAAAGTGAATGAACAGAAATCAAATCAATATTTGGTGTGACCACCCTTTGCCTTCAAAACAGCACCAATTCCTCTAGGTATGCTTGCACTAAATCAGGGATTTTGTAGGATTATAGGGGGTGATTCAGATCTGATCGTCGCTGTGCGTTTTTGCACAGTTAGCGATCAGGTCCTAACTGCGCATGCACCACAATGCACGTGCACGTCGGACAACAACAAAAGGTATCACCGGTCAGCGATGGGATGGTGTGAAAAATCCAATCACATGGGCGTTCGCAAGGTGATTAAAAGGAAGAGGCCATTTGTGGGTGGCAACTGAGCATTCATTGAGAGTGTCTGGAAAAACGCAGGTATGCCCAAGCATTTTCAGGGAGGGTCTGTGATGTCAGCTCTGGCACCGATCAGCCTGTTCGCATCGCACTGTACGAGTAAATCCGGGGTCGCCCACACACTGCACACAGTGGATTTTTGCAGCTCGGCATACACATGCGATCTTACATTTGCACAGCAAATTTACACTCTCCCTGGGGGCGGCGACTATCTGAACGCAGGACAGCAAAGTTAGCAGCCCAGTGATCAAATCTGAATCACCTTAATAGTCAGGAGTATGATTAACCAGTTATACTAAACAGGTGATAATGATAATAGGATTTTAATTACCTACTGGTAAATCCTTTTCTCATACTCCATAAGGGATACTAGGGAACTTAGTACGATGGGGTATAGATGGGGTCCAAAGGAGCCGGTGCACTTTAAATCCTCAATAGTGTGTGCTGGCTCCTCCCCTCTATGGCCCACCACACAGCCCAGTCTAGGAAAATTGTGCCCAAAGGAGATGGACATATGTAAGAGGATGTAAGAGGAGTAAACATAACAAAATGAGTGGTGAGATTACGAACCAGCAAACAACACATCATCAACGAACTAGCCACCGCTAGCGCAACCGAACAGCAACAGCTGATTCAACAACTTATACACAAGAAAAAAACTTGCAGGAAAATACGAAGCACTTAGACGGTGATAATGTCGGTATTATCTTAGACCGCAAAGCTATACCCCTTTGTACACTATTACCGTTGAGCCGCTATGGCCGCTAGACCACGTGCACGTGCTACGCACTTTGTACGCTATTTGCGTACAGAGTCCTGCACGTGGTATGCACGTGACATACGCACGCTGCGCTGAGCGTACGGAATACACACAGCGAGCGCACACACAATGGATAACCTTTAAACCTTGTTAATGATACAATGTAATGATATGCTTATACTTTAAACCTTTTTCAGCAAAGTACTGCAACGATGTTATACTTTTAAACCTTAAGTAGCGCTGGCGATACAAAGTATCAGCAGTGCGTACACCTTAACAATGCTTATACACCATAAACAGATAAATCTACTTTAAAGCCCTGGCAGGAAAGTGAAAACACAACACTGTTTGCAGTTTAAACCACAGGGTTCTAAGGCCACCGTGGATTGATTCCAAAAAAGGTAAAACAGTACAGTTTATACACTACAGGCTAACAAGTAAATCTAAACAGAGACAATGGCTACAGAGAATGTACGTACGTGAGAATATTCGCAAGCGCAACCCGAACTCGGTCCTCCGCTCGTCATGCAGATAGCGTTTAGAGTCATCTGACCGGACAGGCAACAATGGCCCTTATATACACAACATGCATACACAATACAATGGTCACTGTAATCTCATTGTTCATTGGACACAGAGATATGTCTCCTCATTACAGCAAAGGTCATAGGTGGATTTGTAAAGGTGGGCGATGTCATTCCCAACTGCTCTTGTGGGTGGTATCCTCTGGATTCCCACAGCATATGCAATTTACAGTAAATACAGTTAATGTTCATAATCTACTTTTGTACATAACTATACGCAGGAGCAAGCGATCTTTCTCTAACTAACACCGGAATGTTACCCTCAAAATACCCTACAGCTGGATACTAGACATCACCTTCCAACCTTCATCTGACCCTTCCTATCATGCAAAGGCGAATCTCTCTGTCCAGGAACTGTTTAAACTAATAATACTCGCTGTCATGGTCTAGGGGAACTATATCTACAAAATGCACTATTTGGGTTAGATATGCTATGTTCTAATAACACGCTACAAGCTCACAAACTCTACCGTAAATGCGCATACCACGCGCCAAGACGCATGGCCGTGAAAGCTCCATTACGCAAAGTGCGGATATGCGCACGCACGGCGGGCATGTGCATGGGGTTAGTACAAGGCATATGCATTATGATATTTTTTGACTTTGACAACGGGCACCCAGTATCCCTTATGGACTACGAGAAAAGGATTTACCGGTAGGTAATTAAAATCCTATTTTCTCTCTCATCCATAAGGGACACTGGGGAACTTAGTACGATGGGGACGTCCCAAAGCTCCAAAAACGGGTGGGAGTGTGCTGAGACGCCTGCAGAACCGATCAACTAAATTGAGTATCCTCTGTTGCCAGGGTATCAAACTTGTAAAATTTGATAAATGTGTTTGTCCCTGACCAGGTAGCAGCATGGCATAGTTGCAAAACCGAGACTCCACGGACCGTGTAGAGTGGGCCTTGATTGACTGACTGTGGAACTGGCAAGGCTGCCAAAGAATAGGCCTACTGGATTCTGAGCCTTAGCCAACGAGTAATAGACTGCTTAGAAGCAGGGCAACTCTTTTTGCAAGCATCATACAGCACAAAAAGAGAATCCAATTTCCTGGCACGAGCTGTCCTCTTGACATAGATCTTCAAGGCTCTCACTACATCCAAAGACTCAGGATTAGAACAAGTGTCAGAATTGGCCGGAACCACAATCGGTTGATTGATGTAAAACGCAGAAACCACCTTTGGCAGGAACTGCTGACGAGTCCTGAGTTCCGCTATGTCCTCATGAAAAACTAAGTAGGGCCTCTTGCATGAAAGTGCCCCAAGTTCTTAAACTCGTCTAGCCGAGGCTAAGGCCAGCAGCATAACCGTCTTCCACTTGTCTTCTACGGTCAACAAGGGTTCAAACCAAGAAGACTGTAGACAAAAGGTGCCGTGGGAGACACAAAAGGAGGTTAAATATGAAGGACACCCTGCATGACTGGACTTCCGGGATTTTAGCCAATTGCTACTGAAAGAAGATAAAGCCGAGATTTGAACTTTGATGTAGCTCAGACGTAGGCCCATGTTCACTCCAGCCTGTAGGAAACGCAAGAAATGCCCCAGGCTGAAATCCTCCGTAGAATACCATCGACCTTCACACCAGGATCCATTTCTCTTCAAAATATGAATCCTCCTGCAGTGGCAGAGGCCAGGGGTCTTCTACTGACATGGCTAGAAGGTCAGCGCACCAAACCCTTCGTGGCCAATCTGGGGTAATCAGAATTGCCTGAACCCTTTCCCTTCTTATTCTTTTCAGAATTCTGGGAAGTAGCGGAATTGGAGGGAACAGGTACACTGAACGGTACATCCAAGGCGTCGTCAGTGCGTCCACTGCTGCTGCCTGAGGATCCCTTGTTCTGGAACAATAACACTGAAGCTGCTTAATGAGGCAAGAGGCCATCAGATCTATCTGCGGACAATCCCACTGGTCTGTTATCTGCTGAAACACCTGTGGGTGGAGACCCCACTCTCCCGGGTGCAGATTGTGTCCACTTAGGAGGTCCGCTTCCCAATTGTCTACACCTGGAATGAATATGGCCGACATCGCCCTTGCATTCCTTTCTGCCCTGTATCTTGGAAACCTCTCGCATGTACTGCTTTTTGTTCCCCCCTGTCGGTTGATATATGCCACTGCTGTGGTGTTGTCCGTCTGAACTTGTATGGCCTAATCCTGAAGCCGATGAGAGGCCTAAAGTAGAGCATTGTAGATCATTTGGAGTTCAAGGATGTTTATCGGAAGTATGGCTTTGTGGCTTGACCACCTTCCCTGGAACCGCGCCCCTAGGGTGTCAGCTCCCCATCCCTGGAAACTGCCATCTGTTGTTAAGTGAATCCAATCCTGAATTCTGAAGCTTCGACCTTCCACGGGATGGGAGGTCTGCAACCATTACAGGAGCAAAATCTTGGCCTGTGTTCAGAGACATATTATCTGGTGCATCTGTAGGTGTGAACCTGAGCATTTGTCCAGGAAATCCAGTTGGAATTTTGGCGCATGGAATCTTTCATACTGAATTGCATCGTATGAGGCCATCATCTTCCTAACAGGCGTACACAAAGATGTTCAGTACCGATCGAACCATCTCCTGAAGCGTCTTTGCCTTGTCCACCGGAAGGAACACTTTCTAAGCCACTGTGTCCAGAACCATTCCCAGGAACTGGAGTCTTTGAGTTGGCTCGAGGTGAGATTTCTGAAAATTTAGAATCCACCCGTGGTATGAAAGTAGTCGTATTGTGAGGCTGATGCTGTCCATCAGTCGTTCCCTGGACCTTTCTTTTATCAAAAGATCGTCCAGGGAGCGGACAATGTTCACCCCCTGAATCCGGAGTTGGAACATTTACGGCATCACCTTTGTGAAATCCCGTGGCCCGTGGACAGGCCAAAGGGCCACGCCTGGAATTGGTAGTGGTCGTTCAGTAGCGCAAACCGGAGGTAAGCCTGATGAGGCAGCCATATAGGGATAAGGAGGTTACATCTAGAGATACTAAGAACTCCCCCTCTTTCAGTCCTGACTCACTGCTCTCAGAGATTACATCTTGAATTTGAAAACCCACAAATATGGGTTTAATGATTTGAGATTAAAAATGGGTCTTACCGAACAGTCCGGTTTCAGGATAACAAACAGGTTGAAGTAATATTCCTTGCCTTGTTGCTGATGTGGAACTGAAACAATCACCTGAGTCTGAACTAATTTTTGAATCGCCTCCTGTAACGTTTTCCGAGTGTCTACGGAAACTGGTAAGCTTGACTTGAAAAATCTGTGAGGTGGATAATTTTCTAACTCTAGTTTGTAGCGGTGGGTGATCAGATCTTATACCCAGGCATCCCGGCAGGAGCTTCTCCAAATGAGGCTAAAGAATTTCAGTTGAGCTCCCACCCTGATATCCCCCAGGGGTGGAGGGACACTGTCATGCTAAGGCCTTTGTGGAAGCAGAGCTAGTGCTCTGTTCCTGAGATCCTGTGACAGCAGGTTTGCGTGTCTTACCTCTGGTGCCTCTTGCGGCATTCGAGGCACCCCTGGCTTTGCCCCTGAACCTTGCAGCCTGAAAGGACTGCAGGGAGGGTCCCGGATAAGTACGTCTAGCCAATGGGGCAGGCCGATGGGAGGTACATGGACTTTCCAGCAGTAGCTTTCGAAATCCACAAGTCTAACTCTCCTCCAAATAGCCAATTTCCTGTGAAAGGCAAAGTCTCCACACTCTTCTTAGATTCAGCGTCCGCTACCCACTGACGCAACCACAAAGCCCTGCGTGGAGAGACTGCCATGGTCTTAGTTCTGGCATTTATAATGCCTATGTCCTTGATTGTCTCACATAAGACACATGCAGATTCTTGACTATGCTGAAGAAGCGTTACCATCTCTTCAAGTGACTTACTGCCGGCTAGGCCCTCTTGAAGGTCACCAGCTCAGGTATGAATGGCGTGTGTAATTCAGCAGCCTGCAATAAGAGGCCTCTGAGATGCCCCTGCGGCTATGTAAATAGATTTCAAGGTGTTTTTAATTTTCCCGTCAGCCGGTTCTTTTAAAGCAATAACTCCCGAAACCAG
The DNA here is from genome assembly GCF_028390025.1 of Pseudophryne corroboree. Classification (NCBI taxonomy): domain Eukaryota; kingdom Metazoa; phylum Chordata; class Amphibia; order Anura; family Myobatrachidae; genus Pseudophryne; species Pseudophryne corroboree. The sequence continues at coordinate 187,857,539 of NC_086454.1, forward strand.
TAGTATTGGTTTTTTTGACAGATGTGATACCGAGGCATCTACAGCAGGTGGATTTTCCCAGAGTTTTCTCCCCTATGGGGAAAATGGGAAAGCAGCCATGAATTTGTCACTTGGAACTTCTTATCAGGATTAACCCAATGTTCTCTGAAAAAAATCATCTTAATTCCTCAGAATCAGGAACAGTAACATTTGCTTTTTTCTGCATAGAGAAAAAAGATTACTGTACCTCCGCTTCCTGATCAGGGATATGTAAAACATCTCTTATAGCAAGTTTAAGTGACTCTCTACTCCCTGCACTAGAGTGGGATCTTCCACTTCAGCAGCAGATTCTACCTCCTCCCCTTCCTCCACTTCTGGTAACTCATCCTCTGATTCCGAGAGAATGTCAGTTAGCCCACACTTTTGTGATAATTTTTTTGAGGGAAAAGGTACGCGTCTGTCTCCTGCCTGTCTTTAGCTATATTAGCGGCAGACTGTTGTTACTGCTGTCTTTCCTGTCTAGCAGCAGTTATCTCATTAGACATATCAGTCATCATTGATTTTATGGAAACCAGCCAAGCCGCTTCTTGCAAATCACCCCCAGAAGCCCCATTGCCCTGTGAGGGCTGGCTACATTGCTCACACATGACATACATTACACACAGCTTTCTTCATCACGATGACAGGGAGACAAAAACACCAACACACAGAGACACAAGTACAAGCAAGCCTGCCCAGCCCAGTATGTGTGGAGAGAGACCCAGAGAAGAGTAACCAGCACACCAGCCTGTATCAAACTGAGTAGCTTGTTAGGCTATATAGGTATATGTGTATGTCAGGAGCATTGTAAAAGGTTCCCCCAGCGGGCTCTCCCCCTTATTTACAATCCCAGTACCAAGTCTGGCCAATGGAGTATCCCTGGAGGAGCTGACTTTCCTGCTGCAATGCTGGAGTGCAGTGAAATGGTGCCAGGAAGCCTCTGGTCCCGCTCTGTTATCTCTGCCACTTCAATGGTGCAAGAGCTATAGTATTATTTATACTGGCAAAAGCCTCCAATCTGTGTAAAAATAAGTTCCCACACCTATTTTTCACTTCAGCTGCTGGTCAGCACAAAGGGGTATGAGATCTCTCCATGAGGAGTCTGTATGCCCATCCCACGTGCGTGCTGCACGTCAAACCGGGGGACCTCACAAGTGAGACCCCCGGTTGTCACTCACCACTCTTCGACCTTCAGACTCTCTGTTAGGGGTTGTGCGGCGAGCTGCGGGTGTGTGCGAGAAAGCGCAATGCCTGTGGTACACTGACCCATCAGGACCGTTGTCCTGTCAGCGGGAATCGACTGAGCACCTCTGTGTACCTCGGTGCAGGTAGGTTTATGCCCAAACAGCCTACCTGAAAAAAATAAATGTTTTAAATAAATTAAAGAAAATTCCTCTGGAGCTCCAGAGTGTGCATCCTCTCCTGAGGGCACATTTTTCTAAACTGGGCTGTGGGGGGGGGGGGGGGGGGGGGGCATACAGGTGAGGAGCCAGCACACACTATTGAAGATTTAAAGTGCACCGGCTCCTTTGGACCCCAGCTATACAACATCGTACTAAGTTCCCCAGTATCCCTTATGGATGATAGAGAAAATCATTTTCATATGTAGGTTGAAAATTGGATTTTAATTACCTACCGGTAAATCCTTTTTTCGTAGTCCGTAGAGGATGCTGGGGTCCACATTAGTTCCATGGGGTATAGACAGGTCCTCTTTTCTTTTGCTGACGTTTCAGTTTTGGTTCTCTGTTTTGCAAGAAAGAGTACTTTCTTAAATAAATGAAACATCTTTATAAGTTATAGCCTACAAAAACCTTAGAACTGTTCCCTTCGTTAGAGTAAACTTTTCTCCTAAAACACTGGTCAGTTAACCATTTACACATAACTTTAATAGTTTTATCACTTTTAATAATTTGTAACCCTTATTGAAGCAATAACTATATACAAGTATTGCAGAAGAAGTCCGCACTTTGGCAGGAACTGAGGACGTGTCCGCAATTCCGCTCTATCCATATGGAAAACCAGATAGGGGCTTTTATGTGATAAAGCAGCTAATTCCAACACTCGCCTAGCCGAAGCCAGGGCTAATAACATGACCACCTTCCAAGTGAGATATTTCAACTCCACCGTTTTCAGTGGTTCAAACCAATGTGACTTTAGGAAGCCCAAGACCACATTAAGGTCCCAAGGCGCCACCGGAGGCACAAACGGAGGCTGAATATGCAGTACTCCCTTAACAAAAGTCTGAACTTTTGGGAGAGAAGCCAATTCCTTTTGAAAGAAAATGGATAGGGCCGAAATCTGGACCTTAATGGAGCCTAATTTAAGGCCCAAATCCACTCCAGTTTGTAGGAAGTGAAGGAAACGGCCCAGATGGAATTCTTCCGTAGGAGCATTCCTAGCCTCACACCAAGAAACATATCTTCGCTATATACGGTGATAATGTTTTGCTGTTACTTCCTTACTAGCCTTTATCAGCGTAGGGATAACCTCCACCGGAATACCTTTTTCCGCTAGGATCCGGCGTTCATCCGCCATGCCGTCAAAAGCAGCCGCGGTAAGTCTTGGAACAGACAGGGACCCTGTTGCAACAGGTCCTGCCTTAGAGGAAGAGGCCACGGATCTTCCAAGAGCATTTCCTGCAGATCTGGATACCAGGTCCGTCGTGGCCAATCTGGAACAACGAGGATTGTTCTCACTCCTTTTCTTCTTACTATTCTCAACACCTTTGTATGAGAGGAAGAGGAGGAAATACATAGACGGACCGGAACACCCACGGTGTCACAAGGGCATCTACCGCTACTGCCTGAGGGTCTCTTGACCTGGCGCAATACCTCTGCAGCTTTTTGTTGAGGCGGGACGCCATCATGTCTATCTGTGGCAGTTCCCACCGACTCACAATCTGTGCAAAGACTTCTGGATGAAGTCCCCACTCTCCCGGGTGTAGGTCGTGTCTGCTGAGGAAGTCTGCTTCCCAGTTGTCCACTCCCGGAATGAACACTGCTGACAGTGCACTTACATGATTCTCCACCCAGCGAAGAATCCTGGTGGCTTCCGCCATTGCCGCTCTGCTCCTTGTGCCGCCTTGGCGGTTTACATGAGCCACTGCGGTGATGTTGTCTGACTGGATCAGAACTGGTTGGTCGCGAAGTAAGGCCTCCGCTTGACGTAGGGCGTTGTATATGGCCCTTAGATCCAGGATGTTGATGTGCAGATAAGTCTCTTGACTTGACCAAAGACCCTGGAAATTTCTTCCCTGTGTGACTGCTCCCCAACCGCGGAGGCTTGCGTCCATGGTCACCAGGATCCAATCCTGAATGCCGAATCTGCGGCCCTCGAGAAGGTGAGCACTCTGCAGCCACCACAGGAGTGACACCCTGGCCCTGGGGGACAGGGTGATCAACCGATGCATCTGTAGATGTGATCCGGACCACTTGTCCAACAGATCCCATTGGAAAGTCCTTGCATGGAACCTGTCAAAGGGAATGGCCTCGTATGAGGCCACCATCTTTCCCATGACTCGAGTGCAATGATGCACGGACACCTGTCTTGTTTTCAAAAGGTTCCTGACCAGAGTCATAAGTTCCTGGGCTTTTTCTATCGGAAGATAAACCCTTTTCTGGTCTGTGTCCAGAATCATGCCCAAGAAGGGTAGACGAGTCGTAGGAACCAACTGCGAATTTGGAATATTGAGAATCCAGCCGTGTTGCTGTAACACTTTCAGTGAAAGAGATACGCTGTTCAGCAACTGATCTCTTGATCTCGCTTTTATGAGGAGATCGTGCAAGTACGGGATAATTGTGACACCTTGCTTCCGCAGGAGCACCATCATTTCCGCCATTACCTTGGTGAAAATCCTCGGGGCCGTTGAGAGACCAAACGGCAACGTCTGAAATTGGAAATGACAGTCCTGTACCGCAAATCTTAGGTACGCCTGATGAGGTGGATAAATGGGGACATGAAGGTACGCATCCTTTATGTCCAGTGACACCATAAAATCCCCCCCTTCCAGGCTGGCGATGACCACTCTTAGCGATTCCATCTTGAACTTGAACCTCTTCAAGTATAGGTTCAGAGATTTTAAATTCAATATGGGTCTGACCGAACCGTCCGGTTTCGGAACAACAAACATGGTCGGATAATACCCCCTTCCCTGTTGAAGGAGGGGAACCTCGACCACCACCTGCTGAAGATACAATTTTTGTATTGCATTTAACACTATCTCCCTCTCTAGGGGGGAAGACGGTAGGGCCGATTTGAAAAACCGGCGAGGAGGCACCTCTTCGAATTCCAGCTTGTAACCCTGAGACACAATTTCTATTGCCCAGGGATCCACCTGGGAGTGAACCCACATGTGGCTGAAATTCCAAAGACGCGCCCCCACTGGCCCCGACTCCGCCAGTGGAGCCCCAGCGTCATGCGGTGGATTTTGCAGAGGTCGGGGAGGACTTCTGTTCCTGGGAACTAGCTGTATTGTGCAGCTTCTTTCCTCTGGCAAGAAAGGACGCACCTCAGACTGTCTTGTTTCTTTGTGAACGAAAGGACTGCATTTGATAATGCGGTGCTCTCTTAGACTGTGAGGGAACATAAGGCAAAAAATTTGACTTTCCAGCCGTGGCTGTGGAGACCAGGTCCGATAGACCTTCACCGAACAATTCCTCACCCCTTAAAAAACTGGAGAGAAAGAAAACTCTTGTGTGGGCGCACTCTTGAAAGAAGAAGTGAGAAGAAAAAATTCTTCAGATATAAGTTGAAGAGATATTTAAAACATATATTTATTGAGTAATTAAAAAATTTATAATATCCCACTGTGATCAACAAGAACAAGGTTTTTTGATTTTATATTTTTTTAGAAAAGATATGTGAAAAAAGAAAAAGAAATGTTCTGGTCTGAGTAATCACACGAGACGGATTGGAAAGGTTACAGACACTTGATAGTCTGGCAACCGTTTCACCTGACCAGCACAGAAATTCTGTGTTAATGAAACCAAACAGAGAGATCCAATTCTATGTCTTTGAAAGACCACTGAGGGGTCAATACTGGACAAATTACTGGTCACCTGTTGTACATATATCACAAATTTAGTAACATATCTTACACATTCCTGAAAGTTTTTGATGGTTGACGTGAGATGGGAGAGAAAAGAAGGGAGAAATAATTGGAAAAAAAATGGGTATAGGGATGGGGAAAGAAAGAAGGGGGGGGGGAGGGAAAAGGAGTGAAAAGTGGTGATACTGCTGTTGGTGTCCACCCTTCAAATGAAGGGGAATAGTATCCTTCTCTACAACACCCGGTATTCCCAGGAAGTCTCCTCTCAGGTACTAACCTGGCCCAACGCTGCTTAGCTTCCAAGATCGAACGAGATCGGGCATTACCAGCGTGGTATGATAGTAGAGAGGCTATCTACCAATGAGAGTGCACCTATATAAGAAAGGTGAAAAAAGAATTGATAGAAAGAATCTGAATAGTATGTGGATCTGCTTTCCACGTTAGGCAAGGTAATTTACCACATGGTTAGTGATACACCCTGGATCGTGGATGAGAGTCCACTGAAAAGGGATGGGCCAGTGAAGAAAAGAAAGCAAGGGAAGAAGAAAAGGGAAAAAGAAGAAAGAGAAGAAGGGGAAGAAAGGAAAGGATGTGAAGTACCAGAGAAATATGTTGGTCTAAATATATTGATAGACACAAGATGGTTATCCCAAAAAGAGAAAACAGATATCTCTATATGCGGCAAAGATTGAATCACATCTGAAAAAACGTCAGGTAAATTTGTGAATTAGATATGATGATACTAGATATGTTGTGTGCATAGGCACCTATGAGTCCAGTGATGCAAATTCACTGTGTGCATCAAAATTGCATAACATCTGGAAAAACATCAGGTAAATTTGTAAATTAAATATGATGATACCAGATATATTGTATGCATAGGCACCTAACGGTTAACAGATATCTCAATATGTGGCAAGGATTAAATCACATCTGAAAAAACGTCAGGTAAATTTGTGAATTAGATATGATGATACTAGATAAGTTGTGTGCATAGGCACCTATGAGTCCAGTGATGCAAATTCACTGTGTGCATCAGAATTGCATGACATCTGGAAAAACGTCAGGTAAATTTGTAAATTAAATATGATGATACCAGATATATTGTATGCATAGGCACCTATGAGTACAGTGATGCAAGTTTACTGTTGATATAAGAACAGTGCAATGCACACCTAGCTACTAGATTTCTCCCGAATAACCTGATAGGTTAATTGCCCTATATATATGCGAGAATTGATGAGTTGTAATATAGGTGGCAAATCCCACAGATTAAGATCACTAGTATCTCTTATGCATAGTTACACATGTCACCATACAGATTAGGATAATAAACTTGATACTCATAGTGTGATGGTGTCAGATTGCGGGAGACTATGGTAGCCAGTGGTCCTTCATGGAAGAATCTCCTGCTGGGATCCGTAGAAAACGCGTTTCGCCCGTTGGGCTTGTTCACTTCCGGGATCTCACATTTCCTGTCTTAGTGTGAGGTTTAAAAACCTTGTTAATTGAAGTGGCAGCCAATAAGAATTTTTTAATAGAGGGCGGGGGTGACACGTATATCTAAGCCAGCTGGGGAGGCGTATTGCCAGTACTTCCCAGCTGACGTCAGCGGCACATGATCGGACTACTGAGCTGACGTCGGCGGCACGTGATCGGACCAAGGTAACACGGGGAAAGGGCGCTGGTAAGCATGCGCAGTAGGAGAAAACCCTGTCGCCATGGTAACCCGATGAAGTGAAGGAGCACCATGTTGTAAGAGGGTATACCAATAGTTTATGTAGGAGTCTCCCTGTCGCGATGGTAACCATGGTGCGGAGGCGGTGTCCTGTTAGGAGATGGTGTCAAAAAATTATAGTGCATAATAAGTTTGGTATGTGTTACATAACATGGGGAATCGGATATGAACACTCTCTGTAGTGTCAAGCCGAGGTTGTGCATGAGTATTACAGCTATTATGGCAGAGACTGTGAGAGGGAGAAATAGAACTGTATATTGTTATGTTAAGAGAACAAATCAGGACATGGAATAGCATGAGAATGTTGCCCTTTTGGATTACTGGAACAATGTGCTATATGTGAAAAAAAGTTTGAAAATAAAAATAAATTTAGCAGATGAAAAATAAAAGAAGATAATAATATTAATGATAAAAATGAAATAAATTAATAATGATAAAATTGGTAACCCGTGTGTATTATTAGGAATTAAAGCGGCTAAAAAAATGATTATTTAAGATGTAGGAAGCTAAGTTTGTGAATTGCTCTGGGTGGTGATGTGGGAATATTGTGGGAATTGGTGTGCTAAACGTGAGGGCGTGTAGGAGACGTGTCCCAGATCTTAATTGGAGGTCCGCTACCTAAGCGGGCAGTAGGTCAGAGGGGCAAGGAGGGGAGGGGGGGAGGGGGAATGGGTTTTGAAAAGGGGGGTAGGTGGAAGAGGGAAAGTTGGTTGGGAAGGGCGGATAGGGGTGGCAGGGGATTGGAAAATTGGATTGGGAGGGGGAGGGGAAATTGGAAACAGGTGTGATGGGCGGGGAGGGAAAAAAAGGGGGACACGATTGTGACCCTGATGATCGGGTAACGGGAGCGTGATTGACGGAGATCGGGGAGGTGGAATGTAGTGGGATGAGGTGAGGGGGGGGCAGTGGGTGAATTGGCTGATGGGGTGGAGAAAAACCGAGACATATGTGTGGGACATGATGTGCATAGAAACCTGACGATTGAGTGTGAAATGGGAAATAGGATCTAAAGTGGATGGAGTGCCCCCCTATAACTGGGGAGGCCTGAAGTGTAGTGCAAAGTGATGTCGCTGTGGTGGGAAAAAAATTTGTGAGTGAAAACAAAGCTGGGTGATGTGAAAAACTAAGTGTCTATTGTGTCAAAGTGGTGTAGGAGGGAAGCATGGGTGAATCGGTGTGGGGGTACCACCTGCTGAGGAAAATGTAGGTGTATGGTGAATATTGAGGATAGATGGGTTGAGAGAAGGGTATAAGGAATAACAATGGAATGTAGGTTGGTAAAAGGTGAAGGGGGCAAAGCTGGGAAGGAGTGGGAGGGGATGCAGTGAATAAGATAAGTATAGGTGGGAGTAACAATTGTGAGGGATCTACGGTGTTAACGTAGGCCCTCTATTTTGTAAGAGATGGGTGAAATATAGAAAAAGCGAATGAATCCGTTTGAGATCCATGGGCATAGCTGCAGGTCTTTATAGAAAGGCACCATAATTGATATTTTCATTCAGCCCATCGGGTCTTAGAGTACCAAGGCGAAAGATCCATTCGCTCTCTTTTTTGTACAATTCTTTGGTCATGTCGCCTCCTCGTATACCCAAGTGAATACGATCTAAGCCAAAAACTTTGAGATCTTTCATTAGACCTTTGTGTTGAAAATGAAAATGTCTGGCAACCGTAGTGAGTTGTCTCATTCGTGCCAGATCTTTGGATGCATTTCGAATATTACCCAGATGTTCTAAGACCCTCTCTTTTAGTTTACGTGAGGTCATACCGACATATTTCATATTACAACTGCAAGTAATGCAGTAAATTACCGCTTGAGTATTGCAGTTAAAAAAATGTGGTATTGTGGTTGATTGCCCATACTTGTCTGTGACCATATTAGTTTGAAATATGTGTGTACAGGCCTTACATTGGCCGCACGGAAAAGAACCTGTTGTGGCCGGCTTCTTAGGTGCTGTGGTCAGCAGGTGGCTCCGAACTAATCGATCTTTGATGTTTTTTGATCTACGCCAGCTCATTTGTATCGAGGGGCCCACAGCAGAGGATATATCCGGATCCAATTGGAGTATGGGGAGATGTTTAGTTATAGCATCTTTAAGCATTCTCCACTCCGGACAGAAGGTTCCTATAAATCTAACTGGATCCGTGTCTTCTGAGGTTGTCTTGTTGGTCCTGAAAATAAGTTGATCTCTCTTGACTGAAATGGTGGATTGATAGGCTCGTTTTAATGATCGTTTGCTGTATTCTCGGGCAAGGAGGCGATTGGTGAGATCCCAGCTCTTGATTTGAAAAATATGATCCTCCGAGCAGTTACGTCGGAGTCTAAGATATTCTCCTTTGGGTATATTCTCAATGGTGGGCGGGAAATGAGAACTAGTTTGAAAAAGGAGACTGTTGGTCGCAGTCTCCTTCCGGTATAGCTCTGTTTCTAAATAACCCGTGTGAGATCTATAGATATTCAAATCGAGGAAGGGAACCTTCTTGGAGCTGATGGTATGAGTCAACCTGATGTTCAAATTGTTGATGTTCAATAATCCAATGAATTCCATTAGGAGTTCCCTTTCTCCATTCCAGATAATGAACACGTCGTCAATATACCTCAGCCATAAATCCACATGCATGGTATATTTCTCGTTTGTTAAGTTGAAGACATGGAAGTGTTCCCACCACCCCAAAAACAGGTTAGCATACGTTGGGGCGCATGCTGCGCCCATTGCTGTTCCCCTTATTTGCAGAAAGAATTGGTCCTGGAACACGAAATAGTTTCTGGACAGGACAAAATCAAGTAATGTCAGAAGAAAATCCGAAAAATCATTGGCTCCTCCTTGATCTAAATAGTGCTTGACAGCTGTAATTCCTTGGTGGTGATTAATACTTGTGTAGAGGGCTTCTACATCTAGGGTTACCAATAGAAGATTATCTTCACAGTGTACATTATGGATCTTGCGCAGTAAATCTGCTGTGTCCTGCAGATAAGAGGGTAAGGCAAGGACATAGTCACGAAGGTGAAGATCGAGGAACCGACTCGGTTGTTCTAAGAGGCCCCCGTTCCCAGACATAATAGGTCTTCCAGGCGGTGTAGAGGCATCCTTATGTATCTTCGGATGTAAGTAAAAGGTTGGTGTTCTCGGATTCTGTGTTGTTAGATATTTTTGTTCGGATCTGGAAATCGTGCCCTGTGTTGTTGCCCGTTGTATTATGGAGTTGTAGGCAGTCAAAAATCTTGTAGTAGGATCGTTAAGGAGTTTTTTTGTAGCAGGAGGTATTATGGAGTTGACGATGAGCCTCAGCAATATACATTTCTCGTGGCCAAATTACAATATTACCACCTTTATCAGATGGTTTAAAAATTACGTCATGCCAGGTTTCCAGTTCTTGTAATGCTTTGCGTTCTTTAAATTTTAGATTCTTGGGAAAATGATAGAGGCCCTGTCTAGTTTGGGCATAAATATCATCGAATTCCTTAGAAACTTGATTAAGAAAAACCCTGATCTCCGGGTTGTTATTATCAGGAGGAAAAAAGGTTGATTTGGGTCTGCATTGGGGCCTGTGGGTGGTTGGTACATCCATACTCGATTCTGCCTGTGGTTCTTCTAATTCTTGGATAGCGTTAAGATCGTTGGTGGAGAAATCCGAATCGCTGTTGTCCTCTAATTGTCTCCCTTGATGTTTAGAGAAGAATTTTTTTAAAAGAAGCTTCCTACCAAACAATCTCAGATCTTTCTCCCAGGAGAATCGGTTAAAAGGTCTTGATGGAGAGAAAGAAAGTCCTTTGCTGAGTACTGCCATGTGGTCCGGGGAGAGGGACCTTGCCGATAAATTGATAATTTGTAGTAGACTCGAACTATCGAGATCTATCTTACTGCCTTTCTCTGCCGGGCCGGATATCGAGCTGTCCTTGATGTATCCCAGTCTGAGTTTCGATCGTCGTGTCTTCTTTCCCCCTCTCCTTGTTTTCCTCGTGTTTTGACGCGGCCTCTTGATCTCTGACTTGGGCCTAAAAAACAAGGATGGAAGATGTCAGTTTCCTCAAAGGTTTCGCTTGCCGAATCTCCACTAGTAGAAGATTCGAATTCTGAGAAGGTGGGATCTTCTCTTGGTTTTCGGTTCCGACTCAGAGGTGTCGGATTCCACCTGAAGATATCACCTCTCGCGAAATCTTGTTTATCGCGAATGAATTTGGTCCGTTTGCGATCCACTATGGTCTGTTCATACAGATCAATTTCCTTCTTGTGCTTTTCGAAAGCTGCCTGAAAGGATAAATCTTTTTCCCAAGTTTCTAGGGTCTTACCGATTTCCTCTATCTCTTTCTCGACTTGGTCAAGTAACAGAGCATCGTGTTTCACCAGAAGATGAAGTAATTCATGTGAGCACTTAAGTAGGGCCGCTTCCCATTCGCTCTTCAAGTTATCACTCGCAAGGGGAAAGGAGGGAAATACCTTGGGTCTAAGGCCACGAGGCACGATCTTATGTTTGATGTAATTTTCTAATGTGGTAACGTCCCATGAAAGCCGAGTCCTCTTCTGCAAGTTCTTCTGTAACTTTAGAAAGGAGGTACGCCAATCTGAGTTGGGAGTAGTGTGTTCGTAGGTGTCTGAGAAAGGGTCCGCAATGTTTAGATATGAGTATCAACCGCCTGTTTATGAGATATAAGGAGACTGGCTTGACAATATAAGGAGCTAAATATGGAGAATGGCTGCTAAGAAAGATCCAGGGGAAAAGGATTCAAATATAAATGAGTAAGAAGCTAATCCAAGAGAACCGTGCCTTGGTCAGAGACTGTATTTATCCTACAGCATAGAGATTTACTAGTACAAGAAAGGATGACCTGGCACCGGTATGAATTATGATAATTAGTAAAGGAAACCAAAATGGACAGATATTGGAAAGAGAAAACCTTTCAATTGTAGTCCCTATTGGCGGTGCGCCCAGAGCTAGAAAGTACATGTACTTAAAAAAACTGGAGAGAAAGAAAACTCTTGTGTGGGCGCACTCTTGAAAGAAGAAGTGAGAAGAAAAAATTCTTCAGATATAAGTTGAAGAGATATTTAAAACATATATTTATTGAGTAATTAAAAAATTTATAATATCCCACTGTGATCAACAAGAACAAGGTTTTTTGATTTTATATTTTTTTAGAAAAGATATGTGTTCTGGTCTGAGTAATCACACGAGACGGATTGGAAAGGTTACAGACACTTGATAGTCTGGCAACCGTTTCACCTGACCAGCACAGAAATTCTGTGTTAATTAAACCAAACAGAGAGATCCAATTCTATGTCTTTGAAAGACCACTGAGGGGTCAATACTGGACAAATTACTGGTCACCTGTTGTACATATATCACAAATTTAGTAACATATCTTACACATTCCTGAAAGTTTTTGATGGTTGACGTGAGATGGGAGAGAAAAGAAGGGAGAAATAATTGAAAAAAAAATGGGTATAGGGATGGGGAAAGAAAGAAGGGGGGGGAAGGGAAAAGGAGTGAAAAGTGGTGATACTGCTGTTGGTGTCCACCCTTCAAATGAAGGGGAATAGTATCCTTCTCTACAACACCCGGTATTCCCAGGAAGTCTCCTCTCAGGTACTAACCTGGCCCAACGCTGCTTAGCTTCCAAGATCGAACGAGATCGGGCATTACCAGCGTGGTATGATAGTAGAGAGGCTATCTACCAATGAGAGTGCACCTATATAAGAAAGGTGAAAAAAGAATTGATAGAAAGAATCTGAATAGTATGTGGATCTGCTTTCCACGTTAGGCAAGGTAATTTACCACATGGTTAGTGATACACCCTGGATCGTGGATGAGAGTCCACTGAAAAGGGATGGGCCAGTGAAGAAAAGAAAGCAAGGGAAGAAGAAAAGGGAAAAAGAAGAAAGAGAAGAAGGGGAAGAAAGGAAAGGATGTGAAGTACCAGACTCATATCTAAACAGGCTCTGCCAACCCAATATGTCCACTTTTTCCCTGAAAACTGAGTTATCAAAACGTCCGAATACTAACATTGCGGACCCTTTCTCAGACACCTACGAACACACTACTCCCAACTCAGATTGGCGTACCTCCTTTCTCAAGTTACAGAAGAACTTGCAGAAGAGGACTCGGCTTTCATGGGACGTTACCACATTAGAAAATTACATCAAACATAAGATCGTGCCTCGTGGCCTTAGACCCAAGGTATTTCCCTCCTTTCCCCTTGCGAGTGATAACTTGAAGAGCGAATGGGAAGCGGCCCTACTTAAGTGCTCACATGAATTACTTCATCTTCTGGTGAAACACGATACTCTGTTACTTGACCAAGTCGAGAAAGAGATAGAGGAAATCGGTAAGACCCTAGAAACTTGGGAAAAAGATTTATCCTTTCAGGCAGCTTTCGAAAAGCACAAGACGGAAATTGATCTGTATGAACAGACCATAGTGGATCGCAAACGGACCAAATTCATTCGCGATAAACAAGATTTCGCGAGAGGTGATATCTTCAGGTGGAATCCGACACCTCTGAGTCGGAACCGAAAACCAAGAGAAGATCCCACCTTCTCAGAATTCGAATCTTCTACTAGTGGAGATTCGGCAAGCGAAACCTTTGAGGAAACTGACAACTTCCATCCTCGTTTTTTAGGCCCAAGTCAGAGATCAAGAGGCCGCGTCAAAACACGAGGAAAACAAGGAGAGGGGGAAAGAAGACACGACGATCGAAACTCAGACTGGGATACATCAAGGACAGCTCGATATCCGGCCCGGCAGAGAAAGGCAGTAAGATAGATCTCGATAGTTCGAGTCTACTACAAATTATCAATTTATCCGCCAGGTCCCTCTCCCCGGACCACATGGCAGTACTCAGCAAAGGACTTTCTTTCTCTCCATCAAGACCTTTTAACCGATTCTCCTGGGAGAAAGATCTGAGATTGTTTGGTAGGAAGCTTCTTTTAAAAAAATTCTTCTCTAAACATCAAGGGAGACAATTAGAGGACAACAGCGATTCGGATTTCTCCACCAACGATCTTAACGCTATCCAAGAATTAGAAGAACTACAGGCAGAATCGAGTATGGATGTACCAACCACCCACAGGCCCCAATGCAGACCCAAATCAACCTTTTTTCCTCCTGATAATAACAACCCGGAGATCAGGGTTTTTCTTAATCAAGTTTCTAAGGAATTCGATGATATTTATGCCCAAACTAGACAGGGCCTCTATCATTTTCCCAAGAATCTAAAATTTAAAGAACGCAAAGCATTACAAGAACTGGAAACCTGGCATGACGTAATTTTTAAACCATCTGATAAAGGTGGTAATATTGTAATTTGGCCACGAGAAATGTATATTGCTGAGGCTCATCGTCAACTCCATAATACCTCCTGCTACAAAAAACTCCTTAACGATCCTACTACAAGATTTTTGACTGCCTACAACTCCATAATACAACGGGCAACAACACAGGGCACGATTTCCAGATCCGAACAAAAATATCTAACAACACAGAATCCGAGAACACCAACCTTTTACTTACTTCCGAAGATACATAAGGATGCCTCTACACCGCCTGGAAGACCTATTATGTCTGGGAACGGGGGCCTCTTAGAACAACCGAGTCGGTTCCTCGATCTTCACCTTCGTGACTATGTCCTTGCCTTACCCTCTTATCTGCAGGACACAGCAGATTTACTGCGCAAGATCCATAATGTACACTGTGAAGATAATCTTCTATTGGTAACCCTAGATGTAGAAGCCCTCTACACAAGTATTAATCACCACCAAGGAATTACAGCTGTCAAGCACTATTTAGATCAAGGAGGAGCCAATGATTTTTCGGATTTTCTTCTGACATTACTTGATTTTGTCCTGTCCAGAAACTATTTCGTGCTCCAGGACCAATTCTTTCTGCAAATAAGGGGAACAGCAATGGGCGCAGCATGCGCCCCAACGTATGCTAACCTGTTTTTGGGGTGGTGGGAACACTTCCATGTCTTCAACTTAACAAACGAGAAATATACCATGCATGTGGATTTATGGCTGAGGTATATTGACGACGTGTTCATTATCTGGAATGGAGAAAGGGAACTCCTAATGGAATTCATTGGATTATTGAACATCAACAATTTGAACATCAGGTTGACTCATACCATCAGCTCCAAGAAGGTTCCCTTCCTCGATTTGAATATCTATAGATCTCACACGGGTTATTTAGAAACAGAGCTATACCGGAAGGAGACTGCAACCAACAGTCTCCTTTTTCAAACTAGTTCTCATTTCCCGCCCACCATTGAGAATATACCCAAAGGAGAATATCTTAGACTCCGACGTAACTGCTCGGAGGATCATATTTTTCAAATCAAGAGCTGGGATCTCACCAATCGCCTCCTTGCCCGAGGATACAGCAAACGATCATTAAAACGAGCCTATCAATCCACCATTTCAGTCAAGAGAGATCAACTTATTTTCAGGACCAACAAGACAACCTCAGAAGACACGGATCCAGTTAGATTTATAGGAACCTTCTGTCCGGAGTGGAGAATGCTTAAAGATGCTATAACTAAACATCTCCCCATACTCCAATTGGATCCGGATATATCCTCTGCTGTGGGCCCCTCGATACAAATGAGCTGGCGTAGATCAAAAAACATCAAAGATCGATTAGTTCGGAGCCACCTGCTGACCACAGCACCTAAGAAGCCGGCCACAACAGGTTCTTTTCCGTGCGGCAAATGTAAGGCTTGTACACACATATTTCAAACTAATATGGTCACAGACAAGTATGGTGTTACGATTCACCTGCCTCTAATGTTTGGCAGGTGAATTACAAGGAGAGAATTACTACTGGAGGTGCAGGCAGATGCAGTGTGACATAGAAATGGTTAACCAGACTTGACTGGGGAATACAGTAATAACTTGAGCACGTTGTAGCAGAATTAAAGGTGAGCAGACTATGGACTCTCCCTTTAATACTGAAATGTGCAGCACACTTACACTGATTATGGACAGCAGGTGAGTAATATAACAGCTAAGAGCCAGGACTTGATTACAGGACTAGAATGTATAACAATCACTGTTGCAGGAAATGTAAAAAACGAGTAGAAAACTGGCGCTGGATGTTTCCCCAATAATAAATACTATGGATGAAATCTAATAAAATGACATAAATTTATTGATTAATTTAGCTAGACATTACTATCTAAAAATAGGAATTATTCCAATAAAAACATGAAATGAAAGGCATTGATGGAGCTCAGAAATAGTTGGAAATAGCTGCTAGCAAGTGTCCACAGTGGATCCCGGACTGAAAGTGTGCAAAGTTCCCTGGGAAAAGGAATTAGAAACAGCTGGTGTTACCCTTTAGCGATGGAGACTTCCAGAGGAATGTAATTGCCAGCCGGCAAGCTGTGCTGTTTTGTGTGAGCACTGGGTCTCTCCAATCGGTGCTGTTTGGTTGAAAATCCCACAGGAAAAGTTCCAAAGTGTTTGGTTCAAAAGTCCATATCTGGATCCGTTTGAAATGCAGGACACTGGTATGAAGGCAGCATGAATCCTTAACGCGTTTCCCTAGGCTCGGTCACCTAGCTTCATCAGACTTCTGATGAAGCTAGGTGACCGAGCCTAGGGAAACGCGTTAAGGATTCATGCTGCCTTCATGCTGCCTGGGTGCTACTGTTGCAGGAAATGAATGTCCACAGAAGTGCAGGAATACTAAGTATTTATTATAGCAGTGGTATAATGAGGTATGGCAGAGGAATCACAGTAACAATCCAGGGTACAATATGAGCTAAGAGTAAATGGGTTTGCAGACTGAGAATTGCAGCAGAGTAATGAGACAGTTGAATAAAGAATCAGAGTAATATAATCCACGGAACTGATTGCAGGATTTGTATAATAAAGCATAACAGCATGCAGGCATAGAGGAAGTCCATAGTAACATGTAACACGAGTAGTGAATACTAGAGAATCCACAGAGCACAGTGAAAGTCCATGATACTTAACTAAATAGTTCTGGCATGAACATGAGCTGGCAAGAATGGTTGTGGCAGGATTACATGAACTGGAAAACCAGGCTTCTCGGCATGAACAGGAGCTAGGACGAAGACACCAGGCAATGAAGGTAGTTCAGGCAGGAAAGTAGTATAATATCACCGGCGTCTGAGAACTCAGCTAGCTGGCCTTTAACAGCCACACTAACCAATGAACAAGGCCAGGCTGGGAGTGTTCACTAGTAATTACAAACCCTGTGCACCTGCTGAGCTGCATGTACACAGAGCCAAGGAACAGAACAAATATGGATCAGCTGACACCAGATACATACTGAACAGAATCCTAACATTACCCCCCCCCCTTCAGGGTGGACTCCGGACACCCGAACAGGACTAAGGGAAACAAAAAGTCTTAGAGATAAATCATAAATTCAAGATCTCCGACGATGCTTCTTCTTACGGGACCGTTTTGGTTTTACCACTGGAAGCATAAAGACATTGTCATAGCTTACAGGTGGCTCCAGTAACAAAGCTTCTTCAGCTACTGAGTCATAATCCGAATTGGAGTCAACGTCACAAGGCAAAACCACAGCTTTCTTAGCAGGAGATAAAAACTTGACAGACTGAGCAGATGATGAGTTCAAATGACAGGAATTTTCAGAAGACCAATTGTATGGGGAGGAGAATGACATACAGCCAGAAGTTATGTACTTGGTTTGTTGTTTTGAAGATTTTGGAAGCCTGCAGTCTTTGTGAGATGAAGAGTCATTCGTGCGCTGGTTCCTCAAAGAAGATCCGACTTCAGTAATAGAAGATTCTTTCGTGGACAAGGCAGGACTCCCAGAACATTCAGAAAAAACAATTTCAGGACCACTAAATTTTAGTTACAGCATTACTGAAGGCTTTCAAGTCTCGAAGAACAGGATCGTTGGAAGAGATGAGTGGTTTAAGCCATTTCAGAGCCTCCCCCTTGAAGGCCATGCCCAAGAATAGAATTATCTCCGCATCAGAGGAAAGGCATGGACCCAATTCCCGAACTTGAAGTAACAGATCTCGAAATTCCTCCAACCTTCCATTAAAGATAATAGGGTCTGGGTCTTGGTCAGGACCAACAGAATGAGAGTCTTTAGCAGGATCAACAGACTGGACTTTCATTTCAGGCTTGACAGAAGGAAGAACTTTCTCAGGACCAACAGGACATGAAGCCTCTACTTGAGACTTACGAAACTTAAGGTTCTTCCCGGGAACCGGTAGGGCAGGAAATTTCTCTTTAGGATCAGCAAGACATGGAGACTCATTAGCAGAAGCAGTTAACTTAACTTTACTGACCGGAACAGGTAGACTTTGACTGGAAATAGATACGACAGAATTTGAATCTATGGACAACTTTGAACAGTCTGATTTTGGGGTGAATCAATGTTGTACCGCTTTAATGAAGGCAGGAAGATCAGTGAGCAATGGATTTTTGGACTTGATGAAGGGTTTGGCCCAGTCCAAAGCTTCCCCTCTGAAGGATCTGAGGAAATAATTAACTGCATTGACAGGAGTGATGCTGATTGACGAGTCTGATTCGATGTATACGAGATACTGATGAGCAAGGGCACGGAATTGGGCAAGATCTCCTTCAAAGACAATATTCCCTGGAGTATTACAATGGAGATCTTTCTTGGAACTAAAGCTAACAGATGCGACATGATAGTGTTTGGAGGCCTTTTGGATACAGTCTGAGAAAGCTGTGTTCACACTGGAAATCAACTCTGAGGCATAATGTTTAACACTAGAACTTGAATCAGATGCCCTTTCTAGGGCTTCAGAACTGGACACAAAAACTGGAACCCATCCTGGGACTTCAGGGTTTGATGACCCTTTTGGTGAGAGGCCATCAACTACCCTTTCTGGAATCTAGACAGGCAGAGCCCCCTCCTGAGGCTGGACAGGCAGAACCCCCTCCTGGGGCTGGACAGGCAGAGCCCCCTCCTGGGGCTGGACAGGCAGAACCCCCTCCTGGGGCTGGACAGGCAGAACCCCCTCCTGGGGCTGGACAGGCAGAACCCCCTCCTGGGGCTGGACAGGCAGAGCCCCCTCCTGGGGCTGGACAGGCAGAACCCCCTCCTGGGGCTGGACAGGCAGAACCCCCTCCTGGGGCTGGACAGGCAGAACCCCCTCCTGGGGCTGGACAGGCAGAACCCCATCCTGGGGCTGGACAGGCAGAACCCCATCCTGGGGCTGGACAGGCCTTGGCATGACCTCTGGCAAGGCGGGCACCTCTCAGACCTCTGGCAAGGCGGGCACCTCTCGGACCTCTGGAAAGGCAGACTTGGATGACTGAGTGACCCTGAAAGACCAGACAACATTTGGACTGACCGTTGACACGGCAGTCCTCGCTTGCCCGATGGAAGGGAAAACAGCGTCCTCATGCCGTGAGGCAAGGGCAGGCGGGTCCTCATGCCGTGAGGCAAGGGCAGGCGGGTCCTCATGCCGTGAGGCAAGGGCAGACGGGTCCTCATGCCGTGAGGCAAGGGCAGACGGGTCCTCATGCCGTGAGGCAAGGGCAGACGGGTCCTCATGCCGTGAGGCAAGGGCAGTGGGAACCCCTCCTGGGGCTTTGGCACACGAGTTCACTCCTGGGGCTTTGGCACACGAGTCCCCTCCTGGGGCTTTGGCACACGAGTCCCCTCCTGGGGCTTTGGCACACGAGTCCCCTCCTGGGGCACAGCCAGTCGAGACCCTTCCTGGGGCACAGCCACTCGAGACCCCTCCTGGGGCACAGCCACTCGAGACCCCTCCTGGGGCACAGGCGGTGAACACCTCACTGCTGATAAGAGACTTAATAGTCTCCTGCTGGTTCCCAAATTTAAGTTCTGAGCCCCTCGTCACAGGACTCCAATTGTAAATAAGAGTTTTCTTTTGGGCAAGCTTTTTGGGAGAAATAGGGTCTGGAAGAACATTGAGTGATTTATCAGCTTGAACCCGGGAAGGCTGAAGTTTATCACTATTTCTGAACCTGCATAATGAACAGTCTTTAATCAGGTGTTCAGCACTCCCACAATAGAGACAGAGACCATTCTCAATACGCCGCTGGCATTCAGCTTCAGAAAGCCTGGGTCGCAGGTAACTCCGAAATCTCCCTTCACCCCAACCTGACGAGGGAATTTCAGTAGTGGGGAAGCAAGAGTCTGTAGTCACATTGGTCTCAGAAACCTGAGAGTAAGCTTTGAAAAGGTCCAGAAAACTCCCAACAATTTCTGGTATCAATTGAGTTATACCAGTAAAACACGTTTGTAACTGCTCAATTTTCACGAACAAATTACTCAGTCGCTCAGGATTCACTCCACCATGGGACAGAGAGGACCTGGAACAGTTGCAAGAAAATGTACCAACAATATTGTCCTCACCAGGCTGATTATGGCAAGGATTATCTGCCTCCAGGACACTTTGAGAGGTTGGAATACTCTGCTGCTGCAGCAGATCCACACGAGAAGATATTCCTAAAAAGGCTTGTAACAGCAGTGTCTGTGTACTCTCAAAGTTCTGTAGCTTGCTCAGAAGACCCGGAACTGGATCTGCAACATGAGTCTGACCGGCTGAGATCTGGACTGGACTTGAAACGACTGGGTCCATTCTGAGCATACTACTCCAGTAGTGTGTTTTATGGCCGGTGATAATGTTACGATTCACCTGCCTCTAATGTTTGGCAGGTGAATTACAAGGAGAGAATTACTACTGGAGGTGCAGGCAGATGCAGTGTGACATAGAAATGGTTAACCAGACTTGACTGGGGAATACAGTAATAACTTGAGCACGTTGTAGCAGAATTAAAGGTGAGCAGACTATGGACTCTCCCTTTAATACTGAAATGTGCAGCACACTTACACTGATTATGGACAGCAGGTGAGTAATATAACAGCTAAGAGCCAGGACTTGATTACAGGACTAGAATGTATAACAATCACTGTTGCAGGAAATGAATGTCCACAGAAGTGCAGGAATACTAAGTATTTATTATAGCAGTGGTATAATGAGGTATGGCAGAGGAATCACAGTAACAATCCAGGGTACAATATGAGCTAAGAGTAAATGGGTTTGCAGACTGAGAATTGCAGCAGAGTAATGAGACAGTTGAATAAAGAATCAGAGTAATATAATCCACGGAACTGACTGCAGGATTTGTATAATAAAGCATAACAGCATGCAGGCATAGAGGAAGTCCATAGTAACATGTAACACGAGTAGTGAATACTAGAGAATCCACAGAGCACAGTGAAAGTCCATGATACTTAACTAAATAGTTCTGGCATGAACATGAGCTGGCAAGAATGGTTGTGGCAGGATTACATGAACTGGAAAACCAGGCTTCTCGGCATGAACAGGAGCTAGGACGAAGACACCAGGCAATGAAGGTAGTTCAGGCAGGAAAGTAGTATAATATCACCGGCGTCTGAGAACTCAGCTAGCTGGCCTTTAACAGCCACACTAACCAATGAACAAGGCCAGGCTGGGAGTGTTCACTAGTAATTACAAACCCTGTGCACCTGCTGAGCTGCATGTACACAGAGCCAAGGAACAGAACACATATGGATCAGCTGACACTAGATACATACTGAACAGAATCCTAACATATGGGCAATCAACCACAATACCACATTTTTTTAACTGCAATACTCAAGCGGTAATTTACTGCATTACTTGCAGTTGTAATATGAAATATGTCGGTATGACCTCACGTAAACTAAAAGAGAGGGTCTTAGAACATCTGGGTAATATTCGAAATGCATCCAAAGATCTGGCACGTATGAGACAACTCACTACGGTTGCCAGACATTTTCATTTTCAACACAAAGGTCTGATGAAAGATCTCAAAGTTTTTGGCTTAGATCGTATTCACTTGGGTATACGAGGAGGTGACATGACCAAAGAATTGTACAAAAAAGAGAGCGAATGGATCTTTCGCCTTGGTACTCTAAGACCCGATGGGCTGAATGAAAATATCAATTATGGTGCCTTTCTATAAAGACCTGCAGCTATGCCCATGGATCTCAAACGGATTCATTCGCTTTTTCTATATTTCACCCATCTCTTACAAAATAGAGGGCCTACGTTAACACCGTAGATCCCTCACAATTGTTACTCCCACCTATACTTATCTTATTCACTGCATCCCCTCCCACTCCTTCCCAGCTTTGCCCCCTTCAAACCCCTTCACCTTTAACCAACCTACATTCCATTGTTATTCCTTATACCCTTCTCTCAACCCATCTATCCTCAATATTCATCATACACCTACATTTTCCTCAGCAGGTGGTACCCCCACACCGATTCACCCATGCTTCCCTCCTACACCACTTTGACACAATAGACACTTAGTTTTTCACATCACCCAGCTTTGTTTTCACTCACAAATTTTTTTCCCACCACAGCGACATCACTTTGCACTACACTTCAGGCCTCCCCAGTTATAGGGGGGCACTCCATCCACTTCAGATCCTATTTCCCATTTCACACTCAATCTTCAGGTTTCTATGCACATCATGTCCCACACATATGTCTCGGTTTTTCTCCACCCCATCAGCCAATTCACCCACTGCCCCCCCTCACCTCATCCCACTACATTCCACCTTCCCGATCTCCGTCAATCACGCTCTGTCACAACTGAGGGTTTAGGCTGACGGGAGGAAGCCTCAGTTGTAGGGGCTGGAATGAAGTTAAACTTAGATGGTTTAATCAGACCCCTGGACATGTAAGTGTGGAAGGAAACCCGAAGGTGTGACCATGACAAGCAGGTTAAAAGTCAACTGAAAGTTTATTAAACAGACTCCGTATAATCACAACAGCGTTCACAGTCAGTATTAGCAGTGGCAGATAATACAGTTCCTGGATCACTAAACCATAAAAGGTATAACAGGGCACTGGTAGGTTGCAGAACGGATGTTATAGTCCTTGGGTAGAATAACCTTACCAGGCCAAGCTGTAGTAGTGGAGACAACCGAGGAACACGCCAGTAGGTGTATGAGATGATGCTGGTAACTGGAATGCACTGTAGGAGTCACTGGACGGAACCAGCCAGATGGTGGAGACACGGAGTTAAAACTGAAAGATGCTAGGGTGCGTGGAAACAGATGAAATGAAGAGTGGTTACCGGTGGTAGTGGATACTGCTGGTAAGTAGAAATCCGCTGGGAGAACACCGGCTCTTTAAGGAGGCTGAATTCTGTTGGAAGCAGGTTGCTGGAAACAGATGGGTTAATAGCTGAAAGCTTGGAAGCTGGAAGCAAACGAAGTAATAGCTGAAAGCTGGATCAGTCACAGAGGATTGCAAAGTCAGGCTGTACCGCAGGATGGAAAGCAGGTGCGGGTCTCTTCGTGGATGCTGGAGACAGGAGCTGGAACCTGGAGAAACAAGCCACAGGAGAGAGAGACTGGAACAAGGTATGACATTCAAAGCACTGACATCTATCTGGCCCAGACACAGGATACTTATACCTGCTGCTATGCAGGCATTGGCTGGGCAATTATGCAGATTCCAGCGACGGTGGATTGGAGGAATTGGAGCATGTGATCAAATCCAACATGGCTGCGCCCATGCTGGAACCTGGAGGGAAAACTGGTTTGAAATGAAATGTGCAAACATAATGATAATGGCGGCGCCGGCCGCGGAGGACAGGAGACGCCAGATGACAGTTATATGCTGAGACACATGAAGGACAGCGGAGACTGTGGGAGGCATGATAAATCACTCTGAGAGCACGCAGCAATAACACAGGAATGGCGGTGGAGGCCACAGAGGACGGGAGACGCCATGTTGGATTCAAACATGGCGCCGCTGTGGTAGTGTCTCAGAATGACAGGAGGGATGTGCAGAGTGTTGACACAGATGAGATCCGGATTTGGAACACTGGGCCAGTCTCAGAAGACACCTAAACGGCAGGTAATGGCGTTCAGATACCCGGATCGTGACAGCACCCCCCCCTTTAGGAGTGGCCCCAGGACACTTCTTAGGCTTTAAAGGAAACTTTGAGTGGAAATTTCGGACCAAGGCAGGAGCATGGACGTCTGAGGCATTGGTCCAAGAGCGTTCTTCAGGACCATAGCCCTTCCAGTCAATGAGATACTGTAGCTGACCGTAACGGAAACGTGAGTCCAAAATCTTGGCCACCTCGTACTCGACTCCCTGTTGAGTCTGAACTTTGGGAGCTGGAGGAAGTGCGGAATGAAACCGATTTAGGATCAGCGGTTTCAACAAGGAAACATGAAATGTCCTGGGTATTTTCAAGAAGGGTGGTAACTGTAATCTGTAGGCAACAGGATTGATGACTTGTTCAATCTTGAAGGGACCGATGTAGCGAGGTGCAAATTTTATGCTGGGAACTCTCAACCTCAAATTCTTCGTGGACAACCACACACGATCACCCACCTTGAGAGCAGGAACCGCTCTACGCTTCCTATCGGCAAACTTCTTATACCTGGATGAGGCTTTAAGCAGGGCTGTGCGGACGTTCCTCCAGTTATTTGAAAACTGACGCAAGGTGACATCCACTGCTGGAACAGAAGTTGCGGGAAGCGGTTGGAATTCTGGGACTTTGAGGTGGAATCCATAATTAATGAAGAATGGTGTAGAAGAAGATGAGGAATGGTATTGATTGTTGTGGCTGAACTCGGCCCAAGGAAGGAGTTGAACCCAGTCATCTTGAGAGGAAGACACATATATACGGAGGAAGGCCTCCAAGTCCTGATTCACCTTCTCGGTTTGACCATTGGTCTGAGGATGGTAAGCCGTGGAAAACTTTAACTTGACTTGGAGGGCTTGACACAAACTTCGCCAAAATTTGGCTACAAATTGTACTCCACGATCCGAGATGATCTCTTCAGGAAGACCGTGAAGTCGGAAGATCTCTTGTATAAATACTTGAGCCAACTTAGAAGCTGACGGAAGACCGGTGAGAGGGATGAAATGTGCCATCTTGGTGAACCGGTCAACTACCACCCAGATGGTATTAAACTTGTTGCAGATAGGTAGATCGGAAACAAAGTCCATCGACAAATGGGTCCATGGTCGACGGGGAACAGATAATGGAACCAGTTGCCCCGCAGGCGACTGGCGGGAGACTTTGTGTTGGGCACACTTTGGGCAGGAGGCAATAAATTCCATAACGTCCTTCTTCAGAGTTGGCCACCAGTAGGACCTAGAAATAAATTCAAGGGTTTTCTGAATGCCTGTATGTCCAGCAAAACGGGAAGCATGGGCCCAATGCATGAGCTTCTTCCTTAGAACTGGCTTAACAAAACTTTTCCCTGGTGGAGGCGTAGAGTCCATCCCTACCGTGAAGAATGCCAACGGATTAATAATAGGATGCTTGTCTGCAGACTCGGACTCATTTTCTTGCTCCCATGAGCGGGAAAGGGCATCGGCCTTACGATTCTGAGAACCCGGACAGAACTGGAGTTTAAAGTCAAACCTAGAAAAGAAAAGTGCCCATCTGGCCTGACGAGGATTCAAACATTGTGCGCCTTTGAGATATAAAAGATTTTTGTGGTCGGTAAGTATGGTGATTGAGTGGGAAGCTCCCTCCAACAGGTATCTCCACTCCTCCAGAACGAGCTTGATGGCCAGCAACTCCTGATCGCCAATGGCATAGTTGCGCTCAGCTGGGGAGAACTTCCGGGAGAAGAAACTGCAAGGATGTAGATGTCCATCTTTGGCCCTCTGGGATAACACTGCTCCTACTCCAACGGAGGAGGCATCTACCTCTAAGATAAAAGGAGAGTCGGTGTCGGGCTGTTTCAGAACTGGTGCAGAGATGAACCGTTGCTTCAGAAGGTGAAAGGCCTGCGTAGCTTCCTCGGACCACTTGGACGGATTAGCACCTTTCTTGGTTATTGCAGTGATAGGCGCCACAATGGTGGAAAAGTCTCGTATAAATTTTCTATAATAATTGGCGAACCCTAAGAACCTCTGGACCCCTTTGAGGGTCAAGGGTATAGGCCAATTCTGGATTGCTTGGAGTTTCTCAGGATCCATCTCTAGTCCGGAACCGGACACAATGTAACCTAGAAACGGAATGGTTTTAACTTCAAACACACACTTCTCCAATTTACAATAGAGGTGATTGACACGGAGACGGGAAAGAACCTCTTTTACCCAGAAACGATAATCTTCGAGATTATTAGCAAAGATGAGGATGTCATCTAGATAAACCACGACATTGAGGTACAAGATGTCCCTGAAGATCTCATTCACGAAGTGCTGGAAGACTGCTGGAGCGTTTCTCAATCCGAAGGGCATGACGAGGTACTCATAATGTCCGTCACGGGTGTTAAAGGCGGTCTTCCACTCGTCACCCTCACGGATTCGGATGAGATTGTAGGCACCCCTCAAGTCCAGCTTTGTAAAAATGGTTGCACCACTAACTCTATCAAAGAGCTCGGTAATCAGGGGTAAAGGGTACCGGTTCTTGACGGTAATGTCGTTCAGACCTCTGTAGTCGATGCACGGACGCAGACCACCGTCTTTCTTCTTAACGAAGAAGAAGCCTGCGCCGGCTGGAGAAGAAGATGGTCGGATTAAACCCTTCGCCAGGTTCTCTTTGATGTACTCTTCCATGGAGTGTGTCTCAGGCAGAGACAACGGATAAGTTCGGCCTCGCGGTGGAACCTTCCCTGGAATGAGGTCGATTGGGCAGTCCCATTCTCTATGAGGAGGAAGGATATCAGCAGAGGCTTTACTGAACACGTCCGTGAAGTCTTGATATGGAGGAGGCGGAACATCAGATGACCTGGGGAAGGAAGAACAAACAGGAAGAACTTTGGCTAAACAAGTCTCAGCACAGGAGGGACCCCATGCCAGTATTTGCGTAGTTGTCCAGTCAATTGATGGGTTATGGAGACGGAGCCATGGAAGGCCTAAAACCACTGGATGTGTGGCTCTTGGAATCACTAAAAAAGAAATATACTCAGAATGAAGAACTCCCACTCTCAGACGAACTGGAAGAGTCCTTAAGGAAATGACTGCGTCAAAAATCTTGCTGCCATCCACGGCAGTCAAAGAGATGGACGAGGACAGTCTCTCGGTGGGTAGGGACCACCGTTTAACATAAGCTTCGGTTATGAAATTCCCAGCTGCTCCGGAATCAAGGAGGGCAATGACGTTCCTGTAACGTTGAGCAATTTGGAGCGACACTGGGAGGTTACAATCATGAGGAGATGGAGAGGAGATCATTACTCCTAGCTGGCCCTCTCCTTGGCGAGCTAGGATCTGGAGTTTCCCGAACGTTTGGGACAGGCGTTGATAGTGTGCGACGGAGCTGCACAGTAGAGACATAGAGACTCGGAGAGGCGTCTTCGGCGCTTAGCGGGAGATAGACGGGAACGACCAATTTGCATAGGCTCATCCTTGGATGGAGATGGTTGACGAGGAGGAGGAGCAGAAGATTTAGGAACGGATGATCTTTCTCGCTCGGTTGCTCTCTCTCTGAACCGTAGATCAACCTTCGTGCATAGTGAAATTAGCTCATCCAACTTAGAAGGCAAGTCTCTGGTAGCTAACTCATCTTTAATGTGTTCTGACAAGCCATGCCAGAATGCAGCATACAGGGCCTCGTCGTTCCAGGCCAGTTCAGATGCCAGGATTTTGAACTGTATAAGATACTGTCCCACAGTACGTGTTCCCTGGCGTAGACGAAGAATCTCAGATGAAGCAGAGGAAACCCGGCCCGGCTCGTCGAAGATGCGCCTGAATGATGCTACAAAGTCAGTATAGGAGGACAGCAGGGGATCAGACTTCTCCCATAACGGTGATGCCCAATCAAGGGCTGAGCCACTGAGGAGAGAAATAATATAAGCAACTTTGGTACGGTCACTGGGGAAGTTGCCAGATTGAAGCTCAAAATAGATTTCGCATTGGTTGAGAAATCCCCTGCAGAACCTTGGAGATCCGTCAAATTTTGCTGGCGTTGGAAGATGAAGACGTGGTATGGAAATGGGTAAGGTGGGTGGGGTTACAGCTGGAGTCACTGTGGTGAACGCACCAGACGTGCCAGGTCCACGGAGGGTCGTCTGAATCCCATCCAGCCGAATAGAGAGATCCTGGAGACAGCGGATGATGTGACCTTGTGCAGCCTCCTGATGTTCGAGTCTGGCTGCCAGTTCTTGCATAGGTCTAGCCGCTTGATCCTGGTCTCCGGCTGGATTCATATGGTCAGTGCTTACTGTCACAACTGAGGGTTTAGGCTGACGGGAGGAAGCCTCAGTTGTAGGGGCTGGAATGAAGTTAAACTTAGATGGTTTAATCAGACCCCTGGACATGTAAGTGTGGAAGGAAACCCGAAGGTGTGACCATGACAAGCAGGTTAAAAGTCAAATGAAAGTTTATTAAACAGACTCCGTATAATCACAACAGCGTTCACAGTCAGTATTAGCAGTGGCAGATAATACAGTTCCTGGATCACTAAACCATAAAAGGTATAACAGGGCACTGGTAGGTTGCAGAACGGATGTTATAGTCCTTGGGTAGAATAACCTTACCAGGCCAAGCTGTAGTAGTGGAGACAACCGAGGAACACGCCAGTAGGTGTATGAGATGATGCTGGTAACTGGAATGCACTGTAGGAGTCACTGGACGGAACCAGCCAGATGGTGGAGACACGGAGTTAAAACTGAAAGATGCTAGGGTGCGTGGAAACAGATGAAATGAAGAGTGGTTACCGGTGGTAGTGGATACTGCTGGTAAGTAGAAATCCGCTGGGAGAACACCGGCTCTTTAAGGAGGCTGAATTCTGTTGGAAGCAGGTTGCTGGAAACAGATGGGTTAATAGCTGAAAGCTTGGAAGCTGGAAGCAAACGAAGTAATAGCTGAAAGCTGGATCAGTCACAGAGGATTGCAAAGTCAGGCTGCACCGCAGGATGGAAAGCAGGTGCGGGTCTCTTCGTGGATGCTGGAGACAGGAGCTGGAACCTGGAGAAACAAGCCACAGGAGAGAGAGACTGGAACAAGGTATGACATTCAAAGCACTGACATCTATCTGGCCCAGACACAGGATACTTATACCTGCTGCTATGCAGGCATTGGCTGGGCAATTATGCAGATTCCAGCGACGGTGGATTGGAGGAATTGGAGCATGTGATCAAATCCAACATGGCTGCGCCCATGCTGGAACCTGGAGGGAAAACTGGTTTGAAATGAAATTTGCAAACATAATGATAATGGCGGCGCCGGCCGCGGAGGACAGGAGACGCCAGATGACAGTTATATGCTGAGACACATGAAGGACAGCGGAGACTGTGGGAGGCATGATAAATCACTCTGAGAGCACGCAGCAATAACACAGGAATGGCGGTGGAGGCCGCAGAGGACGGGAGACGCCATGTTAGATTCAAACATGGCGCCGCTGTGGTAGTGTCTCAGAATGACAGGAGGGATGTGCAGAGTGTTGACACAGATGAGATCCGGATTTGGAACGCTGGGCCAGTCTCAGAAGACACCTAAACGGCAGGTAATGGCGTTCAGATACCCGGATCGTGACACGCTCCCGTTACCCGATCATCAGGGTCACAATCGTGTCCCCCTTTTTTCCCCTCCCCGCCCATCACACCTGTTTCCAATTCCCCCCCCCCCTCCCAATCCAATTTTCCAATCCCCTGCCACCCCTATCCGCCCTTCCCAACCAACTTTCCCTCTTCCACCTACCCCCCTTTTCAAAACCCATTCCCCCTTCCCCCCCCCCTCCCCTCCTTGCCCCTCTGACCTACTGCCCGCTTAGGTAGCGGACCTCCAATTAAGATCTGGGGCACGTCTCCTACACGCCCTCACGTTTAGCACACCAATTCCCACAATATTCCCACATCACCACCCAGAGCAATTCACAAACTTAGCTTCCTACACCTTAAATAATCATTTTTTTAGCCGCTTTAATTCCTAATAATACACACGGGTTACCAATTTTATCATTATTAATTTATTTCATTTTTATCATTAATATTATTATTATTATCTTCTTTTATTTATTTATTTTTCATCTGCTAAATTTATTTTTATTTTCAAACTTTTTTTCACATATAGCACATTGTTCCAGGAATCCAAAAGGGCAACATTCTCATGCTATTCCATGTCCTGATTTGTTCTCTTAACATAACAATATACAGTTCTATTTCTCCCTCTCACAGTCTCTGCCATAATAGCTGTAATACCCATGCACAACCTCGGCTTGACACTACAGAGAGTGTTCATATCCGATTCCCCATGTTATGTAACACATACCAAACTTATTATGCACTATAATTTTTTGACACCATCTCCTAACAGGACACCGCCTCCGCACCATGGTTACCATCGCGACAGGGAGACTCCTACATAAACTATTGGTATACCCTCTTACAACATGGCGCTCCTTCACTTCATCGGGTTACCATGGCGACAGGGTTTTCTCCTACTGCGCATGCTTACCAGCGCCCTTTCCCCGTGTTACCTTGGTCCGATCACGTGCCGCCGACGTCAGCTCAGTAGTCCGATCATGTGCCGCTGACGTCAGCTGGGAAGTACTGGCAATACGCCTCCCCAGCTGGCTTAGATATACGTGTCACCCCCGCCCTCTATTAAAAAATTCTTATTGGCTGCCACTTCAATTAACAAGGTTTTTAAACCTCACACTAAGACAGGAAATGTGAGATCCCGGAAGTGAACAAGCCCAACGGGCGAAACGCGTTTTCTACGGATCCCAGCAGGAGATTCTTCCATGAAGGACCACTGGCTACCATAGTCTCCCGCAATCTGACACCATCACACTATGAGTATCAAGTTTATTATCCTAATCTGTATGGTGACAAGTGTAACTATGCATAAGAGATACTAGTGATCTTAATCTGTGGGATTTGCCACCTATATTACAACTCATCAATTCTCGCATATATATAGGGCAATTAACCTATCAGGTTATTCGGGAGAAATCTAGTAGCTAGGTGTGCATTGCACTGTTCTTATATCAACAGTAAACTTGCATCACTGTACTCATAGGTGCCTATGCATACAATAATAAGATTTTACTTACCGATAAATCTATTTCTCGTAGTCCGTAGTGGATGCTGGGGACTCCGTAAGGACCATGGGGATATAGCGGCTCCGCAGGAGACAGGGCACAATAATAAAAGCTTTAGGATCAGGTGGTGTGCACTGGCTCCTCCCCCTATGACCCTCCTCCAAGCCTCAGTTAGGATACTGTGCCCGGACGAGCGTGCATAATAAGGAAGGATATTGAATCCCGGGTAAGACTCATACCAGCCACACCAATTACACCGTACAACCTGTGATCTGAACCCAGTTAACAGTATGATAACAACGAAGGAGCCTCTGACAAGATGGCTCACAACAAGAATAACCCGATTTTTGTAACAATAACTATGTACAAGTATTGCAGACAATCCGCACTTGGGATGGGCGCCCAGCATCCACTACGGACTACGAGAAATAGATTTATCGGTAAGTAAAATCTTATTTTCTCTGACGTCCTAGTGGATGCTGGGGACTCCGTAAGGACCATGGGGATTATACCAAAGCTCCCAAACGGGCGGGAGAGTGCGGATGACCCTGCAGCACCGAATGAGAGACTCCATGTCCTCCTCAGCCAGGGTATCAAATTTGTAGAATTTAGCAAACGTGTTTGCCCCTGACCAAGTAACTGCTCGGCAAAGTTGTAAAGCCGAGACCCCTCGGGCAGTCGCCCAAGATGAGCCCCCTTCCTTTTGGAATGGGCTTTTACAGATTTTGGCTGTGGCAGGCCTGCCACAGAATGTGTAAACTGAATTGTATTACAAATCCAGCGAGCAATCGTCTGCTTAGAAGCAGGAGCACCCATCTTGTTGGGTGCATACAGGCTAAACAGCGAGTCAGATTTTCTGACTCCAGCCATCCTGGAAACATATTTTTCAGGGCCCTGACAACGTCAAGTAACTTGGAGTCCTCCAAGTCCCTAGTACCCGCAGGTACCACAATAGGTTGGTTCATGTGAAAAACAGAAAACACCTTAAGGAGAAATTGAGGACGAGTCCTCAATTCTGCCCTGTCAGAATGAAAAATTAAGTAAGGGCTTTATATATGATAAAGCCGCCAATTCTGACACACGCCTGGCTGAAGCCAGGGCTAATAAAATATCTCACATGGAAGGTGACGATGCTAAGTCCACAGTGGTGAGTGGTTCAAACCAATGTGACTTTAGGAAACTCAAAACAACATTGAGATCCCAAGGTGCCACTGGGGCACAAAATGAGGCTGTATATGCAGTACCCCTTTTACAAACATCTGAACGTCAGGCACTAAAGCCAGTTCTTTTTGGAAGAAATTCGACAGGGCCGAAATTTGAACCTTAATGGACCCTAATTTTAGGCCCATAGACAGTCCTGTTTTCAGGAAATGTAGGAAACGACCCAGTTGGAATTCCTCTGTAGGGGCCTTCTTGGCCTCACACCACGCAACATATCTTCACCAAATGCGGTGAAAATGTTTTTCGGTTACATCCTTCCTGTCTTCGACCAGGGTAGGGATGACTTCATCTGGAATGCCCTTTCAGGATCCGGCGTTCAACCGCCATGCCGTCAAACGCGGCCGCGGTAAGTCTTGGAACAGACAAGGCCCCTGCTGGAGCAGGTCCTTTCTTAAAGGTAGAGGCCACGGGTCTTCGGTGAACATCTCTTGAAGTTTCGGGTACCAAGTCCTTCTTGGCCAATCCGGAACCACGAGTATCGTTCTTACTCATCTCCCTCTTATGATTCTCAGTACTTTTGGTATGAGAGGCATAGGAGGGAACACATACTCTGACTGGTACACCCACAGTGTTACCAGAGCGTCCACCGCTATTGCCTGAGGGTCCCTTGACCTGGCGCAATATCTGTCTAGTTTTTTGTTCAGGCGGGACGCCATCATGTCCACCTTTGGTTTTTCCCAACGGTTTACAATCATGTGGAAGACTTCCCGATGAAGTCCCCACTCTCCCGGGTAGAGGTCATGCCTGCTGAGGAAGTCTGCTTCCCAGTTTTCCACTCCCGGAATGAACACTGCTGAGAGTGTTATCACATGATTTTTCGCCCAGCGAAGAATCCTTGTAGTTTCTGCCATTTCCCTCCTGCTTCTTGTGCCGCCCTGTTTACGTGGGCGACTGCCGTGATGTTGTCCCACTGGATCAATACCGGCTGACCTTGAAGCAGAGGTCTTGCTAAGCTTAGAGCATTGTAAATTGCCCTTAGCTCCAGTATATTTATGTGGAGAGAAGTCTCCAGACTTGATCACACTCTCTGGAAATTTTTTCCTTGTGTGACTGCTCCCCAGCCACTCAGGCTGGCATCCGTGGTCACCAGGACCCAGTCCTGAATGCAGAATCTGCGGCCCTTTCATAGATGAGCACTCTGCAGCCACCGCAGAAGAAACACCCTTGTCCTTGGAGACAGGGTTATCCGCTGATGCATCTGAAGATGCGATCCGGACCATTTTTCCAGCAGATCCCACGGAAAGGTTCTTGCGTGAAATCTACCGAATGGGATCGCTTTGTAAGAAACCACCATTTTTCACAGGATCCTTGTGCAATGATGCACTGATACTTTTCCTGGTTTTAGGAGGTTCCTGACTAGCTCGGATAACTCCCTGGCTTTCTTCTCCGGGAGAAAACATCCTTTTCTGGACCGTGTCCAGAATCATCCCTAGGAACAGTAGACGTGTCGTCGGAAAAAACTGCGATTTTGGAATATTTAGAATCCACTCGTGCTGTCGTAGAACTACTTAAGATAGTGCTACTCCGACCTCCAACTGTTCTCTGGACCTTGCCTTTATCAGGAAAGCGTCCATATTTCTTTTAAGAAGAATCATCATTTCGGCCATTACCTTGGTAAAGACCCGGGGTGCCGTGGACAATCCAAACGGCAGCGTCTGAACTGATAGTGACAGTTCTGTACCACGAACCTGAGGTACCCTTGGTGAAAAGGCAAATTTGGACATGTAGGTAAGCGTCCCTGATATCCAGTGACACCATATCTTCCCCTTCTTCCTGGTTCGCTATCACTACTCTGAGTGACTCCATCTTGATTTGAACGCTTGTATGTAAGTGTTCAAATATTTCAAATCTCACCGAGCCGTCTGGCTTCAGTACCACAATATAGTGTGGAATAATACCCCTTCCCTTGTTGTAGAAGGGGTACTTTGATTATCACCTGCTGGGAATACAGCCTGTGAATTGTTCCCAATACTGCCTCCCTGTCGGAGGGAGACGTTGGTAAAGCAGACTTCAGGAACGTGTGAGGGGGAGACGTCTCGAATTTCCAATGTACACCTGGGATACTACGTGTAGGATCCAGGAGTCCACTTGTGAGTGAGCCCCCTGCGTGCTGAAACTCTTGAGATGACCCCCTACCGCACCTGAGTCCGCTTGTACTGCCCCAGCGTCATGCTGCGGACTTGGCAGAAGCTGTGGAGGGCTTCTGTTCCTGGGAATGGGCTGCCTGCTGCAGTCTTCTTCCCTTTCCTCTACCCCTGGGCAGATATGACTGGCCCTTTTGCCCGCCTGCCCCTATGGGGACGAAAGGACTGAGACTGAAAAGACTGTCCTTTTCTGCTGAGATGTGAGGGGTAACAAAAGGTGGATTTTTCAGCTGTTGCCATGGCCACCAGGTCCGATGGACCGCCCCTTTATACGGCAATACTTCCATGTGCCGTTTGGAATCTGCATCACCTGACCACTGTCGTGTCTTCGTCTGGCAGATATGGACATCACATTTACTCTTGATGCCAGAATGCAAATATCCCTCTGCGCATCTCGCATATATAGAAATGCATCTATAGTCAATAAAATCTTGTCCCTGTCAAGGGTATCAATATTTTCAGTCAGGAAATCCGACCAAGCCTCCTCAGCGCTGCACATCCAGGCGGAGGCGATTGCTGGTCGTAGTATAACACCAGTATGTGTGTATATACTTTTAGGATATTTTTCAGCTTCCTATCAGCTGGCTCCTTGAGGGCTGCCGTATCTGGAGACGGTAACGCCCCTTGTTTTTATAAGCGTGTGAGCGCCTTATCCACCCTAAGGTGTGTTTCCCAACTCGCCCTAACTTCTGGCGGGAAAGGGTATACCGCCAATAATTTTCTATCGGAGGAAACCCACGTATCATCACACACTTCATTTAATTTATCTGATTCAGGAAAAACTACAAGTAGTTTATTCACACCCTACATAATACCCTTATTTGTGGTACTTGTAGTATCAGAAATATGTAACACCTCCTTCATTGCCCTTAACATGAAACGTGTGGCCCTAAAGGAAAATACGTTTGTTTATTCACCGTCGACACTGGAGTCAGTGTCCGTGTCTGTGTCAACCGACTGAGGTAAATGGGCGTTTTTACAAGCCCCTGACGGTGTCTGAGACGCCTGGACAGGTACTAATTTGCTTGCCGGCCGTCTCATGTCGTCAACCGACCTTGCAGCGTGTTGACATTATCACGTAATTCCTAAATAAGCCATCCATTCCAGTGTCGACTCCCTAGAGAGTGACATCACCAATACAGGCAATTTGCTCCGCCTCCTCACCAACATCGTCCTCCTACATGTCGACACACACGTACCGACACACAGCACACACACAGGGAATGCTCTGATAGAGGACAGGACCCCACTAGCCCTTTGGGGAGACAGAGGGAGAGTTTGCCAGCACACACCAAAAACGCTATAATTATACAGGGACAACCCCTTATACAAGTGTTTTCCCTTATAGCATTTTTATATATGTAATCATATCGCCAAATAAGTGCCCCCCCTCTCTGTTTTAACCCTGTTTCTGTAGTGCAGTGCAGGGGAGAGCCTGGGAGCCTTCCTCACAGCAGAACTGAGCAGGAAAATGGCGCCGTGTGCTGAGGAGAATAGGCCCCGCCCCCTTTTCGGCGGGCTCTTCTCCCGGAGTTTGTGAGATCTGGCAGGGGTTAAATACATCCATATAGCCTCAAGGGCTATATGTGATGTATTTTAGCCATAAAAAGGTATTATACATTGCTGCCCAGGGCGCCCCCCCCAGCGCCCTGCACCCTCAGTGACAGTTGGTGACTGTTGGTGAAGTGTGCTGACAACAATGGCGCACAGCTGCAGTGCTGTGCGCTACCTTATGAAGACTGAAAGTCTTCTGCCGCCTGTTTCTGGACCTCTTCAACTTCGGCATCTGCAAGGGGGGTCGGCGGCACGGCTCCGGGACGAACCCCAGGGTGAGACCTGTGTTCCGACTCCCTCTGGAGCTAATGGTGTCCAGTAGCCTAAGAAGCAAATCCATCCTGCACGCAGGTGAGTTTACTTCTCTCCCCTAAGTCCCTC
This sequence comes from Pseudophryne corroboree, assembly GCF_028390025.1. Classification (NCBI taxonomy): domain Eukaryota; kingdom Metazoa; phylum Chordata; class Amphibia; order Anura; family Myobatrachidae; genus Pseudophryne; species Pseudophryne corroboree. Next base: position 187,893,623 of record NC_086454.1, read on the forward strand.
GTAGCAGTGAGCCTGTTGCCAGCAGGTCTCACTGAAAGAAAAAAAACCTAACTTAAACTTTTATTCTAAGCAGCTCAGGAGAGCCACCTAGATTGCACCCTTCTCGGCCGGGCACAAAAATCTAACTGAGGCTTGGAGGAGGGTCATAGGGGGAGGAGCCAGTGCACACCACCTGATCCTAAAGCTTTTATTATTGTGCCCTGTCTCCTGCGGAGCCGCTATATCCCCATGGTCCTTACGGAGTCCCCAGCATCCACTAGGACGTCAGAGAAATATCTGGTATCATCATATTTAATTTACAAATTTACCTGACGTTTTTCCAGATGTCATGCAATTCTGATGCACACAGTGAATTTGCATCACTGGACTCATAGGTGCCTATGCACACAACTTATCTAGTATCATCATATCTAATTCACAAATTTACCTGACGTTTTTTCAGATGTCGTGCAATTCTGATGCACACAGTGAATTTGCATCACTGGACTCATAGGTGCCTATGCACACAACATATCTAGTATCATCATATCTAATTCACAAATTTACCTGACGTTTTTTCAGATGTGATTCAATCTTTGCCGCATATAGGCCCTCATTCCGAGTTGATCGGTCGCAAGGCGATTTTAGCAGAGTTACACACGCTAAGCCGCCGCCTACTGGGAGTGAATCTTAGCTTCTTAAAATTGCGAACGATGTATTCGCAATATTGCGATAACAAACTTCTTAGCAGTTTCAGAGTAGCTTCAGACTTACTCGGCATCTGCGATCAGTTCAGTGCTTGTCGTTCCTGGTTTGACGTCACAAACACACCCAGCGTTCGCCCAGACACTCCCCCGTTTCTCCGGCCACTCCTGCGTTTTTTCCGGAAACGGTAGCGTTTTCATCCACACGCCCCTAAAACGCCGTGTTTCCGCCCAGTAACACCCATTTCCTGTCAATCACACTACGATCGCCGGAGCGATGAAAAAGCCGTGAGTAAAAATACTATCTTCATTGTAAAATTACTTGGCGCAGTCGCAGTGCGAATATTGCGCATGCGTACTAAGCGAATTTTCACTGCGATGCGATGAAAAATACCGAGCGAACGACTCGGAATGAGGGCCATAGAGATATCTGTTTTCTCTTTTTGGGATAACCATCTTGTGTCTATCAATATATTTAGACCAACATATTTCTCTGGTACTTCACATCCTTTCCTTTCTTCCCTTTCTTCTCTTTCCTCTTTTTCCCTTTTCTTCTTCCCTTGCTTTCTTTTCTTCACTGGCCCATCCCTTTTCAGTGGACTCTCATCCACGATCCAGGGTGTATCACTAACCATGTGGTAAATTACCTTGCCTAACGTGGAAAGCAGATCCACATACTATTCAGATTCTTTCTATCAATTCTTTTTTCACCTTTCTTATATAGGTGCACTCTCATTGGTAGATAGAATTGGATCTCTCTGTTTGGTTTCATTAACACAGAATTTCTGTGCTGGTCAGGTGAAACGGTTGCCAGACTATCAAGTGTCTGTAACCTTTCCAATCCGTCTCGTGTGATTACTCAGACCAGAACATTTCTTTTTCTTTTTTCACATATCTTTTCTAAAAAAATATAAAATCAAAAAACCTTGTTCTTGTTGATCACAGTGGGATATTATTAATTTTTTAATTACTCAATAAATATATGTTTTAAATATCTCTTCAACTTATATCTGAAGAATTTTTTCTTCTCACTTCTTCTTTCAAGAGTGCGCCCACACAAGAGTTTTCTTTCTCTCCAGTTTTTTAAGTACATGTACTTTCTAGCTCTGGGCGCACCGCCAATAGGGACTACAATTGAAAGGTTTTCTCTTTCCAATATCTGCCCATTTTGGTTTCCTTTACTAATTATCATAATTCATACTGGTGCCAGGTCATCCTTTCTTGTACTAATTCCTCACCCCTGTAAGGTAAAACCTCCATATGCCGTTTTGAGTCGGCATCACCTGTCCATTGCCGAGTCCACAGGACCCTTCTGGCAGAAATTGACATAGCGTTTATTCTAGAACCCAGCAGACTAATGTCTCTTTGAGCATCTCTCATATAAAGGACAGCGTCTTTAATATGGGTGTGGTTTATCAAATCGACAGTATCTAGGTCGACAATGTTTAGGTCGACCACTATAGGTTGACAGTCACTAGGTCGACATGGATGGAAGGTCGACAGGGTTTCTAGGTCGACATGTGCTAGGTCGACAGGTCTAAAGGTCGACATGAGGATTTTTTTTTTTTGGTGTCGTTTTCTTCGTAGAGTGACCGGGATCCCAAATTAGTGCACCGCGTCCCCTCGCATGGCTCACTTCGCTCGCCATTCTTCGGGCATGGTGCCTTCGCTCCGCTTCCGCTTCGCTCGCCACACTTTACCGTTCCAATCATAGTCCACGTGGATCGTTAAGTATGAAAAAATTCAAAAAAAGAAAAAAAAATGTGAAAAACTCATGTCGACCTTTAGACCTGTCGACCTAGCACAGGTCGACCTAGAAACCCTGTCGACCTTCCATCCATGTCGACCTAGTGACTGTCGACCTATAGTGGTCGACCTAAACATTGTCGACCTAGATACTGTCGATCTTCAGACCGGATCCCCTTTAATATGCCCCAGGGTCAATAAAACAGTATCCCTATCTAGGGTATCAAACTCCTCTGATAAGGTATCAGTCCATGCCGCTACTGCACTACAGACCCAGGCCGACGCGATTGCCGGTCTGAGCAAGGTACCTGAATGTGTATAAATGGACTTCAGGGTACCCTCCTGTTTGCGATCAGCAGCATCCTTGAGGGTAGCCGTATCCTGGGACGGCAGGGCTAAGCGAGTTAAAGCTTTGTCCACCCTAGGGGAGGATTCCCATCGTAACCTGTCCGTTGGCGGGAAAGGATACGCCATAAGAATCCGTTTGGAAATTTACAGATTTTTATCTGGAGATTCCCAAGCTTTTTCACATAACTCATTCAGTTCGTGTGAGGGGGGAAAAGTTACCTCAGGTTTCTTTCCCTTATACATATAAACCCTTGTGTCAGGGACAGGGGTTTCCTCTGTGATGTGCAAAACCTCCTTAATTGCTATAATCATATATCGGCGTGATTTAGCCAACTTTGGCCCTCATTCCGAGTTGTTCGCTCGTTATTTTCCTTCGCATCGGTGCGATTTTCCGCTAACTGCGCATGTGCAATGTTCGCACTGCGGCTGCGTCAAGTAAATTTGCTAAGAAGTTTGGTATTTTACTCACGGCATTACAAGGTTTTTTCTTCGTTCTGGTGATCGGAGTGTGATTGACAGGAAGTGGGTCTTTCTGGGCGGAAGCTGCCCGTTTTATGGGAGTGTGTGAAAAAACGCTGCCGTTTCTGGGAAAAACGCGGGAGTGGCTGGAGAAACGGGGTAGTGTCTGGGCGAACGCTGTGTGTGTTTGTGACATCAAACCAGGAACGACAAGCACTGAACTGATCGCACTGGAAGAGTAAGTCTCGAGCTACTCAGAAACTGCAAAGAAAAATCTTTTCGCAATATTGCGAATACTTTGTTCGCAATTCACCTAAGCTAAGATTCACTCCCAGAGGGTGGCGGCTTAGCGTGTGCACTGCTGTGAAAAGCGGCTAGCGAGTGTCAAAGTCGACAAATATTGTAATGCATACACCATGTACTAACCCCATGCACATGCCCGCTGCGCGTGCACTTACTTCGCCGTGCGTGCACATATCCGCAATTTGCGTATGATCGCTCCCGCGTTCCTGCGCATGGTATGGGTATTTACGTCGGGGTTTGTGAGCGCATAGAGGGATATTAGAACATTACATATTTAACCCAAATAGTGTACATTTTAGATATAGCTCCCTTGCACCACATCAGCGAGTATCAACAGTTTAAACAGTTCCAGGACTAAGGGATTCGCGTTTGCATGATAGGAAGGGTCAGATAAAGGTTAGAAGGTGATGTCTAGTATCCAGCTGTAGGGTATTTTAAGGGTAACATTCCGGTATTGGTTAGAGAAAGATCGCATGTTCCAGCGTATAGTTATGTGCAGAAGTAGAATAATAGATATAGACTGTATTTACTGTATATTATGTATGCAGCGGAAATCCAGAGGATACCACCCACAAAAGCAGTTGAGAAAGACATCGCCCACCTTTTCAAATCAACCTATGACCTCTCCTGTAATGTAAAGACACATCTCTGTGTCCAATGGACAATGAGATTACAGTGACCATTGTATTGTGTATATAAGTTGTGTATAAAAAGCCCGTTGTTGCCTGGCCGGTCAGAAGACTCTGAACGCTTTCTACCTGATAAGCGGAGGACTGGTCCAGGTTGCGCTTGCGAACATTCTCACGTATGTACATTTTCTGTAGCCATTATTCTGTTTTAGATTTATCTTGTTAGCCTGTAGTGTATGATTTGTACTGTTTTACCTTTTGAAATAATCCACTGTGGCCTTAGAACCCTGTGGTTTCAACTACAAATTGGTGTTGTGTCCTCACTTTCCTGCAAGGGTTTAAAGCGTATTTAACTGTATAAGGTTTATAAGTATTGATAAGGTGTACGCACTGCGGGTACTTTATACCGTCAGCGCTACTTAAGGTTTAAGGTATAACATCATTGCAGTGCTTTGCTGCATAAAGGTTTAAAGTGAAACCATATTATTACATTGTATTACTAATAAGGTTTAAAGGTTATTAATTGTGTGCGCGCGCGCTGTGCGTAATCTGTACACTCAGCGCGGCGTGTGTACGCCAAGTACGTACCACGTACGGGACTCTGTATGCAAATAGCGTGCAAAGTGCGTAGCGTGTGTATTAAGTCTAGCGGCCGTAGCGGCTCCATGGTAAAAGTGTGTTTAAAGGTATAGCTTTATGGTTTAAGATAATATCAACATTATCAATTGGCGGCATCGTCCAGTTTTTCCTCATACCCGCAGCCTAGCAGTTTTACGCAGACTTTATCAGCAAAGGACGGAAAGGTATCCCACATAAACCTTCTCCTGGTTGGTGGATACACTAGTGCTGATTAAATAAGCGTCTGCCCTGCATGGTTTGTAGGGATGCTGGAGGGATTCGTAAGGTAAGAACGCAAAAGCTATTTTTAAAGTCTGTAAATTTCTATTTGGCGCCAAATGCGCACACAACACACGCACACACCTGTATTTTGTACTTTGCATATCTGCTCGCATTATTGTCATAAGTAGCGATTATTAGATTCATTTTGACCTGTACTGAGAAAATTTGTTGCTATTTAGTTAAAATATAGTTAATATTTAAGGAAGTAAGTGTAAGACGCACACGCAGCCTGGCCTAGTTGTAAAGGTTTATACAGAAGAAACTGTGTGTTGTGTTAAGTGAGCGATTATAGTTAAATATCGCTTACATTTATAGAAGTGTGGGATTTGTAGTACTGCGGACGTACGGCCTTTGTACACGTGTCTCGGACAAAGTACGGGACTGCGTACGCAACGTAAAGGCATATACACGTGGCGTGTTTACGCAACGTGCGTAAAGGTACGACCGATAAATACAAATCGCACAATAGCATTGTTTTAGTTTAGGCGCGAGACGGTAGCCACGCGATAATTGCACAAATTGATCAGTTTCCAATATTTAGTTTAAAAAACCTTTTTTACTGTATTACCTCTGGCACTAAGGCTGTTTTATCTGAATGAAAGTTAATTTTCTGTACAGAAAAACCAAGGTGTATATGAGTAAACGAGCGTGAGTGTGCAAACAATATAGGTTTTGTGGACCCAGGGAATTCGGGATCCCGTAGGAGACCACACCAGGTAAGTGGACACTTGGTGGCGTGAGAGTGGCTTGCTCACGTTAACATTGATTGAAGTACAAAGGAGCAAAGTAGTAGATATCGCAGACCAAAGGTCAGCGAAGGTTGAGAGTACCGCAGACCAAAGGTCAGCGAGGTTTTTGTTTAGAGATCGCAGCCCAGGTGGTTGGCGAAGAACCCATATAGGCCCGTTCAGATACGCTCCGGCTGAGGTTTCACAGCCTGAAAAACGATTCCATTGGTCGTACGGCGGATAAGTAACCGTTACCTATACGCTGTGCGATTGGACAGCGCGTTCGTGGGTGCAATACTTAGCACAACGTGATACCCTTTTACGAGCTTTGCGTAAAATTGCGGGATCATAAGCGCTAGGTGTAGCATACACAAACGTGATTTGTGTAACAGTTTTTTTTATTTTTAAGGGAGTTTCTCTGGTCACTCAGAAAACCTCCAAATACCAATATTTACTGGGAAGGGTAAGTCACTCCCATATACTTCCAGTGAATAGAGGTTACACAGGGGCCCTAGGTTGGGTACGTACCGGCGCTGACGACAGTGTTTAGGTGTATTGGCCAACGTGGGCGTGAGTGGGTAAGAGCACTCGTTGAACTTTCACCGTTGCCTTATATTGAGTATTTTGGTTTTTTGTAGGAATTAGCTGAGAAGGCAATACCTGCAAAATATGGGGGCCAGTTGCTCAAGTAAGGGACGATCAACCAGGGTTCAGGTTGATATTCCGCGGCCCAAGGGGTCGGCGAGGTACATAATGTGTGAGAAATATGGATCACACGCAGAGGTTTTATGCAATGAATGGGAACGTATGACTGCGGACGATAGGGAACCATTCCCTAAGGTAGGCAGTTTTAGTCCAGAGGTGTTGCAGAATTTAAGGATTAGGATATGTCTGTTAAAATCCCGAAAACAAAGGGTCAGACACTCAAACTGTTTACATTTATGGCAACAAGAGGGTGATATGCAGAGGGAACTAGCTCACGCAGCCGGTTCCAACCCTAGCAGGAAACTGATAGCAACTGCACCACCACCACCGTATATTACAGGGAAGAAAGTGGCTACAGACAATGGCATACTGATATTTGATAAGAGTGAACCTGATAAATGTATTAATGCTAACCCGTGCAAGTTGTATCCCATCTTAAACTTCCCTCAGGACTGCGACCAAGAAGACGAGCCCAGCACGATATCGGCACTCTCTCTAGCAGCCACCATACAAGACACACAAGTGGGCACAGCCCAACCAGTAAGAACAGTAGCAAAGGCCCCTAGCGGAGGGACAGGTGAGGTCGTGTCCACAGGTAAGTACGGTACCGTACATTATGCAGAGACAATAGCACCTCAGATTGTAGAATCAACACAGAATGATGTAATTGAACTAAATCCTGTCAGGGTGATCGCAGTCCCCAATGGGAAGACTGACGCTCAGGGAGTCACTCCTATCAGGAACATTGCTATGCATTGTCCTTGGTCCCGGACAGAATTGAGGACAATTATGTCTGAATTTCCCGATCCCAGAAAGAATCTAGCCGCATGTCAGAGGTTTATTAGAGAATTAGGTAACGCCACCGACCCCACAAACAAAGATTGGCGAACAGTGCTACGGGCATGTTTACCCTCCAATATTGACCCTGCCAAATTCATTGCTGATTGTAAATTAGACGCAGAAGTACCTCTCACTGATGAATACACTCAGGAGAATGTACGACAGATCAATCTACAATTAGGAGTATATTTACCTACTGTTGTCAAATGGAATAAAATATTTTTCATAAGACAAAAAGAAGGTGAAACTGCTTCTGAATATTTCTATCGAGCACTGCAGGAAATGGCTAGATACACTGGGGTCGAGGACATTAAGGAAAATGTACATCATAGAGAGGTAGCTGTGTCAGTATTAATGGACGGGTTAAAAGAAACGTTGAGAACAAGGGTACAAACCACTCAACCTAACTGGAGAGGTATTTCGGTGGCTGCATTAAGAGAGTCCGCTATCGAGCACGATCGGAACATCATTAAGCACAGGGAGTCACAGGGGGATAAGCTGATGACAGTAAGTATAAAAGCCCTGACAACAAAGCCACATCAGCCAAAACCCCAGACCCCTGATGGTAAGTCGTATGTAGTAAAATGTTATAACTGCCAGAGGGAAGGACATTACGCACGGAACTGTAATTATAAAGGCACACATAACGTATATCGACCCCCTAGACCAGAACATGAACCACATTATGATACACGTAATTGGGATCAGGGATCGCACAGGAGGAATTATGAGCCACACGCAGGGGAAACAAGGAGGTACCCACCTAGGAGGGACTGGCAGACCTCTGGAAATTCTCAGCTACCCCCCTCACATATTGTAGCTGCCAGAGCGCTGTGGGAGGGTCACAACATACAATAGGGGTTAGGCCACACCTGTAGTCTGCAGCCAGTGAAGTTGATTGCTAGCCTTGGAAATGAACCCGAGGTTACAGTTGATGTAGCTTGTAGATCACTACCTTTCCTTGTAGATACAGGGGCGGCCAGGTCAGTGTTAAATTCAACGGTAGGTATGAAAACCACGGGTAAAACAGTTTCAGCAATGGGGGTAACAGGAATAGTGCAACACTACCCTTTAAGTAGACCAGCGGAGATTACGATAGGGCCTTTGCAGACCAAGCACTCCTTTTTGCTGGCTGCATCGGCTCCGACTAATCTACTTGGGAGAGATTTATTGTGTAAGATGAGGTGTATCATATATTGTACTCCTGAGGGTGTCTTCTTAGATATACCCGAGAATTACGTTCAGGAAGTGCAGGATATGTTAGACACCCCACAAAGGTTAATGTCACACTCTGCTTTTATAGACAGGTGTCCATCCAAGATAGAGGAAATGATCTCCCAGATACCGGAATCCCTCTGGACCAAAGATGGACAAGACACTGGATTGATGACAAATGTAGCTCCTGTAGTAGTGCAAGTAAAATAAGAATTTACTTACCGATAATTCTATTTCTCATAGTCCGTAGTGGATGCTGGGGACTCCGTAAGGACCATGGGGAATAGCGGCTCCGCAGGAGACTGGGCACATCTAAAGAAAGCTTTAGGACTATCTGGTGTGCACTGGCTCCTCCCCCTATGACCCTCCTCCAAGCCTCAGTTAGGATACTGTGCCCGGACGAGCGTACACAATAAGGAAGGATTTTGAATCCCGGGTAAGACTCATACCAGCCACACCAATCACACCGTACAACTTGTGATCTGAACCCAGTTAACAGCATGATAACAGAGGAGCCTCTAGAAAAGATGGCTCACTACAGCAATAACCCGATTTTTTGGTAACAATAACTATGTACCAGTATTGCAGACAATCCGCACTTGGGATGGGCGCCCAGCATCCACTACGGACTATGAGAAATAGAATTATCGGTAAGTAAATTCTTATTTTCTCTAACGTCCTAAGTGGATGCTGGGGACTCCGTAAGGACCATGGGGATTATACCAAAGCTCCCAAACGGGCGGGAGAGTGCGGATGACTCTGCAGCACCAAATGAGAGAACTCCAGGTCCTCCTCAGCCAGGATATCAATTTTGTAGAATTTTACAAACGTATTTGCTTCTGACCAAGTAGCTGCTCGGCAAAGTTGTAAAGCCGAGACCCCTCGGGCAGCCGCCCAAGATGAGCCCACCTTCCTTGTGGAGTGGGCATTTACAGATTTTTGGCTGTGGCAGGCCTGCCACAGAATGTGCAAGCTGAATTGTACTACAAATCCAACGAGCAATAGTCTGCTTAGAAGCAGGAGCACCCAGCTTGTTGGGTGCATACAGGATAAACAGCGAGTCAGATTTCCTGACTCCAGCCGTCCTGGAAACATATATTTTCAGGGCCCTGACAACGTCTAGCAACTTGGAGTCCTCCAAGTCCCTAGTAGCCGCAGGCACCACAAATAGGTTGGTTCATTGGTTCAGATAAGGGCTTTTTCAGGATAAAGCCGCCAATACTGGCCCAGGCCAGGGCCAACAGCATGACCACTTTCCATGTGAGATATTTTAACTCCACAGATTTAAGTGGTTCAAACCAATGTGACTTTTGGAACCCAAAACTACAGTGAGATCCCAAAGTGCCACTGGAGGCACAAAAGGAGGCTGTATATGCAGTACCCCTTTTACAAACGTCTGAACTTCAGGGACTGAAGCTAGTTCTTTTTGGAAGAAAATTGACAGGGCCGAAATTTGAACCTTAATGGACCCCAATTTCAGGCCCATAGACACTCCTGTTTGCAGGAAATGTAGGAATCGACCCAGTTGAATTTCCTCCGTCGGGCCTACTGGCCTCGCACCACGCAACATATTTTCGCCAAATGCGGTGATAATGTTTTTCGGTTACATCCTTCCTGGCTTTGATCAGGATAGGGATGACTTCATCCGGAATGCCGTTTTTCCTTCAGGATCCGGCGTTCAACCGCCATGCCGTCAAACGCAGCCGCGGTAAGTCTTGGAACAGACAGGGTCCTTGCTGGAGCAGGTCCCTTCTTAGAGGTAGAGGCCACGGATCCTCCGTGAGCATCTCTTGAAGTTCTGGTTACCAAGTCCTTCTTGGCCAATCCGGAGCCACGAATATAGTGCTTACTCCTCTCCATCTTATCAATCTCAGTACCTTGGGTATGAGAGGCAGAGGAGGGAACACATACACTGACTGGTACACCCACGGTGTTACCAGAGCGTCTACAGCTATTGCCTGAGGGTCCCTTGACCTGGCGCAATACCTGTCGAGTTTTTCCCAACGGTTTATAAACAAGTGGAAGACTTCTGGGTGAAGTCCCCACTCTCCCGGGTGGAGGTCGTGCTGAGGAAGTCTGCTTCCCAGTTGTCCACTCCCGGAATGAATACTGCTGACAGTGCTATCACATGATTTTCCGCCCAGCGAAGAATCCTTGCAGCTTCTGCCATTGCCCTCCTGCTTCTTGTGCCACCCTGTCTGTTTACGTGGGTGACTGCCGTGATGTTGTCCGACTGGATCAACACCGGCTGACCTTGAAGCAGAGGTCTTGCTAAGCTTAGAGCATTGCAAATGTCCCTTAGCTTCAGGATATTTTTGTGAAGTGATGTCTCCAGGCTTGACCATATGCACTGGATATTCCTTCCCTGTGTGACTGCTCCCCAGCCTCGCAGGCTGGCATCCGTGGTCACCAGGACCCAGTCCTGAATGCCGAATCTGCGGCCCTCTAGAAGATGAGCACTCTGCAACCACCACAGGAGGGACACCCTTGTCCTTGGTGACAGGGTTATCCGCTGATGCATCTGAAGATGCGACCCGGACCATTTGTCCAGCAGGTCCCACTGGAAAGTTATTGCGTGGAATCTGCCGAATGGGATTGCTTCGTAGGAAGCCACCATTTTACCCAGAACCCTTGTGCATTGATGCACTGAGACTTGGCTCGGTTTTAGGAGGTTCCTGACTAGCTCGGATAACTCCCTGGCTTTCTCCTCCGGGAGAAACACCTTTTTCTGGACTGTGTCCAGGATCATCCCTAGGAACAGAAGATAAGTCGTCGGAACCAGCTGCGATTTTGGAATATTGAGAATCCAATCGTGCTGCCGCAACACTACCTGAGATAGTGCTACACCGACCTCCAACTGTTCCCTGGATCTTACCCTTATCAGGGAATTGTCCAAGTAAGGGATAACTAAAATTCCCTTCCTTCGAAGGAATATCATTATTTCGGCCATTACCTTCGTAAAGACCCGGGGTGCCGTGGACCATCCATACGGCAGCGTCTGAACTGATAGTGACAGTTCTGTACCATAAACCTGAGGTACCCTTGGTGAGAAGGGTAAATTTTGACATGAAGGTAAGCATCCCTGATGTCCCGAGCCATCATGTAGTCCCCTTCTTCCAGGTTCGCAATCACTGCTCTGAGTGACTCAATCTTGAATTTGAACCACTGTATATAAGTGTTCAAAGATTTTAGATTTAGAATCGGTCTCACCGAGCCGTCCGGCTTTGGTACCACAACAGTGTGGAATAATACCCCGTTCCCTGTTGCAGGAGGGGTATCTTGATTATCACCTGCTGGGAATACAGCTTGTGAATGGCTTCCAAAACTGTCTCCCTGTCAGAAGGAGACATCGGTAAAGCCGACTTTAGGAAACGGCGAGGGGGAGACGTCTCGAATTCTAATTTGTACCCCTGAGATATCACCTGAAGGATCCAGGGGTCTACTTGCGAGTGAGCCCACTGCGCGCTGAAATTCATTGAGACGGGCCCCCCACCGTGCCTGATTCTGCTTGTAAAGCCCCAGCGTATACTGAGGGCTTGGCAGAGGCGGGAGAGGGTTTCTGTTCCTGGGAACTGGCTGATTTCTGCAGCCTTTTTCCTCTCCCTCTGTCACGGGGCAGAAATGAGGAACCTTTTGCCCGCTTGTCCATGAAAAGACTGCGCCTGATAATACGGCGTCTTCTCATGTTGAGAGGCGACCTGGGGTACAAACGTGGATTACCCAGCTGTTGCCGTGGCCACCAGGTCTGAAAGAGCGACCCCAAATAACTCCTCCCCTTAATAAGGCAATACTTCCAAATGCCGTTTGGAATACGCATCACCTGACCACTGACGTGTCCATAACCCTCTACTGGTAGAAATGGACAACGCACTTAGACTTGATGCCAGTCGGCAAATATTCCGCTGTGCATCACGCATGTATAGAAATGCATCTTTTAAATGCTCTATAGGCAAAAATATACTGTCCCTATCTAGGGTATCAATATTTTCAGTCAGGAAATCCGACCACGCCAACCCAGCACTGCACATCCAGGCTGAGGCGATTGCTGGTCGCAGTATAACACCAGTATGTGTGTAAATACATTTTAGGATACCCTCCTGCTTTCTATCAGCAGGATCCTTAAGGGCGGCCATCTCAGGAGAGGGTAGAGCCCTTACAAGCGTGTGAGCGCTTTATCCACCTTAGGGGGTGTTTCCCAACGCACCCTAACCTCTGGCGGGAAAGGATATAATGCCAATAACATTATAGAAATTATCAGTTGTTATCGGGGGAAACCCACGCATCATCACACACCTCATTTAATTTCTCAGATTCAGGAAAACTACAGGTAGTTTTTCCTCACCGAACATAATACTCCTTTTTGGTGGTACTCGTATTATCAGAAATGTATAAAACATTTTTCATTGCCTCAATCATGTAACGTGTGGCCCTACTGGAAGTCACATTTGTCTCTTCACCGTCGACACTGGAGTCAGTATCTGTGTCGGCGTCTATATCTGCCATCTGAGGTAACGGGCGCTTTAGAGCCCCTGACGGCCTATGAGACGTCTGGACAGGCACAAGCTGAGTAGCCGGCTGTCTCATGTCAACCACTGTCTTTTATACAGAGCTGACACTGTCACGTAATTTCCAACAGTTCATCCACTCAGGTGTCGACCCCCTAGGGGGTGACATCACTATTACAGGCAATCTGCTCCGTCTCCACATCATTTTTCTCCTCATACATGTCGACACAAAAGTACCGACATACAGCACACACACAGGGAATGCTCTGATAGAGGACAGGACCCCACTAGCCCTTTGGGGAGACAGAGGGAGAGTTTGCCAGCACACACCAGAGCGCTATATATATACAGGGATAACCTTATATAAGTGTTTTTCCCCTTATAGCTGCTGTATAGTTAATACTGCGCCTAATTAGTGCCCCCCTCTCTTTTTTAACCCTTTCTGTAGTGTAGTGACTGCAGGGGAGAGCCAGGGAGCTTCCCTCCAACGGAGCTGTGAGGGAAAATGGCGCCAGTGTGCTGAGGAGATAGGCTCCGCCCCTTTTTCGCAGACTTTTCTCCTGCTTTTTTATGGATTCTGGCAGGGGTTAAATGCATCCATATAGCCCAGGAGCTATATGTGATGCATTTTTTGCCATCCAAGGTGTTTTTATTGCGTCTCAGGGCGCCCCCCCCCAGCGCCCTGCACCCTCAGTGACCGGAGTGTGAAGTGTGCTGAGAGCAATGGCGCACAGCTGCAGTGCTGTGCGCTACCTTGTTGAAGACAGGACGTCTTCTGCCGCCGATTTTCCGGACCTCTTCTGCCTTCTGGCTCTGTAAGGGGGCCGGCGGCGCGGCTCTGGGACCCATCCAAGCTGGGCCTGTGATCGTCCCTCTGGAGCTAATGTCCAGTAGCCTAAGAAGCCCAATCCACTCTGCACGCAGGTGAGTTCGCTTCTTCTCCCCTTAGTCCCTCGATGCAGTGAGCTTGTTGCCAGCAGGTCTCACTGAAAATAAAAAACCTAAACTAAAACTTTCACTAAGAAGCTCAGGAGAGCCCCTAGTGTGCACCCTTCTCGTTCGGGCACAGAGATCTAACTGAGGCTTGGAGGAGGGTCATAGGGGGAGGAGCCAGTGCACACCAGATAGTCCTAAAGCTTTCTTTAGATGTGCCCAGTCTCCTGCGGAGCCGCTATTCCCCATGGTCCTTACGGAGTCCCCAGCATCCACTTAGGACGTTAGAGAAAAGATGGTAGGATAGCTCCAAAAAATCCCACAGTATCCTCTGAAGCCAGAGGTGGAATTAGGAGTGTACCCAGTCATAGAGCGCTTGCTACAACAGGGCATCCTAGTTAGGACGTCCAGCACTGCCAATAGTCCCATCTTCCCTGTGAAAAAGAGTGGGGGGAGGGGTTACAGGCTAGTGCAGGATCTAAGGGGGATAAACAAGATAGTTGAGAGCCAATTCCCCATAGTGCCAAATCCAGCTGTCATCCTCATGCAAATTCCCCCTACTGCGAAATTTGTCACTGTCATTGACCTCTGTTCTGCTTTCTTTTTGGTCCCTCTGCACCCTGACAGCCAATACTTGTTTGCATTCACATACAGGGGAGTACAGTACACCTGGACTCGCCTACCCCAAGGTTTCATTGACAGCCCAAGTATTTTCTCCCAGGCTTTGCATGACTGTTTACAATCCTTTCAACCTGAGAGCGGATCAGTTTTAATACAGTATGTAGATGACTTACTGCTGTGTTCGGATTCACTCGAGTCGTCCTTGAAAGACACGAAACAGCTTCTGTTTCACCATTCTAATACGGGACACAAGGTTTCAAAGGATAAGTTGCAGCTGTGCCAGACCAAGGTAAAATATTTGGGACATTGCTTAACACAAGGACTTAGACACCTCACCGCTGATAGAATACAGGCGATTCGCGACATGACTCTGCCACAAACCCAGCAGCAGATCCGCACTTTCCTTGGAATGTGTGGGTACTGCCGAAACTGGATCCCAGGGTTCTCCATACTGGCTTTACCTTTACAGGAAATAGTCTCCTCGAACAAACCAGATCGAATCTCTCACACAGATGAGTCCGAACTGGCATTTGAGAGACTTAAACAATGTCTATCACAGGCACCTGCATTAGGCATGCCAAATTATGGGAAACCCTTTGAATTGTACGGTACGGAAAGTGCTGGGTGTGCGGCAGGTGTCCTAACCCAGAGACATGGTGATGACAGCAGGCCGGTAGCTTACTACAGTGCACAGTTGGACACCGTAGCGCGGTCTCTCCCCACATGCTTGCGAAGCGTTGCAGCCATAGCTTTGCTAGTGAGTAAAAGCGAAGACGTAGTGTTAGGACACAACCTGACCATCCATACACCTCATGCAGTGTCAGCCTTACTGAACTCTGCCCATACTAGACATGTCTCATCAGCACGGTTTACAAGGTGGGAATTAGCACTAATGGCCCCTGTAAACATCACCATAAAGAGATGCAGCGCACTAAATCCTGCAACTTATTTACCAGGTGTGCCTGGACAGGCACAAAGGGTGGAGGATGAGAATGATGGTGAAGGAGGATTTAGTACAGACACTGACACACATGATTGTATGGAATATCTGAACCAGACTTTCACTGCAAGACCCGACATTAGTGACAACCCACTGGAAGGCGTAGATTTTACTTTTTACACTGACGGTAGTTGCCACAGATAGACGGACTCGGGAGACTTGTGTACTGGATACGCAGTCGTAGATGACAGAGGTATCATAGAAGCTGAGCCCCTGGGCCCACCGCACTCAGCACAAGTTGCTGAGCTGGTCGCCCTAACCAGAGCGTGTGAATTGGCTAAGGGTAAGTCAGCCAATATATATACAGATTCTAGGTATGCCTTTGGAGTAATGCATGATTTCGGGGCACTATGGCGCCTCAGAAATTTCATGACAGCAGCTGGCACACCTGTAGCGCATGCATCCCACATAAAAAGGCTTCTAACAGCGATACAGGAACCTGACAGAGTGGCTGTTATCAAGTGCAAAGCCCACACTTACAGTCAAGACCCAGTGTCACTTGGTAACAGCCAGGCAGACAAAGCTGCTAAATCAGCAGCTAGCACCCCCATACAAACATATATCACATCACTGATGATATTCAACACCGTCAATACACAAAAATTAAGTGAAATGCAAAATTTGTGTTCTCCACAGGAAAAGGCAGTCTGGAGGTCAAAGGGATATGGCCAGGAGTCCTCAGGACTCTGGACAGGGTAAGCCAGTAGCCCCAGAGCATATCTTCCAAGCTTAGCTGAGGTGGCACACGGTCTGACTCATCTGGGCAAAGAGGGTATGTGTAAGCTGGTGAGAGCCTACTGGTGTGCGCCAGGATTCTCTTCTCATGCGGGTAAGAGAGCAATGACATGTCTTATCTGCTTGAGGAAGAATATTGGAAAGTCAATACCAACAGAACCATCCCATATCCCGCCAACAGATGGCCCTTTTCAGGTAATACAGATTGATTTCATACAGTTGCCACCCTGCAGAAATTTAAAATATGTGTTAGTCTGTATTGATGTGTTTTCAAATTGGGTAGAAGCATTCCCCACTGCTACGTTCACTGCAAAGAAAATTGTGCAGGAATTTGTGTGCAGATATGGTATCCCTAGGATAATTGAAAGCTGTCAAAGTCAGAAAAATATCACGCTGCACACTGCCATATATGCACCTCATGCGTGTGCCCGCTGCACGTGCATGAGCCCTCCCGTGCGTGCGTATACTCGCGGTCGCGTGCACTTGCGGACACGCGGTATGCGCATTTACGGTAGAGTTTGTGTACGCCTAGCGGGCGACTCAATCGTAACATATTTTAGTCATATAATGTATTTTGTAGATTATGGTCCCTTTGATAGAATCTGAAAGTTTAGTTAATGTAGTATGTTCAGAGACAAAGAGATCCCTCTTTGTTTGATACGAAGGGTCAGACAGGGGTTACACAGTGGTGTTTAGTATCCATCGGAAGAGAATATAATTAGCAATATTCCGGTGTTGGTTTGAAGCGGATTAATCGCTCGTGCGTATAGTTATGGACATAAGAAGTTTATGGACATTTACTATATTTGCACTTTATTACCCATGCGGCGGGAAACCCAGTTTCCCACCCACCTGAGCAGTTTGGAATAGTTCAAGTCCACCTGTATGAACCAACCTATGACCTTTTGTTATAATGCGAAGACGAATTCCTGTGTCCAATGAACAATAAGAATGTAGGGACCATTGTACTGTATTGTGTGTAGTGTATAAAAGGACAAGCCGATCTGGGCCAGCTCTCTACTCTCTTCAACGGTTCTCATTGCTGATAATCGGGAGCTGGATATCCAGAAAAGGCGCTTGCGATTGTTTCCCATGGTGCGTAAGTTCTCTGCAACCATATTATCTCTTATTTAATGTTATAAGCCATTCTCTCTCTCCTTCCCCCCCTTTAAATGTAATTGTATCTTTATTGTATTTTATGTGTAGTGATTCGGTTAGGTATTTTATGTTATCTTGGTAGTGTATAACTTGTATTGTATTATTCTTTTGCGATTGAACGTTCATTCATTTCCTTAAAAGGCGTTAGACCCTTAGACCGGTATTTGAGTGTTTATTATATTGCTAAGGGGTTCTCAGAGCGTCACATATGCTCATACAGCTTTTAAACTAACAAGGTTACACTGTGTTGCATTTACACCTTTTCACTGCACAAGGGTTTACAGTATAAGTACATTGTATATGGTATAGTTATAAAGGTTTAACTCTGTGAGCGTCAGCGCCGCTTGTGATCTCCTCGTGGTCTCGAGCGTCCGCTACGCTGATAGCGTATTATTACGTTAGTCGGCAGCCTATAGCGTGCTTGCCTTTACGCTCTAAGCCGTGAGCGAACGTGCCGCTCATGCGTCTCGTCCACGGCTAAGCGTTCGTTACGCTACGTGCGTACTCTTACGGTATTTCCATACGCCAATTGCGTACTGTGTTCTTTAACCTTTTAGAGTGTTTTATACAAGGTATAGAATAGGCATTGTCAATTGGGGGCTCCTCCGGTCTTCACATATCTGCACTAGGTAATTTCAGCAGACATTATCGGTCAGCAAAAGGCGGGAGGTAATATTCCTCGTAGTGCTGACCAGATAAGCGTCTGCTTCGCTTAGTAAGGAGTGCTGAAGGAATCCAGAACCGGAAGGTAGGAACAGTACGTTATTGTCTTTTAAAACCTGTTTAGTTTCTGTTTTGCGAACGTACGCATAAGCAATAAGCATACACATCTGTATTTCTTGTTTAGTATTGTTTTCGTGCCTCATTCTCCTGATTGCCACATACTAGTGATAAACGTGTTGAGACATTTGTTGTTATTAATAGTTAAAAGTAATATTTAAGGGAATAATTGTAAAAGGCACGCACACAATCTCGCCTAGAATACAAGGGAGATTTGAGTGGTGGTCAGTGAAGGATTACTGTTAAAAATCATTCACATTGATAAACGTGTAGTGTGTAACTGTGGACGTACTTGGTCTGTGTACACGTGTCCTTACAAGGGCAGGGCGTACGCAGCAAGGGTCGACGCACGGAGCGTGTATTACGCAACGGAGCGTACGGATACGCCCACATGATACAAACCGCACGATAGTATTGTTTAGTAAGCGATAAGGAAATAACGCAAAAATAACACAAATCTATCTCAAATCCAAAAGTTTAAAAGTTAAAAGGAAAAGACTTTCTCTGTTGCAATTCTTCTGGGTTAAGCTAATACCGAATGAAAGGATTTCTGCGCAGAAATAAAAATTAAAGTGTACATGTGGTAAGAGTGTGTGTGTATATATAAGATTTCTCTTTTATTACGGAAGTGGGAACCATAGGCCAGTAGAAAGAGATACACCAGCGAGAGTGATATCGTGGGGTGGCTTGGGAGGCGTCCCTTGTTAGACTCGACACATTAATGAGCAGTAGAGTCTGCTGTACATAAAAGACCAGAAGGTCACAGACCAGGAGGTCACGGACCAGGAGGTCACAGAACAAGAGGTTCAGGTACAGCAGACTAGAAGTAGAGAGCACAACCGAAGAGGGGTTGGTGCGAGACCCATATAGGCCAAAGAAGCTCAAGGCTGAAGGAATTCGCAGCAGAAATTTTCGATTCCACTGATCGTTCCGCACATAAGATTAGTTGCTTGGCGTGGCCTGGAGGCTGACTGAACAAGCTGCACCATATACGAGCTCCCAGGGACCTGGGAGTTTAATGATATTAAACTATCCCCCTCACGCATATTTTCGGCCATAAAGGGATCAGAAAACGGTGCTGCCCTGATAGTGCAAGCGGGGAGTCGGTGCTGCGGAGTCGGGGAGCCGGTTTCCTGGCTCCCGCGGACTGCGGCCTGCTCCTTGCCCTGAAGCCGGGGCCTCAATTTCGGAGCATACCCCCGGCCGTGTGATATGCCATCCCAAGACAACCGTGGTCCCCGCCGGGACTCTGCCTGGGCTGTAACCACCAACAGCACTACCCAGTGCCCCTGCTTACCCGACTGAATCACCCCGGGGCCGGAGTGTGACCGGACCGCGCGCTCCGGAGCCTGAGCGGCGGCCATCTTGAGTGCCGGGGACGTGAGGAGATCCAGCGACAGCGTGGGGGAGAAGTCCGGCAGCCCACGGATAGATGCGGCTGGCGGCCCTGGCCCCTGAGAGACGGCTGCATTATCCTCGGCCATCGTATCCTGCCTGATCACCTGACGGGCGCGGCGGCGGCAGACGGCCCGCTGACTCGTCCGCGGCCCCCCTCCCTCCCTGTCGGAAGACCAACGGCCGCAGACGCTGGTGCCCTCCAGTACACCCGGGACCCGGTGTCGGCGTGTCCCCGTATTCCTGAGACCTGAGGAGAGTACTGGCCGAACAGGTAGCAGGGCTCCCCCTCCCCTCCCCCCTCCAGGCTACTCTTGGGCACTGGGAAGCCCAGTAATACCCCTGCCCCTCTGCAGGTTCACCCACGGCTGTGGAGGTCCTGCTGGACAGATAGAGAGGCTGACGCACCCTCCGGTGACCCTCTGCCAAACCATATTAGAAACAGGGGTCGAGGGTAGAGGGAGATTGTGGCCTAGCTGCTGACCGGAGACCGGGGCCTCGGTTTCCGGACATCACTGCACCAAACACCTGGGGACTCCGCTGACACGCGTCTCCCTGACAGACCCAGCACTGAGGGATCGAGGCCGCGAACTGCACCAGAGAGGGCTGCGGACTCGGGTAACGGCGAAGACGCTCCCGCGACTGCGGCCCGGCCGACTGACGGAGACCGGGGCCTGGATTCCAGCCGCCGCCACACCGGGCTCCAGGCATTCCCGACATCACCCGCCTCCCTACCAGATCCTTGGCGCCGCCGCTGACACATCGCCACGGTGGAACTGGGGACACATACACTACCCCGCTGAGCCGGAGACAGGCCTGTGACGGCGGCTGTCGCGTCTCTCAGACAACAGCCACGGGCCTTGCAACCCGCCTAGCCAGGGGCGCCTGACCCCAAGACAGCTAAACCACCACACAAAGACCGGGGCCCCGATCTAGCCATTATTACACCGGACACCCGGAAACTCCGCCTCCCCAGGAGGCCGCAACGGGACCCCCAACACCACCACCGGTTTCTCACCATTAAGAGACCGAGACCACGGAAGACGACTCATGGCGACGGCTGCCGCATCTCCCTGAAGACGCACATATACCCTGCGCCTCACCTGACCGGTGACACTTGACCTCACAACGGCCGCTGGCGACGAAGGCTGAGACCACTGCAAACCTCACAGATACCTCTGGCAGCCTCCTCAACCCCTGTCGAGGATTTCCGTACCCCCATCACCCTGCTCTTTGCCTTATAGGGCTAGATACCACATGTGATGTGCACCCACAACGCACTAAATGAAGACCAGAAATAAATAACCGCCTAGCACATGAGACCCGCTACATCACTTACTATTTAAACATCCAGTGTTTTTAGCCGCAACCTCCCCTCCTGGGCAACCCTGCATGGAAAAATTCTTGATACCCTTGCCAGTAATGCCCGTGGGGACTGACCAACAAGCCCGAGAGGATACCCCAGAAATAGATTCATCGGACTCTGATCACTCCACCACACGTTCGCTTTCCAGAAGCTCCCGCAAATCCAAACCGCCTGCCAAACAACCTAAAATTAAGCACAAAGAGCTACTGGCGGTACTAGGCCCTCTCCTTGACGAAAAACTCGCGGGCATAAAGGAAGCCATCGAATCCTCATCAACAATATTGACCCAACACTCCACTCGCCTTGATGAGGCAGAACAAAGGATCTCGGCTTTGGAGGATGACCTGACGGAAGCTCAACGCTCACTACAGGCTAAACACCTTGAAGTTGCGGATCTCTCGGACAAGCTCGATGACTTGGAAAATCGCAGCAGACGAAATAACCTACGAGTCATCGGTATCCCTGAATCCATAAAAGGCCAAGAGCTCTTAGATCTCCTCTCGCTGACCATCCCAGAACAGCTGTCCATGAATCTCAAGGGAGCTCCTCTAATCATTGAAAGAGCACACAGATTAGGCCCGGAACGAAAAAACCCATCAGGCCGTCCACGTCCGGTAATCATGAGGATCCTAAATTACGCGGACAAAACGAGACTCCTCGACCAATACCGAAAATCAGCTAATCTGTCGATCAATGGAGAACGCCTCCTCATTTTTCAGGACTTCTCAGCTGTAGTAGCGGCGAAACGCAAAGACTTTGCCCCCATATGCAGACACCTCTTCGAGGCAAAAATTAAATTCGCACTGCTTTACCCAGCGCGCCTCAGAGTCTTTGAAGACGGACGCCCGAAGTTTTTTGAAGATCCAGACGAAGCTAGGCTACATTTCGCCCTTCCCTCCACTTGATCGCCACATGACTCTTTCTGATTATGGCTAAACACTGCCCGAACCTTCTTTTTTCCTTTTCGGGTCTCTAATGCAGGGTATATAGAGTACAAACACCCCACACTCATGTATATTTCCTGTTGTTTAGGTCTCCATAGTTGGAGACTACTTATGTTATTGATTTCCTGTTTTGTTGGCTGTGCCTGCCTGGGCCGGGACCCCCTCCCCCCACTGGGAAATTCCCTCCCCGTTCGCTGGGTCGGGGTGGGACCCCATCTTACCTTCTCACCTTTTTTAATGATATCTTTCCCGATGGGAGTGGGATAAGATGCCCTCTGACTCCCACTCACAAACTCCCATAGACGTAGATCCAGTGGCCGCACCACTCCACATAGTATCTTGGAACGTAGAGGGCCTCAACCATCCGGTCAAACGGAAGAAAGTGCTTGCTCATTTGAAACGCATGTCTCCCCAGATAGTATTCTTACAAGAGACGCACTGGTTGGATGACCCTAGACATACCCTCCATGCCCCCTGGATAGGAAACTGTATATCTTCACCCTATCACACGAAATCTAGAGGAGTGGCAATTCTACTCCATGCCAACCTACAATGTTCAATCCTCAGAAAACAACTTGACCCAGAGGGTAGATTTTTGCTAATAGATGTAAATATACAAAACACAACCTACACTCTACTCAATATATACGCCCCAAATACCTCACCTGATTCTTTTTTCGCAGATCTGCTATCGTCCCTCATCACATGGGGAAGCCAGAACCTGATAGTAGGTGGGGATTTTAATACAGTCGTTGACCCATCCATGGACAGATCCAAGGTAAGTGCCACTACCTCCACACCTCACACCCACCTGCTCTCCTCCTTCTGTACCCAACTAAACCTTCTAGACCCATGGAGAGTACTCCACCCCACCCAAAAAGACTACTCATTTTACTCCCACCCTCATTCCTCCCACTCCAGAATTGACTACATTTTCACCAGCACCAATCTTCTACCCAAAATCACTAATACATCTATTGAGAACATCATTATCTCGGACCACGCCCCTATATCCCTACATCTTCACCTAGGCTCACCACAACACACCGTCTTGAGATGGCGATTTCCAGCTTACCTCCGCCAATCCACTGATTTTATGCTCCACCTCAAGCTGTCCTGGCATAACTATACCTCAGACAATAGCGACCAACAACTGAACTCACCAGTTTTCTGGGGAGCGGCAAAGGCAGTCCTTAGGGGACACATCATGTCCTATACACATGCCAAACGAAAAAAAATTTCCTCTCAACTACATGCACTGAGCTCCACCCTCACCCACACATACCGCAACTACACACAACAAGACACCCCAGCCCACAAAGAAGCATACCTCTCAGCCAAGCTGGTATATGACACATTCCTCACGGAACGGGCTCAACTCTCCTGCGATTACCAGCGCAATAGACTCCACAGGTGGGGTAATAAAGCAGGCAAATTATTGTCAAATCTAATTAAAGGACCCAAATCCCGTAACTGGGTCAACGCAATAATCCATGCGGATAAACTGACCACTAACCCTGACCTCATCTGTTCGGAATTTAGAAATTTTTATCAATCCCTATATACCAAGGGCCCGACGATCCTGCGACCAACCATTCATTTTTAAAGGAGGCGAACCTCCCTGTCTTGACCCAAGAAGAGAGAGACTCCCTAGACAAACCAATTACGATAGAGGAAGTGGTAGAGGTCATTAAGACCCTACCGAATAATAAAAGCCCCGGACCAGATGGATACGGAGCGGAATTCTACAAAATGTTGAGAGACGAAATCGCCCCCACCCTCACATCACTTTACAATCATATTCTCACCTCCAAACAAATCCCCATTAGATTTAACGAAGCCACAATTATTGTTATACCAAAACCAGGCAAGGACCCCTCCCTACCTGGATCCTACAGACCGATCTCACTCCTTAACCAAGACTTTAAAGTCCTCACTAAACTGATGGCCAATAGACTACAGACATGCCTCTCCCGTATCATATCGCCAGCGCAGATGGGCTTTCTTAAACACAGACAATCAGTACGAGGCATCAGAGCTGCGATAGCAGCCATTACCCACTCCCGCACCAATAATATCATAGACAACATCCTAATCAACCTAGACGCAGAAAAAGCTTTCGACAAGATTGCCTGGCCACACCTCACAAGAGTTCTACACTACCAGCAATTTGGCGAGACGTTCCGGGGACTGATTGACTCCCTCTACACCAGCCCATCTGCGCAGGTGATAGTCAACAACATCCCCTCTCCACCCTTTCTCCTTGAGAGGGGCACTAGACAAGGTTGCCCCCTGTCCCCCCTCCTCTTCAACATCGCCCTAGAACCCCTCTTGCGATATATCGCCAACCTACCCACCTTTCATGGTATAAAAATTGGCAACAGGGAAATTAAACTCATGGCGTTTGCAGACGACATCCTTTTACTCACCTCTAACCCACGACAGTCAGTAACGGCATTACAAGAAGCCATTGACCGCTTCTCCTCCTTTGCGGGCTTCACCGTTAACTTCGACAAGTCAGAAGCATTAGCCATATTCCCCCAGATCACCAAAGGATGGGACACCCCCTTCCCATTTCGATGGGCCGACACCCACATTACATATTTAGGTATCATACTCCCTGCTAACCCCACCCAGCTATATACTGACAACATACACCCCGTTCTTGGTAAGATCCAGACGGAACTCACGTTATGGCAAACATTACCTCTAAATCTCCTGGGACGCTGCAATTTAGTTAAGATGGTTAGTTTCCCTAGACTGCTCTACGTGCTGCAGATGTTGCCCATTCTAC